>NC_085141.1:403276944-403618611 GCF_024139115.2 Armigeres subalbatus
TTTCAACCGATTTTATCTCGGAAACATAATTACTACGGCCACGAATAGCGGCCTTGTGCAGGAGAGGAGGAGGGTCGGTGGTGCTTCGGATGGTTTCAATGTTTGATGCCAGTGAGTGCTGGGTTCGATTCGGCAAACATGAAACAGGATTTCACCGTTGATGAACCCCTCGAACAGACAATCGGTGATCCATTTTTATTTATTCATTGGCATTCCCGTTTTAATTATTTGAACTCTGATGAAAGGGAGAGATTGCTCAGTTTGCGACGGTACGGGGGATAGCCAAATTTGATCCAGGTATGCCGCCAGAAAGCACCCCCGTCGCCCGCACCGTCGCATGTGGTCCACAGTTCGCGGAAGGTTTGGCGGTTCACGGAAAAACGGATTGACCGTTCAGAATGGTCGTTTTTCACAATTAATTGGACCGATTGCGACCTGTTCATTCGCGTGGGCCAACAATCGGGATGGTCGATGTAATTGAGTTACAACAAAACTGTTCCAATTGAGCAAGAATGGCTTGGTGAGCTCTACACAGGGGGTATGGAGTTCACCGTCGATTGTAATTAGAGCATTGAAAGAATTTCGCATGTTCGGGGGTGGAGATTGGCGAATTAGTGACGGTAATAGAATTGTAACTGTAGCATGCTTTCCCATCAAACCATGATTAATTGGCTTTGAGTACCATTTGGGATTTAAATTAGCAGATGTGTATTCAAACGTCTATATTAGCATCTACCTACATACTATCAAACACTAGCCAGTTAAAACTATTTCGGGTTTATGTAGGGTGACTGGGGAGGGTGCGGGAGCATTGAATAGGGGAAGGGGGGGGGGCAATATTCCCTAGCTAAGCATAGACTGCTTGATTGTCTTATTTGTAACGCTATTCATGCGTATTTTTACATTATGCAACAGTTAAACAAGATAGCTAGTTGATGCCATTCAAAGATTGTCAAAAATCTCAATTATATTGATAATATTCAAATTTCAAAAAAGTGGTGATATTCTGTTGCCGGAAAACTCATGAGGCAAAACGCCTTTTAGCTGGCAGCTCCTAGGGAACAAAGCACCATGCGTCGGCGAATTTGCATTCTGGTATGGATAGTGCGTGGAGACGCTAGTACATTGTAGGCGTTTTGTCTCGCCAAAATGTTAGATGTTTCTTCAAAATGTGGAAATTTTCGGTTTTTCCGACCTTCCCATACACTATTTTGAAACTTTTTTCGCCCAACCGAAATAATTTAAGATCTAGTTTTCTTACGGTTTTGGGGCCTCTTCCCCTAAATTCTGTAAAGCAGCCTATTTTTGACGAGTGAATTAGAAGGATGTTTTGAACTAATCAAAAATTGCATCTGAGACCCGATTTCATGGCGCTTGCTACAAGCTATCCTTCAAAATATCCAGGAGAATTACTTGAGCCATAGTAATAGTGATAAACGTTATGTTTTTGATACCGTATGAACTAAAAGCACCTCAAACCGTAACGTGACCACCTATATGCTTCACAATAGGTCGCATGTTTTAACCAATCCTGTAGTTAACCCTTATGTGAGTGATGGGGTACCCGAGTACCCATTCTGATATTGAAACTTAAATAACTTGTTGTAGGTAAGTTCAAATACTATTAAACTTTCTGACATCTGGTCATCAAGACCATAAACCAAATCTAGAAATAGTATTTTCCTGATATTCTTGCAGCTATAGGTCCAAGAATTCTTCAGATATTCCTTCAGACATTCTTTAAGATATTCTTCCAGGAAGTCCTTGGATAATTCCTCCAGACATTCCTTCGAATATTCCTCTAGGAATTTTTCCGGATAATCCTCAAGAAGTAGACCACTGGATATTCCATCAAGAATTCCTTCGAATATTCTCCACGAATTGCTCCAGGTACTGCCCCAGGGATTCGTATGGATATACCTTTAGGTATTCTTCCGAATATTCCTCCAAGAATAATTCCAAAAATTTCTCAGGAATTCTTCCCGATTTTCCTACAGGAATTCCTCCGAATATTCCTCTAGATATTCTTTCGGATATTCCTCCAGTTCCAGCTGTTATTCTCCCAGAAATTCCTCCGGATATTCCTTTAGTAATTATTTCGGATATTCCTCCAGGAATTCTTCCAGATATTCTTTCAGGAATTCTTGCTGATATTTTCCCAAGAGTTCCTTCGGATATTCCTCCAGGAGTTTCTCCGGCCATTCTTCCGGATTCCGGAATTCCTCTGGATATTCCACCAGCAATTTGTCCAGATATTCGTCCTAGAATTCCTTCGGATTTTCCTCCAGGAGTTTCTCCTGATTTCGTCACAGGAGTTCCTTTGAATATTCCTCCAGGTATTCTTCCAGAAATTCTTCAAGGAATTTCTTAGAATATTTTCCCAGCAATTCTTTCAAATATTCCTCCAGTAATTCCTCCAGATATTCCTCCAGAAGTTCCTCTGGATATTTCTCTAGGAATTCTTCAATTAATGTTTCTTTTTATTAATTAATAATATTGGTAACTCCTACATAACAATTATTATTGTTTCTTATTATTAATTATTTATATTGGAAGCTGCTGCCAATATTAATAATTAATAATATGAAACATTAATAATTATTTATTAAAAATAATGCTAATGGTAGTATTGGTCCAGTAATTCACCATCACCCAAATTCGCCGAGCTTAGTCGATTGGTAAATGACGGTTGGCCCTGTCGGTGTCCAAACATCGTGAATAAGTAAACCCATCGTTCTTTGCACCTTGGTGCACGAAAAAAAGAAAAATTGACAACATTTTCTGAAACAGATATTTATCATAATTGTAAAATAGTGAGAATTTCGTTAAATTCCTCTGAATATTCATTCAGAAATTCTTCCAAATATTCTTCCAAGAATTCCTTTGAATATTCCTCCGGATATTCTTTCGAATATTCCTCCTGGAACTTCTCCGGATATTACACCAGCATTTACTTCGTACTTTCTTCTAGGAATTCATCCGGAAATTTATGTCTTCCTAATATTCCTCCAGGAATGCCTTCTACGGAAATTTTTCCAGATAATTCGTCAGGAATTCTTTCCCATATTCCTTCAAACATTTCTTCGGATATTCCTTCAGGATTTCATCCGAATGTTCGTCCTAGAATTCCTATGGATACTCCTCCAAGAATTCCTCCATGCATGTTGTTACGTTTTAGTTTATTCGTATGTGCTAACGTAAAAAACGTTATAAAATAGTCTCATGAAACATTAGAAAATAACAAAGTAAAATCAAAATACGCACTGTCCCGTGTATCACAGTTCGGATACCCCTGTTGAACACTTTGCTGAAATCCAGTCAGTCAGTTAGCCACAGAAACACAATCGCCTCGCCACAGTATGACCAGGGATGCCAGATACAATTTTGATAAGTCTGTATCAATCTCAGCAAAATGTCTGTATTTGTCTGTATGGAGATTAGAAGGTACAGGAATAAGAAAATTATTCAAAAACCATGCACTTTTGACAACGTAGAATATCGAGATTTCAATAATCAAAAAGTCGGTGTAAGTCTTAGTCGAGTCAAGTACGAGATACTGAAGACAAGTAAGGTTGCTGTTGAGGGCGAAATACGTATTCTTGAAGTGACTGTTTACAACCAAGTGGTGGAATTAAATGGGATAATACTATCTCGTCTTATGACAAGTGAAGATATTCCACTAAAAAGCTTTGAATAATGTTCTTATCAATATGTATATTGTTACATTAGCATAAATTGATAATATTTACGCAATTTCTAAACTTCCGTTGGGAAGTTCGAAAGAGTTTGGTTCGAAAAAGAGGCACAGAAGGAATAAATCCGTTTGGAAAGGACATCTTTTGGGTTTACATACGGAGAACATTGGGTCTTTTAAATTTTTTTTTGGCTTCCGAGCGGAACTCTTTTTGCGCTTTCGAACAAAATACTTTTGGCTCCCAAACGGAATCTTCCAAGACTTCCAAAAGACCCTTGTACAGGATGAGAAAAAAATCTAAAATTCACTCGGAATTTCCTTCAAAAGTCTAAAAGGAATCCGTATGAAAGTAAAGTCCAAAATAATTTCGTTCAGCAGCCCAACAAGGTTCCGTTAGGAAACTCAAAAGAATTCTGTTCTGGAAGTTCACAAGAATTTCGTTCATGAAATATAAGAGTTTGTTCCAAAATCCCAAATAATTTCGTTCGGAAACCCAGAGAAAGGACTTATTTGGTTTTACGAACCGAGATTTTTGTTTGTTTTCTGAACGGAGTTCTTTTTGGCTTTCGGAAAGAACTCTTCTGGGTTTTCGAATCGATTCCTTTTGCAGTACCGAGCAAAATCCTTTTAGGGCTTCGGTAGGAAATCCTTTAAGTATTCTAATGGGAATCCCTTGTCCAGAAGCAGAAAAATATTCCGTTCAAAAGCCAAGAACGCTCCAATCGAAAGTCTAGAAGTATTTCTTTAGAAAGTCCAAAAAGATTCCGTTCGGACGACCAAAGTATTCCGTTCGGGATTGTAGAATGAATATGTTCAGAATCCCATTAGAATTCTGTTTGGAAACCCAAGAGGATATCTTTGAGAAGCCCAGAGTGATTCCTTTCGAAAGCCCAACATAATTTCGTTCGAAAACTCGAAGGGATTCTGTTAGTAAATCCAGTAGGATTGCGTTCGGAAGTTCACACAATTCTGTACGGAAATCCGTACGAACGAATATCTTTTGGGCACCCTAATGGACTCCTTTTGCGCTTTCGAACGAAATCATTTTGGGTTTCAGAATGGATTGAATCTTTTTAGGTTTCCAAAAGGAATCAAAAAATCTTTCTGTTTGGAATTCTAAAAGGATTCTGTTTGGAACCCAAAAGGAATCCCGTTCAGAAGCCTAAAAGGTTGCTCTCGGAATTCCAAAATGATACCGGTTATAAAGAAATCTTTACGAAATCCCCATAACAATTTTGTTTGAAACCCTAAAATGGTTTGATTGGAAAGCCCAACAGGAAACTATTGGCAGCCCAAAGTATTCGAATGTCTGCAAAAGTCTGTAACTTAAATAAAAAGTCTGTATAATGTCTGTAATCTGTATGACGTCTGTATGCAAGACCAAATGTCTGTATAAATACAGACATGTCTGTATGTCTGGCATCCCTGAGTATGACCGATAGATGCAACACACACAAACTCACACGGATGCGCGTTCATCGAGAGTAACGAAATGCAACACCATTTATCGCTAAAACGACACCGGTACAAGCACACATTCCTGTGAGTTGATGCTGGGCTGTTGTTCATCACCACCGCCGCTCGCGAAACCAACACAAGAGACGGAAGTGAGAGAACGTGTGGCCAGAGAACTCTCACGCCTACCTACACTGAGGCAGTTCAAGTGAGTCTCCGACGACTAGAAGCAGGCGTCGCCGATCGCAGGTCGGCACGGATGTCAGAGCACCGAGAGAAACAGTTCGTACTACCTAGGCCCCGCGACAAATCGAACGTCCATCGATTTGCACGACAGAAAATGGATCAATCAAGGTAACTCATTTTGCACTCACCGCATCGAAACATCGGCGACACTGTATACGCATATTTCTATTCGTGTTGTTTTGACAGAACATGTCTACGGTAGCTCGATCTGTTCGTTTCATAGCGGCAGTTTTTGCTTATTGATTGATCCATTGCAACTGTACATTTTGGACTACTAGCGTGAGGTAGCAAGAATCGTGAAAACGAAAGAAAAGCCGGAAGTAGGACTTGAGGTGCCCTGTGCATGATTGATAAGTCGCATA
Organism: Armigeres subalbatus; assembly: GCF_024139115.2. Classification (NCBI taxonomy): domain Eukaryota; kingdom Metazoa; phylum Arthropoda; class Insecta; order Diptera; family Culicidae; genus Armigeres; species Armigeres subalbatus. The sequence continues at coordinate 403,282,702 of NC_085141.1, forward strand.
ATTCCTTGCAAGGAATTCGAAGCAGAATCGGGTCATCTGATGTGACGAATCTACGAGCGCGTGGTCTGGAATAGGAGCCGTTTAGAGGGCAGTGTAATAGTCATCTGACCGAATAAAACTCCGATACGTGACGTCAGCGGTCGCTTCAGTTTCAGGCCACTGCGTAGGTCCCGATTCAGCCAAGGCAGGGAGCACATCGGCGCTTGAAACCCCGTCAAACAGTGGATACCCGCAAGCGCGCCAGTCGCGAAAAGGCAGTGGAGTTTGGATTAGCATCGCCCGCAAGAAGAGAAGCCCCATCAAGGGGCTTCTTTCGCAGGTTTGATTTTCGTGTCGGGAGCCAAGCGGTGAAACGGGGCGAGTGGTGACGGAATGACGGCAGTAGGCCACGACGATTGGACGATTTCGAGATTCTGTCGGCAAGTGAACCTAGCGCGAGACGGAAGGAGAATAGCAGGGCTAGCTGGCTGTGCGAACATTCGGCATCGAAGGCTCCGCTCGAGCGGCAACGCGTGACAGGCGTGGCGCGGACTGAGGAGAGCACGACCAGGCCACTCGGTCAGGCACGGCACTGAGCAGCCACTATGATGCAGCAAATCGTGAGACAGTGCACCTAAAATAAGATTAGAAACTCACAGAATAGGAGAAGTAGGAGCCCAGAGCAGGGGAAAATGAAAAGCGTTGTGAATATAACTAGACCAACATTTGAAAAGGGCGTAACAGCCAAAATTTATTCCTTCTGATTCTTCGTCTACATATAAAGCTATATATGTGGACGAAGAATCAGAAGGAATAAATTTTGGCTGTTACTCCCTTTTCAAATGTTGGTCTAGATAATGTCATAAGACGAGTTAATACAACCCCATTGAATTCCACCACTTAATGTGGTGGAATTCAATGGGGTTGTATTAACTCGTCTTATGACAAGTGAACACATTCCACTAAAAAGCTCAAAATAATTTTCTTATCTAGATAATGTGATGAATCATGAGACTGTTGTTTTTTATTTGATTGGTGCCTTTAGCCCTCAGTGTTTGTGAGTAATCCACTTAGGTAGCTACTTTACCTTGTTCTACCGTAACGGGAATTTCATAACAATGTTTCCGAAAATTCCTCCAGAACGTATGTAGAAATTTTGGCTATCTCAGTCTTTAAAACCATTAAACGATTATCGTTTTACTCTGCCCGACGTTTCGGCCATTGGATGTGGCCTTTTTCAAGGGAAAAACTATATTTAAAAAATGTTGACGATTTGATACTCGCACTACCAGAAGATAAAATCCATGAAGTCCTGGATATCTTCAATGGCTACAACCCACATCTCCAGTTCACCGTAGAAAAAGAATCCAACAACAAGCTTCCGTTTCTAGACACGCTCATTACAAACTGGAACATCCTAAAGCAGATCATATTTCAAAATCTTCGCCAAAACAACTATCCTGCAGCATTAATCAACAGAATCCTATGTCACATCAACACCCAGGACAATAACCAAACCTACGACCAATCACCCATCACAACCCAACTATCTTCATCTGTTTCGCAACCATCATCATGCCATCAACATAGCTCAACCACATCACCACAACATCAAATGGATCCGAACAGCATCAATTCAGCAACAGCTAACATGACTTCCGCTCCAAACTCCATCAGCATCCAAAATCCACATCTGCCAACACAAACCGCCTACAAATCGATTCCGTTCATCCCCCAGCTGACCACCAACATCGCACACTGCCTTAAAATTGACTATCCACAGGTAAAATTAGCATATCGAACCATAAAAACAACTAAAACATCTTAAAACAGGTAAAAGATCCAGTCCCCATAACACATCAATCAAATGTTATTTACAAAATCCCATGCAAAAATTGTGATAACACATACATTGGTATGACTAGAAACCAATTAAAAACACGACTAAGTGGACATCAAACACACATAAATAAACACCAAAAGCTCGTAGAAGTAAACACCACACAGACAAATAATGAGATAGCTAGACTAAGAGAAACAACAGCACTGATGAAACACATTATTGATCAAGACCATGAATTTGACTTAACTAAAACAAGCATACTAGACCATTCTCGCAGAGCCTCAGCTCTCCCCATCTTAGAGATGTGCCACATCTCAAATCACACCAATACTGTCAACTACCGTACAGATGTTGATAATCTCAACACAACATACGCTGGCATACTACACACTATCAAAAACTATAAGAGTAGAAAGCACAGACGAACAGATGAGATTAGCAACACACAGAGTTTGAATCCGGGATAAAACTAATGAACATAAATTCACCATTTTCAAAACAGTCGTTGTTATGTCGAGCACTGTGACCGTTGATAAAATATCAAATTGTAGAACAAAACCACCGCAAAAGTAAGAATTACCTCATAAAACAATGTATATTAACTAAATACTAATATTTGACACATTTAGAAGCCAATACTATGACCATACGACACCCAGAACGACATGTAAATTAGGACAAAACGATTGACCAAGTAAGATTAGATTAAGTAACTGAAACTGTGCAACATTGTAACAAAACATTCTCTCAAAAAATATAGTTTTTCCCTTGAAAAAGGCCACATCCAATGGCCGAAACGTCGGGCAGAGTAAAACGATAATCGTTTAATGGTTTTAAAGACTGAGATAGCCAAAATTTCTACATAAAAACTATTTCCAGTCGTTTCCAATACCATATTCCTCCAGAACTTCCACTGAATTTGCGTTTATATATTTCTCCAGGAATTCATCCGAAAATTCCTCCAAATATTTCTTCGGAATTCAATATCAATAATAAAAAAACTCCCAGGAATTTCTTTGAATATTTCTCCAGGAATTCTTCCTAGTGGAATATACGGACGAATTTCTGGAGGAATATCTGGGGGAATTCCTGCAGGAATATTCGGAGCAATTTCTGGTGTAATGTCCGGAGGAATTCCTGGAGAAATGTCAGGATCAATTCCTGGAAGAATACCTGGACAAATTCCAGAAGAATTCCTGGAGAAGTATCAGGAGAAATTCCTGGAGTAATATCTGGACAAATTTTTGGAGGAATATCCGGACGAATTCCTTGAGGAATATCCGGAGGAATTCCTGGAGGAATGTGCGGAGAAATTCGTGGAGGAATATCCGAAGTATTTTCTAGAGGGATATCTGGACGAAGTCCTGGAGGAATATCCGGATGAATTTCTGGTGAAATATCCGGAAGCAATTCTGGAAGAATATTCGCTCGAATTCCTGGAGGAATATTTGAAGCAACTCCTGAAGGATTATCCAGAGGAATTCCTGAAAAATATCTGGAGATCTTACAGGAGTGATATCTGGACAAATTTCTGGACAAAGAGCAAAAATTACATTTCATCTAAAGGACGAAAAGTCGAAGGAACATTTGGTCGAATTAAATGGTTTTGTTATTCTTTTCATTGATACTCTTTCTTCCATTTAATATTTATTCGATAACTAGTTCAGTATAAAATTTCCTTCCAATCATATTTTTTTTATTATTGGCTGAAAATTTTATTTCGACCAAATTGTCATATGACCTAATGTATATTCGACGTAATGTCTGTCCGACCAAGTTACGAAACATCATTCGATTCAATATTTTTTTACCAGGTGGTAAAGATTCATCGTAGTCGGTTAGAGGGGTTCGCCAAATTCAATATCCTGTCGGAAATATTTACCGTTTTCCTATCGTTTTTTGAACAATCTTCTTCTTCTATGGTTCTACATTTCAACTGGAACTTGGTCTGCTTTTCAACTTAGTATTCTATTAGAATTTCCTCAGTTATTAATTGAAAGTTTTTCTATGCCCGCAATTGCATGAGTATATATCTAGTGGCAAGTACAATGGATGCACTACGCCCAGGAAGTCGAGAATATTTCCAGCCCGAAAACTTCCTAGACCGGACCGAGAACCGAACTCACCACCTCCGGATTGGCAATCCTAAGCCTTTGTTCGCAAGGCTGCTGGAGACCCTGGACAATATTGTAGCAATAATTATGTGACTTTTTGAAATACCGCAATAAATCACTTATTTTCTAATTATTTTTGACTAAAGCTCCTTTATTTTAAATATCCATTCGATGGAACGTCATTCGACTAAATGTAATAAGATTATTTATTCGAAAATCCGCTTTCGACCAAATGTACGAAGATTCTTCATTCTAAAATCTGAATTCGACCAAATGAAATGTCCTACGATTAAAATGAACTAGAATTCATATTCGACTAAATGTCCCTTCGACCTAATTTCCGCTCGACGTAATGTCCTTTTGATCAAATGTCATTCGCCGAAATGATATAGATTCTCATTTTCTTTACTTCTACAAATTCATGCATTAGCTTTCGACGAAAGCTCTCAATTAATGACTGTATAAAAAGTAGAAGAAGCTTTGGTGATCTTTGGTTAAAAGACATGTATGTGGCTTTATCGGATCGTTCTACTACCAAATTTACAAAACGATTTCTCGCTTAACTGAATTAATTTGAATAGCGCAATCAATAGAACAACATGAAAGCTTTTGATTGCAGTACTCAAATTAATTCATGATGAAAATGTTTCTTAGGTCCTTTTGAAAAGTTAAGCGAGATTTATCTGTTTTGTATACAGATTTTGTATAAGATTAACACGTCAGTCGATTTTGTGAGGGTGAGATATATTAGGAGTTGGGCAATCCACTTTTAGAGTGCATTGATGACAGATATGCAAATATCGTATAACGGTTTGGTTGCCAACACTAACTAGTAAATAGCAGGCCATGACTTTGCCCCTTTCCTCGTGGGACAAAAAACGGAGTCGCACGCGCGATTAGACAGCACACCCCGTGATATCTCGTTCGGCAGAAATAGACCGCACAGATTTGACTAATCTGACGGCGTTCCCGAGTGTTTACTCGGTAGCAGATGCTTACACTTACGTGTTGATGGCGTTGGTTTGCGTGATATCAGATACGTCAAATCGACGTTTGAATCTTTGTAAACAAGAGGATATAAGTCGTTTTGAGAATTTGGTATTGGTCTAAGCGTCCGTGTTATGGTAGGGCGTAGCCAGAGGGAGGCAGGGGGGGCCGTCTCCCCCCCTAAATTGTGGAAAGATTGAACGGGTACTGAAATGAATTCCTTCAAACATGTGCACTTTACGATCCAATCATATACAGAAATAGGTGGTTGAAATTCAAAAGATTCCCAAAACTTATTAGGGCATCCAGGATCCATAATATAGGAAAGTTCAAAACAACTCGAAACATTTCGGGCTCAAAAATTCTCCTTGAAATCCTTCTAGAAGCTCCCCTGGGAACTTCTGAATTCCTCCGGAAAGTTTATTGCGAGCTTCCGGTAGCGGGTAGAGCAGAACTACCAAAGCGGACACAAAGCAAACAAAACTGGAGGGCTAAAGCACCAACAAGACAAATAAAGCCACAAATCTCAAATCAATACATATATTTGGGGCATTTGCCCTAATCTTCCTCTCACTGCCTTCTCATCCCTACTCTCTTCGTCTTACTTCCTCTTCTCTACATCTTCCATCTTACTCTCTTCGTCTTACTTCCTCTTCTCTACTTCTTCCATCTTACAAACTAATTTGTTCAGTACTCACGGTACCACCTAACGGGGCGTCCCCCTACGTTTCGCCTGTGCTGCGATCATCTCGCCGCCGCGAGTCTCGCCTGCCACTCTCGATGTTCGCACCGACGATACTCCTCTGCTGGAGACCCCTCTGGCCGTCCAGTACGACCGGGTTGCTGGATGGGGTCCCTCCTAGGCAGTCGATGCTCTCTTCGAAGATGACGATGACTCCACACACCACAGTCACCAAACTTGCACCAGTGCACACCACTCGACGGTTTCGAAGCCGGTCCCCACCGATAGCCAAACAGCAACGATCGCGCGCCGACGGCGGACGAATTCGATCCGGCACGAATAACAAAATCCGGCATAAAAACCCCAGTCCGTGGGGATTTTTTTGCGCTGCCTGGATTCTGCAGATCCGTTAGTCGCCTCCGTCAATCGAAACAATCCTTCAATTTCACGCGATTCGTCTTCGAGCCGTTTTCTGCAACAGCTGATGTTTGTCAAGCTCCAGTACTGAAACGAATTGCCATCCGGAATCGCCCTTTGGTGTTGTTCTCCGGCAATTTTTCGGAACTGTAGCGTGCGTCGATGTTGAACCACCTCGAGTATTGTGCTTTTTGAGTGCTTACTGTCCAAACTTCCGCCTTCGCCTGCGAGATCCGATCGCACCCAGATTTTTGCCTCGATTGCGAGTGGTAGAGAACGATTCACAATCTCACACGTGCCTTTCCTCCGCAGGTGCAGTCGTTCGTGGCGAGGTTAATTTGGCGTTTTGATGCCAAGCGCCAAACCCGGAGAAATCAGGCAGATCTTTTCCGTTTAGGGAAATGGTTATCACCCGCGTAGATACTTTTATTCACGGCGCACTGTCAATCACGCACGGTACTTTTTTTTCTCGCGACAACGGCAAAGTTGTTGTCTATCGCTGCCGATCGTCGCTTTCAATGCCGTGATGGAAATGCCGGTGTAACTCCTGGAAGAATTCCAGGAGGAATTTTCGGAGAAACTCCTGGAGGATCTCCCAGTGGAAATCTTGAAGTTTCCACCGGAATTCTTTCAGGATTTCATTGCGAATTATTCTAGGAATTCCTCCGAAAAATCCATTGTTGATTTCATTTTCGGTATAATTTCTGTATAAATTTCCGGTGGAATTCCTGGAGAAATTCTTTGAAATTTTCACAAGAAATTATTCGAAACAATTCACGGAAAATTTTATGGAATTTACACAAGAAATTAGAAGATTTTTCGTGAAATTCTCAGGAATGTTTACTGGCAGCTCTGCGGAATTTCCACGGAATATTCTTATTCTTAAAAATTATGGGAAACAGCACGAAATTATTTGAATTATTGCAGGGAATTCTGCAGAACTTATAAAGAAGTTCGTGAAGATTTTCTTGGAGTAAATAATGGTGGAATTTTCGGATCAATTCCCGGAAAAATTTATGGTGGAATTCCTGAAGACACTGCCGAAGAAGTTGCTGGAGGCATTCCTAAAGAATTCCTGATAGAATTTCGGATAGAATGCCAGGAGCAATTGTCGAAGGAATTCCTGGAGAAAGCTAGCATATTGATTTTTTTGCCTATTTTATAATAAATATTATTTCAGAGAGGATTTGTTTAGAAATTCAGATGTATGGTTCTAGTTTTCTTAAACTTATGGAAGAATGCATGATTTTTATAATAATTGTTATAGCCGATTTTATATTCTTTCTGAATACTAAGTTCGTTAATATTTTTCTCACTTTATTTAAAAATATCTGATGAGCAATAAATCACGCATTTTTGAATCCATTATTGTTTTAATCATTATTGTTTCGATTTGGTTTGGATTTGGTTTCATGTGTTAATATTCATTAATATTCATTGGTCTCACAGGCGTGGAAAAAATCTCCCTTAAATTGTTGTACGCTCAACCCTTAACCCTTTTGTTACCGGGTACCTTTTTCGTTTTCAAGTGAAATTTTTTTAGGGTTCTAAACATCGCAGGAAATTGAAACTCCGTGACATCTTCAAACTCGGCAAAATTAAGGTTTGGGTGGTACGAAAATGAAAATCCAGTAAGGGGGGGCTTGGGGAGGGGCTTCTGAATATTTTTACCCCGTAACGTACCGACAGGGTACCCGGGTACCCACGTTTTGGTATGACCATAACTTTGTCAGTTTTCAACCGATTTGGACGATTCCGTTTGCTATGGATTAAGAAATTCATCCTCTATCCGATCCATGTCACATAGGACCGATCCGGATTACCTGGTTACCGGAGTTCCGGATTTGCTAGACCATGTCTCAAAAATGGAGAAGTGGATTTTATAGAATCCAAATGATGATTTCTTGTACCCTGAGTTACCAGTTTCGCAGAAAATTCGAGGATTATGACTTCCCAACGTATTAGGATCACGTGATCATATGGACTCGGAACGGACATCCCGGAATAGGTTCCCGCGGGCCCTATAGTGGCCGCAAATTCATTCCTGGCAATATGGGTATCAAAATTCTTGAAATTGTTTCGGGAACATGTTATTCGTATAGTTGAAACCATAGGATGGATATGAACCGGAACGGTCATTCTGGAACAGGTTCCCGGAGGGCCCGTAGTGGCCAAAAACTCATTTAGAATAAACCCTAGCAATATGAGTATCAATATTCTTGAAATTGTTCTGGAAACATATTTTCCATGTAGTTAAGACCAAAGGATGGATATCAACCGGTCATTCTGGAATAGGTTCCTCGAGGGTGCGTAGGGCCAAACATTCATTTGGAATAAACCCTGGCAATATGGGTATAATTTTTTTTTGGAATTGTCCCGGAAACATGTTTTCCATGTACTTGAGACCATAGATTGGATATGACCCGGAACGGTCATTCTGGAACAGGTTCCCGGAGGGCCTAAAGTGACCATTAATTCATTTGGTAGAAACCCTGGCAATATGGGTATCAATATTCTTGGAATTGTTCCGGAAACATGTTTTTCATGTAGTTGAGACCCTAGGATGGATATGAACCGGAACGGTCATTATGGAACAGGTTCCCGGAGGGCTCGTAGGGGCCAAAAACTCATTTAAAATAAACCCTGGCAATATGGGTATCAAAACTCTTGGCATTGTTTCGGAAATATGTTATCCATAAAGTTGAAACCATAGGATTAATATCAACCAGAACAGAACAAGTTCCCGAAAGGCCTTTAGTGGCGACGAACTCATTTAGAAGACACCCTGGCATCAAAATTCTTGGAATATTTTCGGAAACATGTTTTTGCAAGAATATGGGACTGATGTTGGGTCATCAGGCTGAATGGCTGTTAGGCCGAATGGTCATTAAGTCGAATGACAAATGATGAGTGAATAGTGAGAAGTGGGCAATGAGAAGTGGAAAGTAAAAAGTGAAAAGTGAAATGAAAGAAATGAGAAGAGAGAAGAGAGAAGTGAAAAGTTACACAGTGTTGACCCGATTTTGTCACTCCCCGATTTTATCTACCTCCGACTTTATCACATTTTCGACCCGATTTTATCACGTCCCGCTTTTGTCACTTTTTTTTACCCATTTTGTCACTACAAAAAATTTTGAACATTTTAGTCGTTCTTTTTTATTTTGGAAATTATTCAGCAAGCACCAATGATACTTACAGCGCCTGGGATTCATTATAAATCATTTCTGAGTACCTGTCAAGAATTTTTAAGTCTTTTTGACAAGGAATAACGGAAAAAGAAGATAGCAAGTGTTTTTTATCTAAATGAGGGTCCCCTCGGAAACCTGTTTGAGAATGACCGGTCCATTGTCAAACCATCTTATGGCCTAATAACCCAAAAGATCATGCTTCCGAGACAATTTCATGAATTTTGATACCCATCCATTGTTAAACCATCCTATGGTCCAATTACTTATCGGATCATGCTTCCGATACAATTTCATGAATTTTGATACCCATATTGCCAGGGTTTCTTCAAAATGAGTTTGTGGCTACTTTAGGCCCGACGGGAACCTGTTTCCGGAATAACCGTTCCGGGATTAACCCGTTTCGGTCTGACCTAGAAATCAAAATTGAAATAACCCGTGTAGACTCATTTTACGTCCGATTGCCGTGAAATTTTCAGGGAAGAAGCGTCATCATGTCTATTTTTCGGTACCTGACTTGATTTGACCATGGTGCCAATCCAGCCGGATTTATTAAGGGGGGGTCCTGGGTCAGATGCAGTCAAAAACGGGTCATTTTTTTTAAAACCATTGATAAATGAACAAGTGACCAGTATGCTGATGCAAACGTCAGTTATTATTGACTAGGATCAGAAGTTATTTTGATACAATTGGATCACCAGGGGATGGTTCCAGATGTTCCGGGAGCCTGGTTCCTTCAGGAGAGTGAATAAATTTCGATTAGCTCCGAACCCCATTTTGCGACATATCAAACTTCATGATTTTGAAATACAAGCTCAATAGATGAGTTTTCGAGAGGTTTTGGACACAGTGGCCACGTTTGGAAGTGTTCCCAGGAGCCTCAGGGAAGTGGACATATTTTGATTAGCACCGAAACCCATCTTGCGACATATCAAACTCCGTGATTTTGAAAGACAAGCTCAATAGATGAGTTTTTGAAAGCTTTTGGACAAATTGGCCACGTCCGGAACTGTTCCCGGGAGCCTGGTTCCCCCAAGAAAGTGGACAAAACTTGCCAAGCACCAAAACCCATCTTGCGATATATCAAACTCCATGATTTTGAAAAACAAGCACAATACATGATTTTTGAGAAATTTTGGACACGTTGATCACATACGAAAGTGTTCCCAGGAGCCTGATTCCTTCAGGGAAGCGGACAAATTTCGATTTGCACCGAAACCCATCTTGCGACAAATCAAACTTCATGATTTTGAAAAACAAGCTCAATAGATGAAATTTTGAGAGGTTTTGAGCACATTGGCCACGTCCGGAAGTGTTCTTGGGCGCCTGATTTCCTCAGGGGACCGGACAAAGTTCGATTAGCACCGAAACCCATCTTGCGGCATGTCAAACTCCATGATTTTAAAAGACAAGCACAATACATGAATTTTTGAGAGATTTTGGACATACTGGCCACGTCTGGGAGTGTTCCCGGGAGCCTGGTTCTCTCAGCGAAGCGGTCAAATTTCGATTGGCTCCAAAACCCATCTTGCGACATATCAAACTTCACTATTTTGCTTAACTTTTAAAATCATGGAGTTTGTCACAAGATAAGTTTCGGTACTAATCTAAATTTGTTTACTTCCTTGAGGGAACCAGGTCCCAAGACCACTTCCGGTCGTGGCCAATGTATCCAAAATCTCAAAAAATAATTCATGTATTAAATTTGACTTTCAAAATCATGGAGTTTGATTTGTAGCAAGATGGGTTTCGGTGCTAATCGAAATTTGTCCGCTTCTCTGAGGGAACCAGGCTCCCGGGAACACTTCCGGACGTGGTTAATGTGTCCAAAATCTCTCAAAAATTCATCTATTGAGCTTGTCTTTTCAAAATCATGGAGTTTGGCATACCGCAAGATGGGCTCCGGCGCTAATCGAAATTTGTCCGCTTCCCTGAAGGAATCAGGGCTGCGAAATAGTGAGTTGACATCCGAGAAGATGCGCCTAACATAGCTCTGGTCCTCACAAGTTCCAATACTCACGCTTCCACGGGTCTTCCGATGACAATTGACCGCCAGCTAAGGGTTGCGTACTTAGCTGGTAGTGCAGCCTGGGCACTGTTGTCCTTCTGACATCAGCTAGAGTGAGAGATTCGTCCTGTGGGGTCTGCCTAGAATGTGGTGGGGTTCGACAGTGGGCTCTGTTGAACTCCTATAAAAAGCTGCATGTGTCCCCAGGCAGGTCCTATCAAAGCGACCGTGTGCCGCTCAAAGCGCACTAGCCTAGTCCTGGTGTTGGGTGGGACTTTAAACAAATTTGACCCGACTGACCGAGCGTCTGTTCACCAAGGAGGTGCGGCTCCAACAGCGTCTGTTATGCTATCCAGCAGCTGAGTATGAAATGCTATTCCCCGGAAGCTATACCTAAGATGGCAGCCCCATCCCGGTAGATGGGGAACGTTGGGCCAACAACCTACTGTTCCCGAAACATCAATTTGTTCGAGAATCCGATAATGAAAGAATACGGACTGATTTTACGGCGACGACTCTTAGCGCGAAACAACGGACACGAATAGGAACATGGAACGTTTCAACCCTAGCCCAGCAGGGTAAATTGGCACAACTTGCCAATGAGGCACGCCGCATGAAGCTTGAGATCCTGGGACTGAGTGAAGTCCGTTGGCCAAAACCGGCCGTCGGGACAAGTTCTGCTATACTCTGGTTTACGAGGTGAACACGCTCCCCGGCATCGCGGAGTTGGCTTCCTACTAAGCGCTCAGGCACACTCTGCGCTTATGAAGTGGGAACCTATAAGTGAAAGGATAATCGTTGCCAGATTAAGAACACGGGTCCGAAACCTTACTATAATCCAATGTTATGCGCCAACCGATGCTGCCGATCTGCAAGACAAAGAGAACTTCTACAGTCAACTCAATGCCGTCGTAGATGAAATTCCGAAGGTGATATCAAGATCTGTTTGGGCGACTTCAATGCGAAGATCGGATCCGACAACTCGAACCATGAGCGCATTATGGGACGCCATGGTCTCGGAGGAATGAGCGAAAACGGAGAGCTGTTCGCAGAATTTTGTGGTAATAACGACATGGTGATCGGGGGATCGCTCTTCCCTCATCGACCGGTTCACAAGGTCACGTGGGTCTCCCGTGACGGCTTTACAGAAAATCAAATCGACCACATCTGCATCAGCCGAAAATGGAAACGGAGCCTTCTTGATGTACGGAATAAACGTAGTGCCGATATCGCGTCTGATCATCACCTCCTCATCGGTGAGATACGTCTGCGCATTGCGCGGATTCGTCGGCAGGAGGAAAGAGTACGACGATTCAACACACGCCGACTGGAAGATGTCACGGTGAAACGGTCCTTCGTTGAAGAACTGGAGACGCGTACTGCAGATATTCCGGAAGGTGGCAGCGTGGAAGACCAATGGACCGCCATCAAGAATGCCTTCATCACCACCAGCGAGAACAATCTGGGCGAACTACGCACCCAGAGAAAACAATGGCTCACCGATGAGACCTGGAGGAAGATAGAGGAGCGAAGAGAAGCCAAAGCCGCGATAGAGCGATCGAAAACCAGAGGAGCCAAAGTCTTAGCCCGTCAACGATACGCGGCTCTTGAGAAGGAAGTAAAACGCTCATGTCGACGGGACAAGCGAGCGTGGGCAGACTCTCTGGCCGACGAAGGAAAGAGAGCCGCCGCAACCGGGACATTCGCCTCCTCTACGATATCTCACGACGCTTAAGCGGGGCGAAGATGAATGCAACGATGCCTGTGAAAGACGCGAATGATCAGTTATTGACCGACCCAACTGACCAGCTGAAACGCTGGTTCGAGCACTTCGAACAACTTTTTCAAGTGCTTGCCAGGCCACCACCGTCTCGGCATGATCTGCCTAGGATCCGACGTATAACACTGCTTGAGATTCAAACAGCCATCCAAAGCATGAAATCGAATAAAGCTCCAGGGGTCGATCGCATATCAGCCGAGATGCTCAAGCTGACCCCATGACATCCGCTCAACTACTGCATCGTTTATTTCGTAATATCTGGGACACCGCAATTTTCCCGGTCAAAAAAAGGGTGACCTGACTGTATGCGATAACTGGTGGGGCACTATGTTGCTGTGTACCGTTTTAAAGTTCTGTGCAAAATTATCCTAGCCCGGATTCAGGAGAAGATCGATGCGACTCTCCGGCGGCAGCAAGCCGGATTCCGTACCGGAAGATCCTGTGTGGACCATATTGTCACGCTCCGCATCATTCTGGAGCAGGTCAACGAATTCCAAGAGTCCCTTTACTTGGTATTCATTGACTACGAAAAAGCTTCCGACCGTCTCAATCACGAGAATATGTGGGGCGCCCTGAGACGCAAGGGAGTTCCTGAGAAAATCATCGGCCTCATCGAGGCACAGTACGAGGCCTTCTCGTGTAGAGTGCTGCACAATGGGGTCTTGTCCGACCCTATCCGGGTCGTAGCTGGTGTGAGGCAAGGATGTATTCTATCACCGTTACTGTTCCTCATCGTAATCGACGAGATTCTGGTAGATGCGATTGACCGTGAACCAAACTGCCGGCTGTTATGGCAGCCTATAACCATGGAGCACCTAAATGACTTCGAATTGGCGGATGATGTTGCACTCCTCGCGCAACGGCGCTCTGATATGCAGAGTAAGCTCAACGACCTTGCCGAGCGCTCCTCTTCGGCAGGTTTAGTCATCAACGTCAACAAAACCAAATCGTTGGATGTAAACACGGTGACTTCTTCCAGTTTCACAGTAGCCGGGCAACCAGTGGAGAATATTGAAAGCTTCCAATATCTTGGTAGCCAAATGGCGTCAGACGGAGGTACCAAGATCGACATAGGCGCACGGATCGAGAAAGTAATGGCTGCCTTTGCGAGTTTAAGAAATATCTGGAAAAACAGGCAGATAAATGAACGCACCAAAATACGAATTTTCAACTCTAACGTGAAATCTGTGCTGTTATACGCTAGCGAAACATGGTGTGTATCAGTGGAGAACACTCAACGGCTGCAGGTGTTCATCAACAGATGCCTGCGGTATATAATTCGGGCCTGGTGGCCTCACAACTGGATCTCAAACAACGAGCTCCATCGTCGTTGTCACCAGAGGCCGATAGCAACAGAAATTCGGGATCGGAAGTGGGGCTGGGTCGGCCACACTCTACGTAGGGGCGGAAACGAAATTTGTAAACAAGCATTAGACTGGAACCCAGCGGGACATCGCAGCAGAGGCAGACCCAGAGGCTCATGGCGGCGAAGCCTCAATAAAGAAATAAAAGAAGTCGACCGAAATCTAACGTGGCAACAGGTTAAAGCGATAGCCGGGCAACGCTCAGGATGGAGATCTTTCAAGTCGGCCCTTTGCACCACCACTTTGCACCACCACAAGAACTCATCTATTGAGCTTGTTTTTCAAAATCATGGAGTTTGATATGTCGCAAGATGGGTTTTGGTGCTAATCGAGATTTGTCCACTTTCTTGAGGGAACCAGGTTCCCGGAAACACTTCCGGATGTGGCCAATGTGTCCAAAACGTCTCAAAAACTCATCTATTGAGCTTGTCTTCCAAAATCATGGAGTTTGATATGTCGCAAGATGGGTTTCGGTGCTAATCGAAATTTGTCCGCTTCCCTGAAGGAACCAGGCTCCCGGGAACACTTACGGACGAGGCCAATGTATCCAAAACCTCTAAAAAATCATGTGTTGTGCGTGTCTTTCAAAATCATGGAGTTTGATATGTCGCAAGATGGGTTTTAGTGCTAGGCAAGATTTGGCCACTTTCTTGGGGAACCAAATTCCCGGGAACACTTCCGGACGTGGCCAATGTGTCCAAAAGCTCTCAAAAACTCATCTATTGAGCTTGTCTTTCAAAATCATGGAGTTTGACATGTCGCAAGATGGGTTTCGGTGCGAATTAAAATTTGTCCACTTCCCTGAGGGAACCAGGCTCCCGGGAACACTTCCAAACGTGGCCACTGTGTCCAAAACCTCTCAAAAACTCATCTATTGAGCTTGTATTTCAAAATCATGGAGTTTGATATGTCGCAAGATGGGTTTTGGTGCTAATCGAGATTTGTCCACTTCCTTGAGGGAACCAGGTTCCCGGGAACACTTCCGGATGTGGGCAATGTGTCCAAAACCTCCCAAAAACTCATCTATTAGCATTGTCTTCCAAAACCATGAAGTTTGATATGTCGCAAGACTGGGTTGTGTCCACTTGAAAAGTGTCCACCACCCCAGGGATACCCCAGGGAACCAGGTTCCCGGAACATCTGGAACCATGTCCTGGTGATTCAAATGTATCAAAACTAACTTCTGATGCTGGTCAATGATGATTGACCACGTTTGCATCAGCATTCTGGTCACTTTCGTTCATTTATCAATGGTTTTAAAAAAAATGACCCGTTTTTGACTGCATCTGACCCAGGACCCCCCCTTAATAAATCCGGCTGGATTGGCACCATGGTCAAATCAGGTCAGGTACCAAAAAATAGACATGATGACGCTTCTTCCCTTAAAATTTCAAGGCAATCGGACGAAAAATGAGTCTACACGGGTTATTTCAATTTTGATTTCTAAGTCAGACCGAAACGGGTTAATTCATGAGATGGTCCTGTAACGTAACTAAGTTATATTCTTTAAATTTCCAACGAAGTTTATTAGTCATGATGCAAGTGCCCGGGTACCCTGTCGGTAACGTAAGGGTGTTTTTTTGTCGGTAACAAAAGGGTTAATGAACACTAAGCTGCGAGGCGGCTCTGTCCCAGTGTGGGGATGTAATGCCAAGAAGAAGAAGAAGATGACATACACACGCAAACCTTGACATGTGGGGGAGGGCTTCGGCTACTTGTTGGTGGTGTTGATTTGCGTAGGAGTACCATCAGATTGGATAAGTCGACGTATGAATCTTTGTTGACAAAATCACATGCGTCCTTTTGAATAAGTACCCGAGATCTATTCCTGTCACAAAACGAGCAAAAAACCACAATTTCTCCGTTTCTTTGCATAGAAATATTTTAGCACATGAGTTCAGAAATAGCCAATGTTATACAATATTATTAAATCGTAACAATGGGTTTGATCATGAAGTTTTTAAGTGTAAAATTACAAGCTGTGAAGCTCATAAAAAACCAACAGACACTGTCAGGACGGCTCACTGTAGCTTAATTCAGAGTACTCATAAATTTGATTGTCTGATGGTAGTAAAATTCTAGCCAGCCAATGTAACCACCATAATGTTCACTTGAGAGAGTGTGCATCAACCATTTCCACGGAAACAACTCGCCGTTTCCGGACTGAGCGCTAGCCATGGACGATTAGACTAGAAATATATACGACCCATTGTAAAGGGGAAACTTTTCTATGTTAAATAATTTTGCTCACTTTATGTAGATTTAATTAATGACTGTAAGAAAAATTCTTCATTGCTACGGTAACATTTGAATTCCATCCCAAACATAATGAAGAATTGCATTTAGTATAAAATATAAATTGTTTCAAAAATGGAAGGACATGCAGGAAACATTTTTTTTCTTGAGAACCTTTCTAAAAATTCCTCTAGCTGTTACTGATACTTTTCCACTAGCATTTCATAAATAATCTACATCAAATTCACACCTTTTTATAGTGATTTTCAGCTACCAAGTTACGATGCTGTGCCAGGATGAAAAAAAAATTCAAAACTCGGAGACAAAGTGTCACGTTAACAGCAATTCTCGGCACTCGCTAAATAGACACCAGCATGATATACCCATCCAGCATACTAAAGTAATGCACTTTACTATGACTGCATCCTGTTTTAGAATTTTATCTTTCGGTTATACGACGTCTGGCACCAGCATAGGTAGCTATACGTTCTCAAAGGCCACCAACCACATGTGTGGTCAGCGAAAAATGGCGCTCCTGCAAGCGTCTAGACAAGAAAAATGTCATTGTAGGCTATGCTCGACCTACATGCCGTGAACTACACGCCAGAGAGTTTATCGCACTTTTTTTTGCATGCTTTGTGCTTGTGTTGTTTCGTAATTTAAGATAATGATAACATTTCGAGGAAAAAAAGATGGTCTTGTCTCCCTATCAATATAAACTGGATGGTTCATAACTATGGAAATGCTGTTATAACAGTTCGAAGGCTAAATAAATTTCTTTGGAAACTTAGAACAACGTGAAGTTACAGAAAAACACGTTTCAACGACATGAAATAGACTTCTTTGCGATTATTTATCATTTAGGAATTTTCGTATTCTCCGAGTTGCTATCCGTGTCATCCACTTTGTTTCTTATGTTGAGCTCCTATTTGGAACAACTTAGATAAAAGGTGTAAAAAAATTGCATCTCCTTTCTCAGACTTAAGACCGTCGCGATCCAAGAATAAATTGAACTAAAGAAAGTTTTGAACATCAAACAGCTTCTTTATTTTGCAGCATTATTCTAAACCAGTATCCCACTTCAGTAATTTGCTTTAAATTGGAAATTACTGCATCAATATACACGAGCGAAGCACCGTAAAAGCAACACTCACGATCGGATAACAAACGTTGCTATGCATTTTATATCTAACGATACGCCATCGCGCCAATGCCAGCAACCAACTAACAGCGAGACGAAAGGACGACAACGACGAAGCGATGTGATGTCGATAAGGAAAGCAAGCGGTTAGTAAGGAACCCATCCTCCGCTATGCATACCACCGGAATGCAGCCACCCTTCGCATGACGTGGTACACCGCAACGATAAAGCGCCCCTCTTTCGTTCGCCACGTCGATGTTGTTCAAAATCCGCCCCACAAGGATTACCGTTCCTGCAAGCGGCATTGAATTGCCACCGTCGCCGACCGTACCAAAAAACTAGGTGGGTTGTGGCAGAATTCCACAACCAGTTGACAGCAGCAGTGAATAGACTGATGAGTAGGAAACAAGACTTCGAAAACGAATGTATCGACTCGCAAGTGGGTGCCAGACTCTATTCTTGGGGCTAGAACAGGGGTCACCAATCTGTGTCCTAAAACAAAGACTTAAAGTTAGACTAAAACCAGGCTTACAGTGCTGTTTACATATAGCTCTTGTACTTGAAATATCAGCTTTATATGGACAACTTAACTTACTTTCCAGAATGCCGTTAAGCTTTCAAATTGGAAGTAAGCAGCTAAACCAGGGTTGTTGGTCATTCTTCCTTGTCATCTGGAGAATATCTTCTAGCAACTGGTTACATCCATATTCTGCAGAGAACTTCATCCAGAATCACTTCATTACTTCCGCATGTCACTGAAGTGAAATAAAAGATAAGCAAAGTTTCACAAAAAATCCCGGAAGTAAATTGTTTGACATAATAAAATCCGGAGGAAGGTTTTTTACCCTCAAAAATGTTAATTACAAACGATTCCTAACGAAGCAAACCTGAAAAAAGTGACCCGCATAGTTAAGTCATAGGGTATCTGTTCCCATATTAATAACAGCCCGTATATTAATCCCAACCGTCGATAAACCAAATAAAAAATCAATTTATTTACAATTTCTCACTTCGTATGTACACAATAATGGATGGAACACATTCTTGGATGTTTGGAATATTATTCAAAATTTTGTTTGAGTAATGTTTTAATTCACAAGAATCAAATTATTAAAAGATGGTTTGATGCATTACTCGATTGCTACTAGCAGATTCATCTGTTTTCACGCCGTTGTTTTCCACTCAATTTCGAGCTAAAACAATTCTATCCCTTCAAAATTCACTTCACAGCACATAAAGCACATCACATTTTCACGATAAATATAATTATATTTGAAAAACCAACGCGATTTCCTATAGTTTGATATAGGTTTATTTCGAACAACTTCTAAGTTATCCTTGTCCGTATTTCAAACTGTATACATCGCTTGCAGTACTCTCAAGGGTTGCCGAACTAGATTTTCATTTCAAAGCGCTTGAATGAGCTTTCACAGTGAAATTCAACTCTTATGTTTGTAAAATAAATTATATCGAAAAGATAAATTATGACAAACACAAAATTGAACTGATAAGATGGAAAACTGCAACAAGAACAGCAATTTTGTAATTATATTTATATTTCAACTCAAATACAAAATATTGAAGAGTTCGGCATCACTGCAATCATATCGTAACGTATACCACCCTACTGTCATCGCCTATCTCTCCAATGGGAAAAAATGGTGGCTAACATCTCTGGGGTTAGCGCGCGGTGGGCCCCACTGACAATTCAAAATTAGTAAACAAAAACATCATTTCAGGACTAATTTTCTGTGATGGAGTAATTGTTGTTAAGCGATTTGAATGAATTTATTACTATTATCGTTATGTACCACGTATTCCGTGCCGTGAAAAATGTGTTCGATTTTCAATTTAATTGTAATAAGACCGTCATTCAACACAACACGGTTAGTACGGTGCAAAACAAATTTGAATATTTGGTAACAATATTGTATCAGAAAATAACGCCCATAGCAAAATAATAACGTGAATTTTATGCTGGAGCCAGAAGCATAGCTGTGTGTCATCCGGCTGACGTATACACACATGTGATAGTGTGCGTATTTTATGTTGGAAACAGTATTATTGATATAGGTACAGGCATAGGATTAACTGTTTTTGAATGTTATTGAAATAGGTGCATGGCGGTGATGATGTTTTTTAACTAAATACTTCTATAATGTGATGAAAATTTCATTTTTGGAGTTACCAAATTGTTTTCAATTAAAAATTACATGAGCTGAGCATAATTATTCTCATGTTTCTTGATTATTGGGTGAGAAATCAATGCATTCCATATGCGCATTGCCTTATTGTTATTGATATAAGAACAGATACCCTATGTGGATTGAAAAACACTGGCCTAGAAGGATAAAAACCGCAAAATCGAAGAGCGGTTGCAGTTGAGGGAAGGAAGTGGTGGGGGTTGATAGCTTGTGCAACGAACACCGGCAACTGGAAGATGGTGCTGATAGTGAGCGAAGCTCAACAGGAATTTGAGTGTCATTCGGGTTACTGACTAGTGCTGGGTTCGAAACTGTAGAGAAGACGAGAAAAATCAAGATAACAATGTTCCTCTGAATAGCATAGTCGCTCGCTCGAGACAGTGTTATGCACATATTCAAGCAGAAAATCTGGATTACGGAAAGTAGAACAGACGAGTAGGACCGAGTATGACTTGGTACAGGACGATAAAAAACTGAAATTGATTTTGCTGATCTCCTCTCCGAGCACAGAAACTCAAACACCACAGCACCGGCGAGAAAGACAAATGGAAACACGAGTTTTAAAATGCTGAATCCTTGTACGCTTGGGCTGAGCAGTGTCCTGTTCATTTAAAATTCAATTTCCCACTTGCAAAAAGACACCATTGCTGGTTCATCCCTCAGGATACATTCACACAATATCAATTTATTCAAAATGGGAGACCAACATCATCGACGTACTTCGATTGAATTGGAATCGCCATTAAAGCCGTTTACCCTCTTTAGTGCAGTCAGGAAATTACAACGACGAAAGGACTAAAGCAAACACTCCGGCCCGGTTCACGAATGCTATTATTTTCGACTGAATGAAAGACCTGCGATGTCTGCCAGACCGCATCCCATCGCACTAATGGGCCATTCCGTCTGCAGGCGAACGGCCACGTGGCGAGGATTAGCGCTGTTGAAGCGCGCGCGAGAGAGTTCGGCGCTTTAATGAAGTGTTGATCAAACCACTTGAGCCCCGGTGGCTGTTTGACACCGTCTCGTCGCCCGGTGCGGATAAGTGACAAATTTTCGCCATCTCCCTGCCGCGTGGTGCAGTTTGCTTTGTGGGGGAGTTATGGCTTGATCAGTATTCTATCAAAGATTTTTTGTTGTTGTATTTTTTTTGCGTTAAACAATTTGGCTGTATTATGAATCATCAGTTGACAGGAGTGAAGGAAAATTTGGTGATTGCTTATATTGACATGCCGGAAGATAAAAACCTTATTTTTTGGAATCGATTTTTTGCTTTTCTCATAAACTAAGTGTGCCAATATAGACCGTTCCGATAATTATAAATACACTAATAAATAGTCGGCATTTGAAGTGGAGCATAATATTTCATGAAAATGTCGATTTTGCAAAAAAATAATTATTTTTGGAACGTTTTTTTTTTTTTGGTAAATGACCTAGAAAACAACGTATAACCATGTATAACTGTTAAATCAATATAATTTTCAATACAGATACATAAAAATGATTTCAATGACCTGAAAATTTCGAAAAACCTCAAAAATTATTTCTAAAATGAAATAATGGCTTTAGAATCAGACGATTTTCAGGTACGGTATATCTTGGGAATTGATCTGGACACTGATGACACAGACCACATTGCTCCAAAAAGTAAAAAACTGGTTGCATTAGTGACGAAGACTCGAAATAATTTTTAATGTTTTTTTGGCTTGTTGCTGTAACTTTGAACTTGTTCTAATTCTTGTCCGATTGCAATTATTTAATTTTTAAAATCTGTAATGCTTGATAAATTAGTGCCAAAAACAGATTATATGGAGTAAGTAGAAATATTTATGAAAAATTTTGAGTAATAGTCGAAAAACATGTCGTGCAAAATCCTGAAAATTCATAGAACATGATAAATATTCGAAACATTCTCGAATACTCGATGATATATGAAAGCAAATAAAATTTTGGGCCATATGTAGCCATAAAAAATGAAAGTACTTGAAAAAAAAATGGAATCATTCAATAAACAAAGTGTATTTATTATTATCGAACCGGTCTATAGCATAGATGTTCGGTTCAAAAACAAATCCTTCATAGAAGGCCCGTTAAACATTACCGATTGAATTAGTCCGAGTCGAAGTAATGTCTGTGTATGTATGTGTATGACTGGGCACCAAAAAAATCTGGCCAAGTCATACTATGGATTCGGAAAGGTCACTCAAGCCTTACCCTTTAACGATTTGATCACCACTAGTTTCAATCGATGTTAGATTCTGTGTTGAACTTTCGAATGAAACAAATGAAACTAATGAACTGAATGAACTGAATGAACTGAATGAACTGAATGAACTGAATGAACTGAATGAACTGAATGAACTGAATGAACTGAATGAACTGAATGAACTGAATGAACTGAATGAACTGAATGAACTGAATGAACTGAATGAACTGAATGAACTGAATGAACTGAATGAACTGAATGAACTGAATGAACTGAATGAACTGAATGAACTGAATGAACTGAATGAACTGAAAGAAAATAATTAAATGAATCAAATGAATCATATAAATGAATAAAATATATAAAATGGGTAATAGTAAAATGAATAAAATGGGATACAAGTAAAAAGAATAATCTTCTTCTTCTATATACAGTATTGGACAAAACATTTGCAATCAGTCAATCCCAATCATGAAACTTTACATTGAAGGTTTATAAAAAGTGAAGAAAAATGTTTTTTAGTTTGTAGAAACAGCACTTTTCATGTTTATTATAACAAACAAAAAATCCTCATTCTTAAATAACAATTCACGAAAAAAAAATTAAAAACCAAAAATTCAATATTTTCCTCCTGGACAAAACAAGTGCAACTTCGCGTGTTGTTTACCGAATTCAGTTTAGATTTTAATATTTCGTAGCGAATCCTTTATTTTCAATTACGGTCTTGCATCTGCGAGGCATAGACTCGATCAGGTGGTCAATGAAGTTTTGTGGAATTGCTGCCCAAGCCTTTTGAATTTGTACAAACAACTGATCCTTATTTCGCACACCTGCACGATCAATTCGCTGATTTACGATCTCCCACAGGTTTTCGATAGGGTTCAGATCCGGAGATTGGGGCGGCCAGTCCACAACAGTTATTTGGTTACCATTAAACCACTGTTTGACCACTTTGGCGGTGTGCTTGGGGTCGTTATCTTGTTGGAATATCCATTTAATGGCATATTCCATTCAGCATAAGGCAGTATAACATCTTTCAGGATGTTATTGTACATACATGTAACGGTTCATTGTTCCATCGATTCGATGAATTGGACCAAGGCCGTTTGCAGAAAAACTTCCCCAGACCATCACATTGCCTCCGCCATGCTTCACCGTCTTCTAACAGTACCGTGAATCTAAGCGTTTTCCAGTCGGTCGACGTACACGGAAAATCCCGTCGCTTCCGAAGATGTTGAATTTCGATTCATCACTGAACAGAACCGTCCGCCATTTCCAGCCAATATGAGATTGAGCAAACAGGAGTCGTTTCTTCTGGTTCCTAAGTGAAATCAGAGGTTTTTTCGAAGGGCGGCGAGAGAATTATCCGGCTTCAACGGCACGTCGTCTGATTGTCCGGTCCGATACAGATAACTGTAAATCCGTTTGCACCTTGAAGGAAGATTTAAAAGGATCCTTCTTAATACATCTGGCGATCATAGAGTCCTCTCTTGACGTGGTGGACCGTGGTCTTCCACCTCTATTGTCCACAGAAATCTTCCCAGTTGAACGAAATTTTGAGCACAGTCTTGAAACGGTCCATTTATTGAGCTGGTATTTGTCGCAAATCGTTTTTTGGGACATTCCGCTCTTGTAATAATCGATTACTTTCTTTCGTAATTCCAATCCAAGGCTGTCAGGAGCCATTTTGGTGCCTAATCACATAAATATATTGAAAACATGAGTGTTGACATTTTCAATGTCTATCATGTATCATTTACCTTGTTATGGTACAATAACGCAAGTAAGATCACTTTTGTCAACAAACGAATCTTTTTCCCCCTTTTTTTAGCACTTCTATAGAAATAATTCCATGAAAACGAGAAATTGCACTTGTTTTGATCAACGCAAAATGGCTCACGTCAACAAAACACTGCCGGTGAACTGTCGGTTGACAGCTGATTGCTGCAATAATCATGTAGCATACATCTAGACTCTTGAACCGTCAACAGCAGTAATTTCTTCGATTTCGATTTAGAAATATTGAAGTTTACTGATGCTTTTTATGATTTCTCGATTTGAGTTGCACATGTTTTTTTCAATATACTGTACATAAAAATGAATTTCTGTCTGTCTGAACCTTATAGACTCGGAAACTACTGAACCGATCAGGGTGAATAATCGTATGCAAAGGTTTTTGGGGCCGGGGAAGGTTCTTAAGATGGTTCGAGACCCCTCCCCCCTTTGGAAAGGAGGGCTCCCATACAAATGAAACAGAAATTTCTGAATAACTCGAAAACTAATCAGAGAATAAATCAATTTCCGAAGTTTGTCGGGTCTGCTAGTAAAAAATAAATATTTAAGGGAATCGTAGTAGGTCGCGAATGGAAGTGGACGTAAAAATTTGACGTCCTTCAATTTTCAATTTTCAAACTGAAGTTAAATAATATTAAAAAAAAATCCTTTTATGTTATAAGCATAAAAAGTCGAATACGATGTTCCCCGGGAGATATAAAGTGAATAAAAAAAACGACAGTGACAACAAAAATCAAGAAATCAAGTATTTTATTAACGACCGGGATCCAACTGTTCGTGCCTATCAAGATGAAAGTACGCGTAGACGTCGGCGGATTTGCAATGATAGCGTATCAAAACATAATATATGGCATACCTGCGCTGCTTCCGAAATTTGGTAACAATATGATTATGTGGGCCCATACAGGTATGTAAAAACATCAATAAATTTCCAAAAAATAGTGTCATTTCTCCTGAGCACTGCTGCCATATGCATATCTATGCAGAATTTTTCAGAGCGCTGTCTTCCGTGCTAGAGGCTTTGAATACTTCATCCGCGAGACTCAATTCGTGGTTCAGTTTAGGATTTTCCTTTCCACTAGGAATTGATCATTCAATCGTATTTGTGGAACCTCAAAGGCGGAAAAATAACAGTTGTTACTGATTAAAAAATATTTTGAGCCCTTAGTAGAATGTCTTCACTTGTCTTACAACGAGTTAATACTTAAATTCAAGACAAAATTTTCAAAACGACTTATCTGCTTTTGTAAACAAAGATTCAAACGACGATTTGACGAATCTGATAGCTCTCCCACGCAAACCAACACCATCATTAGGTAGGTGAAGGATTCCGCTACCTGTTGATGGTGTTGGTTTCCGTGGGAGAGCTATCAGATTCGTCAAATCGTCGTTTGAATCTTTGTTTACAAAAGCAGATAAGTCGTTTTGAAAATTTTGTCTTGAATTGTAGTTTTACAGGTACGTATTTCACGTAACAACAGTAAGATCGTCTTCAGTGTTTGAGTATTTATTGAATTACATGTTAATGTCCACACTTTACCCACCATCTTCTATAGTTCATTCTATTAACATTTAAAAAAATGTTTTGAACTTAAACATGCATTAGGTATCTTTTTTTATATATTTCATTAGATTATACACGAATGATGATACTTCCAAAATTGTATTTTAAATGTTGTTTTTGTGATCACTTATCATAAACGTGACTGAAATATTCTGCTGTGTGGGCGAGTAAATTGAAAAGTGAAACAATCAGTTCAGTGCAGTGCAGATTTGATCGTGTTTTGTATTGAACGTAGAATGATCGGAGATCGCGTCCAAACGTGTTTTCTTCAGTAAGCAGAACGATCGGCCGGTCATCAAAATTTTGTTGTGCTTTGTGCGGTAAGCAGAACGATCGGCCGGTAACCGAAATTTTGTTCTGATTCGTGCGTGTGAGTGAATTAATTACAAAATTAAAGTTTGAATTGCGTCCAGACATGTTTTCTTCAGTAAGCAGAACGATCGGCTGGTCATCAAAGTTTTGTTCTGCTTTGTGCGGTAAGCAGAACGACCAGCCGATCACCGAAATTGTGTTCTGCTTTGTGCGGCCTTTAATAAAAAAAGTTTTGTTTTCATCGATCAAACTACACGCTATACACGGCATACCGTTTACCAAAACGAACCCTGCCACACTCCCTACCCCAAATATCCAACATCCCAGTGATTTCTCGTGGAAGTGCAGATGACTCGTCGGCTTCTATCAAAGCGAGTATCACGTCAACAATTTCCTCCCCTTTCCCTAATTGACCTGCATTCGGACACGGCCGTCGCTGGTATTGCTTATGTTTGGGTCACCAGTTCTTACACATTGAAGATGATGTTAGTCCCAAACTTCATCTGTTGGTTCTCTGTGTAATTACAGCTGACCTGGCAATAACGGAGTAGCAACCGTGGGCGGTCAATCATGCTCATGCTCATGCTCTGCTAGTAAAAAATAAATATTTAAATAGAAAAAAATCAATAAAACTCCTTGGATTTGTTAAAGAATGTTTTGAAAATCCTCAAAATCATTCAAATTGTTGTTGCCCTCTCAAAATATAAATTTTTGACAAAAAAATACTAGGGGGGGAGACATAAATGTTTTTGCCTTTCTCGTATACTAAGTATACGGTAAAGGCTATATGATCGCTCCAAAAACAAACTTTTTATAGAAGGCCCGGAGACTTATAGTGTTATATACCAATCGACTCAGTTTGACGAATCGAGGTGATGTCTGTATGTGTGTGTGTGTGTGTATGTGTGTGTGCGCAAAACTACTCAAAAAATGTCACTCATTTATCGGGCACTTATCCTCAACCGATTTGCTCGCAACAAATTGCATTCGACGCAGAATCCTGTCCCATTGTTTCCTATTTGAAATTGGCCAGATCGAACTATGGGATCAAAAGTTATGGCCAAAATACAAATCCATACGAAAAAATCGCGTAAAAAATGTCACTCATTTATCGGGCACTTATCCTCAACCGATTTGCTCGCAACAAGTTGCATTCGACGCAGAATCCTGTCCCATTGTTTCCTATTTGAAATTGGCCAGATCGAACTATGGGATCGAAAGTTATGGCCAAAATACAAATCCATACGAAAAAATCGCGTAAAAAATGTCACTCATTTATCGGGCACTTATCCTCAACCGATTTGCTCGCAACAAGTTGCATTCGACGCAGAATCCTGTCCCATTGTTTCCTATTTGAAATTGGCCAGATCGAACTATGGGATCGAAAGTTATGGCCAAAATATAAATCCATACGAAAAAATCGCGTAAAAAATGTCACTCATTTATCGGGCACTTATCCTCAACCGATTTGCTCGCAACAAGTTGCATTCGACGCAGATTCCTGTCCCATTATTTCCGATTTAAAATTGGTCAGATCGGACTATGGAATCAGAAGTTATGGCCCAAATACAAATTCATACGAAAAAATCGCGTAAAAAATGTCACTCATTTTTCGGGCACTTATCCTCAACCGATTTGCTTGCAACAATTTGCATTCGATGCAGAATCCTGTCCCATTGTTTCCTATTGAAAATTGGGCAGGTAGGACTATGGGATTGGAAGTTATGGCCAAAATACAAATTTATACGTAAAAATCGCGTAAAAAATGTCACTCATGTTTCGGGCACTTATCCTCAACCGATTTGCTCGCAACAAATTGCATTCGACGCAGAATCCTGTCCCATTGTTTCCTATTTGAAATTGGCCAGATCGAACTATGGGATCGAAAGTTATGGCCAAAATACAAATCCATACGAAAAAATCGCGTAAAAAATGTCACTCATTTTTCGGGCACTCATCCTCAAACGATTTGCTCGCAACAAATTGCATTCGACGCAGAATCCTGTCCCATTGTTTCCTATTTGAAATTGGCCAGATCGAACTATGGGATCGAAAGTTATGGCCAAAATACAAATCCATACGAAAAAATCGCGTAAAAAATGTCACTCATTTATCGGGCACTTATCCTCAACCGATTTGCTCGCAACAAGTTGCATTCGACGCAGATTCCTGTCCCATTATTTCCTATTTAAAATTGGTCAGATCGGACTATGGAATCAGAAGTTATGGCCAAAATACAAATTCATACGAAAAAATCGCGTAAAAAATGTCACTCATTTTTCGGGCACTTATCCTCAACCGATTTGCTTGCAACAAGTTGCATTCGATGCAGAATCCTGTCCCATTGTTTCCTATTTGAAATTGGCCAGATCGAACTATGGGATCGGAAGTTATGGCCAAAATACAAATTTATACGTAAAAATCGCGTAAAAAATGTCACTCATTTTTCGGGCACTTATCCTCAACCGATTTGCTCGCAACAAATTGCATTCCACGCAGAATCCTTTCCCATTGTTTCCTATCAAAAATTGACCAGGTCGGACTATGGGATCGGAAGTTATGACCAAACCACCTTTTACCCTTCTTACATCCTAAGAAGGGTATAAAGATCGCTTGAAAAATCGACTTTTTATCTGAGGCTCGGAGACCCAAGTCGTATATACCAATCAACTCAGCTCGACAGCCTGAGCACATGTATGTATGTGTGTGTGTGTGTGCGTGTGTGCGTATGTGTGTGCGTTACAAAAATCTCACATCAAGATCTCAGCCGTCCGTGGACCGATTTGCACAATTTTAACACTAAACGAAAGCTATGACTTTGTCATTGGACAAGTTCAATTTTTTTTGCAATCGGACATTTGGTTCCAGAGATATGTGAGAAATACGAACATGAAGTGTATTTTCAGAAAACTAACAAAATACTGTCACATGAATATCTCAGCCATCTGTAAACCAATTTGCATGATTTTATCTTTAAACGAAAGCTATGACTTTGCCATTGAACCCATTGTATTTTGTTTTTGCAATTAGACATTGGGTTCCGGAGATATCTCTGAAATACGAACATAAAGCATTAGACGTATCAACTTCACACATTGGTAAAATATGTCCCATCAAGATCTCAGTCGTCCTTGGACCGATTTGTGCGATGTTATCTTTAAACGAAAGCTATGTTTTTGTCATTGGACTCATTAATTTTTTTCTGCAATCGGAAATTCGGTTTCAGAGATATCTGTGAAATACGAATATGAGACATATTTTCAGACTACTAATGAAAAATTGTCACACCAATATCTCAGCCGTCTATGACCCGATTTGAACTCTTTTGGGCTTAAACAGAAGCTGTAATATTGCCATTTAAGGCGGCAAATCAAATCTGCAGTCTTTTTGTATTTTTTAAAATTGTTAAATTTCCAGAAATATCCTTTTTTTATTTTGAAATCGATAAAAGCATGATAATATCAGTTATTTTATATTCAATTGAAAGTCATATGCATAGAAATTGTAATATGCACTGGGCACACACAACCATTCAAAAGTGTAAGAAGGGTTGCGTTCACTGTAGGTGGATTAAATCGGGTTTTTAATAGAAAAATCAGAAAAGAAAAATGTCACCTATTTTTCGGACACCTAACCTTGATCGATTTACACGCAACAAGTTGCATTCGACGCAGATTCCTGTCCCATTGTTTTCTATTGAAAATTGGCCAGATCGAAATATGGGATCGGATGCTATGGCCGAAACACCATTTTTGCCTTTTGTTTACAAAGTATACAAAAAGGCTAAATGTTCGCTCCAAAAACCAAACTTTTACAGAAGACCTGGAGACCCATAGTGTTATATACCAATCGACTCAGCTCGATGAACTGAGATGATGTCTCTGTGTGTGTATGTATGTGTGTGCGCGCACCAAAAGTGCGAAAAGTTTAGCTCACTTTTTTGGTACTTATCCACTTGCAACAAATTCCATTCGACGCGGGATCCTGTCGTTTTGTTTTCTATTGAAAATTTGGAAGATCGGACTATGGGCACAAAAATTATGGCCAAAATGCTTTATGTTATAAAAAAGCGCGTAAAAAGCTCATTTTTAATGCACTTACCCTCAATCGATTTACTCACAACAAATTGCATTGGACGCGGAATCCTATTCTATTATTTTCTATTGAAAATTGGCCAGCTTGGACCTTAGAAAATATGGCCAAAATACTTTTTGCCTTTCTTGTGCTACAAAGTTGTACCGAAAGGCTATTATTTCTCTCCGAAACGAACCATTGGATGCTTCCACACTGATACACTTCCCTCCCTCTTCATACGGGAGTTTGGCAGAAGGACGGTCATGAGATTTATATCATAACAAATATTGCCCTCCGCTCGCTCGATGGGAATGACATTTCCGTTTTCTTTTTGTGTAGTCAGAGCTTCAGTTTAACAAACATCCAAATGTGATGTACTTAAAATATATATGTTGTAGAGTTTCGACTGAACTTTGTTTAATACGTATTGTTTTATTGGCTTAGCAGTCTTAATATTGTATCAAACGAACTATAATGTTCTTGTTCCGACGTTTCGGTCCGTATTTGGGTCCGTATTACGGACCGAAACGTCGGAACAAGAACATTATAGTTCGTTTGATACAATATTAAGACTGCTAAGCCAATAAAACAATACGTCTTAAAATATCTAACTGGGTAAAATAAAACAGGGGTACGTACATCAAAAAGATTGGAAAAGGAAAAAAATTGTCGAAATTCTTATTAGCATATTGTAGATCAAGTTGAAAACCGAACCGAGATCTCGCGTTCTGGACCTACAATATCTTTGCTTGAAATAATCCGATTTTCAAGTTTTTCCGGCCTAGAAGTTTTTCTTTTTATTCTTAGCTACTAGCTCATCTACTTTCAAGCAAACACATTTTACGAAGGTCGAGAAAGGCACCATCACCGCTAGGTGGATTAATCTGGGTTTTTTAATATTTGTATCGGCCTAAATAGATGATGAATGATGAAATGATTCAAACGAATTCTAAATGTATGCAATGAATATAATAAAAGCAATAAATGCAATGAATAGAGGTGTGCGCCGGCCCAAACCTAGTCGGTGGCGGCGTTTGTCAAAAAATAAGCCGGCGGCGGCGGCATGAATCGGCGTGGCAAATTTTTTATATCGTTGATTAAAAACAAATTCTGCATTTTTTAGAATATTTTCAAGACATTAAAGCCTAGTACGCTGCTCTTATGGAATGAGTTTACGGAAAATTAAGTCAAATTACAATTACAAATTACAATTATTCCCTTCAATTGTATTTAGAGCCTAACGGGAAAATCTTTTTTTCCCAAGTTTTTTTTCAAGAACTCATTTGGTAATTATTTTTGGATTCTACACGGAATTTCCAAGAGAAGCTGTATGGAATTCACAAGAAAGTTGTTGGAAATTTCCGCGGAAAACGATTAGAAATGACTAGCTGTTAATATTTGTTTCGGTATCTTGCTACAAATTTCAACAAAAAATGTTCGGAATATTCATGGAAATATCCTGATGAGTTTCTGCTGAATATTCGTCGAAGTTTACACTGAAAATGCTTCGAAGTATCCGCGGAAGCGGAGTATCCACAAGCAGTATTGGTAAAATCACTCATAAATCTCAATCAACGAGCGCTCCCGTGCGAACGAAATCGTCTGCGATTTTAAAGGAATGCATCACGCTTGATTTTTTCATGCTAAAACGCATCATTTCACTCATTTGCCAAAAAATCATTTTGGTTAAAAACGCATTTGAAATTAATTTGGGGACAATTTATTGCTTATACATAAAAGAGCATCTAATACTTTATGCGACAAACTGATTTTAACGAAGGAGAACAAAAGAAAACCTACGATGATTCAAATGGATGATTCAACTCATCCATGAGTTTTTAGGTGCTGAGTTGAGTGCGTTTCAACTCATGCTTGATTTGAATCATCCATGAGTCTTGAGATTTTGAGTTTTTACCAACACTGTCCACAAGACAAAAAATTGTCTTGAATATTTACGAGATATTCTCCGGAATTTCCAAAATTATTGAGAGTTTCCGCGATAAATTGCTCAAAATGTGGATTTCAATAAAAAAAATCTTTGGATTTTAACCAAAGATTGTACGATTCATTGGAATTTGCACGGATTTTTTTATTATGTAATGGAAAATTCTCCGAAATTTCCGCGTAAATTTTATTAATTTTCGCGAAAAACCGTTCTTACTTACCGGCATACTTACAGAAAATTATTCGGTATTTTAAAGTATTTATTTGGATTTCTACGGAAAATTCATATTACTATCCATAGAAAATTCTTCGAAAATTCTTTGAGAAATTATTAAAAAAGGAAAAGTGCGTCTGGCCAAAAATCATTCGGTAGAAAACTATTTGACCGAATAACACGTTAAGCCGAAAGTCATCTAGACGTATTGCATGTGGCAGAAATTAACGCTTGGGCAACATAGTTATACATCGGAAAATGTTTGCCCAAAAATTGCATTTGGCCAATTCAACATACAACTGAACTGATGATTAGGCCGAAAAGCCGTTTGATCTAACATACGGCCGTCTAAGACGAATTAAGCAATCTCCATTTAATTCCACTAGTTAATTTTCGTTATCTTTGCAGATACGTATTTCGACCACAACTGTGTGGTCGTCTTCAGTGTCTCGTACTTGACTCGACTTATCGAGTCAAGTCAAGCGAGTCAAGCGAGTCAAGTACGAGACACTGAAGACGACCACACAGTTGTGGTCGAAATACGTATCTGCAAAGATAACGAAAATTAACTAGTGGAATTAAATGAAGAGTGCTTAATTCGTCTTAGACGGCTGAATACATTCCACTAAAAGAGCTTTATATATTTTTCTAACATACGGTTTGGCCGAAGCATCAGGACAAATATGCCGTTTGGCCGAAATGGTCGTTTGAAAAAAAGGCTTTTGCCAAATGACCTTTTCGAGCAAAGCACCATTTCGGCAAATTGTCTATTTGGCCTATTTGTCCAAACCATTTTTTCGACCAAATGACAAGTTCAACCGTATGTAAATTTTGACAGTATGACCATTTCGACTAAATGACATTTTTGGCCATATGAGTTTTGGCTTTATGGTTTGCTCGGCCAAACATTTCTCGTTATTTCGGCCTTCGGCCTTCCCATTGCTTGGCCGGAAGTCATACGGTGAAAAGCCATTTATTTGAATTCCATTTGGCCGAATAAGGCATAAAGCCGAAAGTCATCTAAATCCATTTGGCCCAATTGAATGTTTGTCCGAAACGGTTATTAGGCCGAAAATGGTTTTACCGAAACCGACCGACAGCAAAAAGGGATATTCAGCCGAACTGGTATTTGACCGAAAAAGTGTTTTGCTCTAAGGGGCCGTACGCATATTACGTAAGCAATTATGGAGGGAGGGGGTCCGTCCTTTTCTTACGCACCATATAAATAAAAAAAACCTTTGTATGAAAAAAATCTTACAGGGGGGGAGCAAGGATGTTATCGATCATTTAGTAATCTGCGTTCGATCATTTAATATTTTGTCAATAACCCATTCCATAGGCCCAATTTCAAAATGTATTGTATGGTGGACTTTTAGTGCGAAGGTTTTTCTACAAATCTCCTTAACAGGTCGATGTTCGAATTCCATTATTGAAGGAGTTACGGTGCTAGTTGATATACTTATACTAAATGATAACAAAATAAGCAATCATTTAATCTTCGTTACTGTTACTAGCGATATAGCTCCGTTATTAGTGAAATTCAAACAACGAACTATTAGGAAGAGTTGTAGATACACCTTTGCACTAGAAGTCCACCATACAACACATTTTGAAATTTAGCCTCTGGAATGAGTTATTGACAAACTATTAACGCATTTGCCCAAAAGTACACGCGGCGCTCCCCAAAGGAAACGACGCACCGCGCTTTTTGCAGCCCGTATACTCGATTCTTATGGGGAGATAACATTGCGGCGTTTCCTAGGGTGCGGTTGTTCCATTCGAATGGGAAACGCCGCGTGGAATCTTGTGCAAATGCGCTTTTGGAAACATTACAACAGCCGCGCGGTGTGTCGTATTGACAGCACCCTACAATACTAAATGATCGAAGACAGTTTACTAAATGATCGATAACATCCTTGGGAGGGGAGGGGTGGTCGAAAAACTCTGAAAAAATACTTACATAATATGTGTACGACACCTAACAGGTCAATTGGCTGAAAATTCCGTTTGGCCGGAAAAGTCGATTAACGCGATAAATCATTTGGCCGAAAATGCGATTTGATGTAAATGGTCTTTTAGCAGTTTTTTTTGGAAAACAACCAAACGACATTTTCTGCCGAATGATTTATTCGGCTAAACGAATTTTTACAACATAGGGAGCGGGACCATTTGGGCAGCACCCCCTTTTCCCGTCTACAACATTAATAACTCGACCGCGTTCCAACCGAATGGCTTGATTGTTTGTACATCACTAGATATCGACAGGAACTAACCATGTACTAAAAAACAAGTAATTCGGTTGTAATGCGCTCGAGTAATAAACGTTGCTGACGGGAATAGGGGGTACTGCCCAAATGGTTCTCTACCCTAACTCAGCCAAACGAAACATTCGGCCAAAAGACCCTTTCTGCCAAACAATCATTTCGGTCAATGTGAATTTTCGGCCAATTGAGCTATTCGGCCAACCATTTTTTTCAACTAAAGGAACTGTTTGACCAAATAACATTTTCGACCAAATGCCTTTAGGACCCTTTAGGCTAAATGGGCTTCGGCCAAATGGTATGTTCGGTAAAACGACATATTTGGTTGTAACCTGCCAAATTGCTTACATTAGAAATTTACCTAAATTTACTGTACATATTATATTTAATTATTGATTCATAAAATCCTACTTACTATTTACATAAAACTGCTACTTATAATTGCTATATACAATGAAAATTAAAAACTAGGAATGAACTTAAATCTAATGGAATTAAAATAAAATGAATCAAAATATTAAACAAATATCGAAAATAAAAATACGGAAAGCATCTTGCCCATCTCTATTCCTATCCCGCAATTACCGTAACGTAACTACCGTAACGTAGCACTGACATCTGCGCTGTCAAGCGTCAATCAACGACCACTTTCGGCAGCGTTCACCAACACAAGCCCGAAAAAAAGAGCAAAAAGGAGCGGAACGACGCGGTATGAGCTCTCTATTAGGTGAACTACCATCATAACCGGAGGGTAGTCCGCGTTTTTCACCTAAACGTTTCTCTCGTTATTTTCTATCCGTATAGAAACCGCCGAAAAAAAAAGTGCTTGATCAGCCCGCCGGGGCAAGAACTGCATTCGGGTCTAAAAGTGAAAGATACCATCAGCGTAAGACGTGTGTGCCGATTATCATCGAGTGAACCTTTTGCGTCCAGTTTCTACCGGAGTGCTACTGCCCTGTGGCCCGGTTCGGCGATCACCGTTGTCGTTTAGTGCAGTCTTGGCTCGGAACGAGGCCATTTTGCAGGGGTGATACCGTGCCCGTTTACGGAGAACCATATTCCTTTGTTTCGGCAGCGGGTGGAAGCCATTTTGTGAATGTGAATTCGCTAGAAGAGTAACCCGACCAAAAGCATACTGAATCCAGCGGTATTACGGACGTGCTGCACAACTACAATAAGCTGAAGGGAAGATCACAACCGAAAGAGCAATCCGAGGGAGGTGTGATTAGAGCGTGGACCCGACCAGAAGTTCCTACTATTCGGACCGACGAACGAACCCGGGTATCTGAGACCATCCGTTGGAGAACGAGTTCGCCGAATCCAAACAGCCGAAGGTCTGGTGTGTCAACATGCCGAGATCGCATTGACCAACGTAAACCAAGGTGATGATATGGTATGTGAGCAAATTCCTATTTTCAATTCCTCATCATAAGACTTCCATTTTCCATTCCAAAGAGAATGTTAATAACATCATGAGAATAACTTGAATATAACTATAAAATATAAAATCAGATTACCTTTGTAGCCTATTATTTTATAGTTCTTTCTCCGAGAACAATTAATTATTTTAGATAATTTCTGCTTGGTCCACTTCGTTTCTTTTTTGGGAAGTATTTCCGCCACCACCCCTCCAATTTCTCCTGAGAGCTACCAGAAAACGACCCTGAGGTCACGATAAGGGCAGACGAAAGTCCCCAGCAAAAAAGATTCTCTAACATGGTGAAGCAACTTTCTGCTTAGTGACCTTCGGCCAAATGGCTTGCTGCTGAACCACTTTTCTCCGTTGAAAAAAAAAATTTAATGTGAAGTTCTTTGGATTTCAACGGGAGATCCTACTGAATTTCCACTCGAAGGATCTCTTAATTTAAACGAAGAACTTTAAGAAATTTCAACAGGCATGAATAGAATGAATCAAATGAATAGAATTAATAGAATGAGTAGAATGAATAGAATGTTGTCAGCTTCCCTCTTTCGTTATCAGCTAGTGCAACTTTCTCTTGCTGAATTCCAATTGGTTGGGGACCGAGTAGTTTGTTTCCTAGGCTTTGAGGAACGAGCGTCGCGACGGTAAGGTACAATTTCCGTAAGATCTATTCAGTAATAATTCTTCCTCGTATATTCACTCGCGTACATTGAAATTACCATCTAGAACAAATTACATTTATTTATCACTTTTCTTAACATTTGATTAACAAAGTACTCCATCCATCTTCGACAGGCACCGAAACCAATTAAAAACTCTCTCCCACCGAAACGCTGGTCACTAGTTGACCAGCTAACTAAGCACTTTTTTTTTAGTTGGCTAATACAAATCGTTTTCCGCTAATGAAATTTATGTGCAAATGCTCATGATATATATTACACTAATTTGTTTTAAGTGCATTGCATCCTGGAATAGTGGATGGTTATGTGCGCACTTATAATTCTTAAAATTAAAATTAATAGATTTTCACCAACAAATATGTGCGGATTATCCTAATTATAGATAAATGCCATATACACTTTACTGAAAATGTGTATTTTCGGCAAGAAAAAACATATACGAAACCCTACTGCTAAAATAGTTCTCGCTTAACTTTTCAAAAGGACCTAAGTAACATTTTTTTCATGAATTAATTTGAATAGCGCAATCAACAGAAAAACACGAAAGCTTTTGATTGTGCTATTCAAATTTATTCATGAAAAAAATGTTACTTAGGTCCTTTTGAAAAGTTAAGCGAGAGTTCTTCAATAACCATTGGCGTGCTAAAAACACACTCGGCGGCGTGGTAAATTTTCATACGGTGGCGCGCAGGTTCATTTTTTACGGCGGCGATGGTGCACAGAACTATCCTGGGTCATTCGGATTCAATCCGGCCACATCGGCTACAATCCGAAGGAACGGAATGACCATTTCCACAATTGAGTCAAAGCACGTCGTGTGACATCTCAAATTTCATGATTTCATGAAACAACGGTAGATACTGTGCTTTCATAGTTTCTTGACTATTCGAAATCAATCAGGTCACATTGGCCGCGATTCGAATAACCTACCGGAAGAAAATTAGCAAAATTCAGACAAAACAGGTCATTTGGCACCTCAAACTTCATAATCTAAAAAATCAGTTATGATCGCTGTTTTCGTTGGACAAAACCTTTTGTACTCACTTGTCATAAGACCAGTTCGTACTATGATATATTAGAGATTGAACAATCCGCTTCCAGCGTGCATTGATTACAGATATGCAAATATTAACCGTAGAACGGTTCGGCTGCCGACATTGACGGGCAATCAACGCTCGATAAGATAGCATACAAGCGATCAAACCAACGGATAGCTCGTTCGGCGGAGTTTAATTCCACCACTTGATTATAACTTTAACAGCTATTTGAACCTAATTGACCCAGCAATTCTTAAAACTAAAATTCCGATCATTGCCTTGCTGAATCATTAAGTTTAAAGTGTCATACGAAATGTTTCGACTCAATTTGGGAAGTGGCCATTCCTTAGGTCCTTCGGATTATGGATGATGAAAAAAAATAAAACAAACTATGATTGAACCGTATCTAAAATGTAAGATTCGATAAATCGATAAATCTGACAACTATCAACTTCCTCATAAAGTAGAAGAAATTATGTACCTTTAATGTGCTATTAAAAAAATAACAAAGAATAAAAAAAAAGTTCAAAAATGCAATTATTCCATGGAAAATTTAAAATTTTTATGGAAAATGATAGCAAAGAATGTTTAGGAAAAGCAAAGAATATGAATATATGTATCATATTTATCCAGCAGTGCATTTAGGACAAAATTTATATAATTAGAAAAGTACTGGACCTTATTTTTGTAGAAATTTCTGTTTCTCTTTTTGAAAAGGGCTATTTTTGCTGATAAACTCTAAGTACACACTAAGTTTTAATTTCTGCAGCTCGCCAAAAATCCGCACAGCCGTGCGCCAGCAAAACAAATAACTGGTATTCCGGCAAAAATAGCGTTTGTTAGCTGATTTTCGGCAAATTATTTGCTGATTATCAGCAATTTTGACAGAAATCTCGGCAAAAAACATGTTTACTAGGGCACGGCTGTGCAATTCCTGGTAAAAGTTCAACATTTAGCTGAGATCCCGGTAAAAAAAAATTAAGTGTGTAAACTGTTGAATCCATAACACCAAAGTACTGCTAGAATTATAAGCTTCTGTTTAAGTCAAGTATGAAACTCAAACTGGTTGAATCAATAGGGACAATGGTCAGAGGTACTTGTGAAAACACGTATGTGTTGTTTGAACACAGTTGTATCATGACGTTCTTGCATAGGCTCGAAATTGCAGACTACTTTACGGAATACTTAGGTGACGTCTGAAGTAGAATCGGTGAAGCGCGTCATTCAGCATGTCCACTAGAGTGATTCAAATTTTGACTTTTTTGATCCCCGATGCTTAAGCGATTGCATTTGCCATTTCAATAATCCTCCTAAATTTTTAGCAATTTTGGATGTAATTTGACTGTGCACACGTCATTTGAAGTTTGTATGGAAATTACTGTGAAAACTGATTGATGTACTTATATGTTGTTAGAGCTTAAAGGGAAGCGTTGGGGAACGGTTTTCCCTGAAAGATACTGTTTTCATAGAAATTTTCATACAAAGTTCAAACCGCGCGTGCTCACTTAATTTACATCCAAATTAGCTAAAAATTTAGGTGGGTTGATTAAAAGGCAAATGCAATCGTTTAAGCATCGGGGGGCAAAAAAGTCAAAATTTGAATCACTTTAATGTCCACGATCCTAAAGTTATTGGAATGCCATGCTACTTGTTAGCAGCATAGATACGACCTCGAATAAACCCATAGAGAGGATGCAATGGCTCATGGATGACGATTACTGCCGGGGCGCTTCCCGACCCCCACGCAATTTGAGATGTCTTCTCAGGCGTCTGGTTGAAAATTTTCGTTTACCTTACTCCAAGTAAAGATACAATACACTGAAAATAACCCTGCTTTTTGAGAGTTACAGTTCCAATTGATTTATGAAAAATAAAACATTCTTCCAAACAGTTTCAAAATAAATCTCTATTGCTTTGTAAAAATAGCTAAATAAATATAATACAATGCATAGGCTATGTTGGTTTCCTTTTTAGTCCCATGTACATGAGGTATTTATAAACTGGGACGGATTCCAGCGCTTGCTTGCAGATTTCGTCTCCGCTCTTACGTGGCAGACCTACGTCACACTGTGGAGTTGCTGTTGGTATCGGATTTCGATGGCGTCGTCGATGGGACTCAACATTCAGAATCCAGTTGTGTGGCCACCAGGTCCGAGCTGAAAAATAATGACATCGGTTGATGAATACTTGCAAATCTATGTGATCTCTGCTAATACGCACCACGTATCACTGACGTATAACATTACAGATTCCACGTTAGAGATGAGTATTCGGGATTTGGCGCATTGCCTAGACCACCGCCCAACGTTGACTGAATTTGGTTTTCGAACTTCTTCACTATTTGTCCGGCTACCGTGGAGTTGGAGTTTTTTTTTTTTTTGTGTCTTTATTAAAGAGACTTTCAGCCCGAGGCTGGCTCGTCTCCGTGGAGTTGGAGTTGTTCACATCCAATGATTCGGTGTTGTTGATGTTGATGTTGATGAGGGGAGCGTTCAACCAGATCATTCAGTTTACTTCACGATAGTTCTACAGTATCATCATCAGGGTCGAGGTAGTACGATTGCTCTATAGTGGTGGGCTGCTAGAGCGGCCCATGATGTCGTCGATTACTATGAGCAAAAGCAACAGAGATATAATACATCCAGCCTTGCCTCACTTTGTCTAGACCTCCCTTGCTTCTAGAGACGCCGCTCAGTTTTGCGTCATTCAGACGATCGCAGGATTTTCCGTGGTCAATCAGAACCAAATGGAGGGACTTTTCAAATACATTGACCTGCTCCAGGATAATGCAAAGCATGACAGTATGGTTCTCACATTGCCTGCTGCCGTCGGAGAATTGTCAACTTGTCCCCATTATTAATTAGGATAAGTCGTCAAAACTCGAAGAAAATGTTCTAAGAGGTTGAACGAACGTTTCACCTGATCAGTTGGTGACTGACATGTCGCGTCTTTCTCTGGCACCCACG
This sequence comes from Armigeres subalbatus, assembly GCF_024139115.2. Classification (NCBI taxonomy): domain Eukaryota; kingdom Metazoa; phylum Arthropoda; class Insecta; order Diptera; family Culicidae; genus Armigeres; species Armigeres subalbatus. The sequence continues at coordinate 403,323,113 of NC_085141.1, forward strand.
GATTTGTCCTTCCTCCAATCAGGCGGCGTGAAATATTGTGGAGTAGGCGATTATCGCGTTTGACTCACTTTTAGTTGTGAGGACTAGTATTTGGCTCTTCTGGAAATGGATCACCTGAAAATGTAGACGGTGCCTTCTCGAGTCCGTAGTAAACGCTAGCGATGACATCGCGTTGGACTATCATCTTTTAAATGGGCAAAGATCCAACCACACATTTCCAGAATTCAGCGGCAGGAGAATTCACTCGGGTGTCGATTCACCATAGATCGACTAGAAGATCCAGCTGTGAAGAGATCGTTCGTTGAAGAATATGGAAATCAAGTAGTGAATGTTCTGGAAGGTGGCAGCGTAGAATAGAAGTGGGTGGCGAAGAATACTTTTATCAAAACCGACGACATCACCTTGAATGAGCTGCGCACTCAGTGAATGGAATAGATTATAAATGTAACCCGACTGGAGATTGAGAAGCGAATAGAATCAAAGGCTGAACAAGGGGAAGAATCAGAGGAGTGAATCAGAGGAGAGTCCCGTCTACGGTATATATCTCTGTAAGTGGGAGTCGGGCGTTGCTGCAGACAGAACAGGCTGGCGAGATGGACATCCTGGCTGACAGTGTTGTGCTGAATCATTATCAGACGATAATGATTGAAATTTTCATGCGAAAAATTTTCACGCGAAAACAGTAGGCGTGTTGTCGCTGGCGACAACTTCTCAAACTTTGCACTCAAACGATAATAAACACATAATTTTCATTCAAACATTAATCTTTACTAATATCAGCCAATTGTCAAAAGTCTCGTTATATCTTCTATTTGGCGTTATGGTTTCATGGTAGTAAGGAAAAAGAGTTCAAAATATAACGGTAAATGCTTTCAATCAAGATACGATTTCCAAATGATTCTTATTCGCTGGCGAGTTTTTATCACTTGATAATTTAAAAGTAAGATCGCGGGTGAGTTTTGATCATCCTCGATTTTTTGAAAATTTGATATTTCCCATCGCTGCTGGCCGATAAAGAAAAGATGTCTGCAACAACCGAAGATTTCGCCTCAATAACTCACTGACTTAGAAAGCTGAAATGTTGGTTCGATCACTTCGAAAAACTTCTTATAGTCTCAGCTGCGTTCTCCGAAAAGCAGCTTTCCGATGCAGGAAATCTAAAGGGGCTCCAAGGTCCATCGGCAGTCGGCGGAGGTGACCCTATGTTGTCTATTTTGTCTGTCTGAATCACAAAGATCTGTTTAGTGCCCAGGGATGCAAGGGATTTTCAAATAGGATCAGAGCTTTGTCTGACCTCATTCTGGTAGTCGTTGATATGAGGCAAGGATGCATTTCATCTGCACTGCTACTTTTCAGTGTAATCGAACAGATCTTGGTGGGTGCGATTGACCGTGTATCATACCTTGAGCTGCTTTGGTTGTATTGTTGTGGCTCTACTAACACATTTTAATATCTACACTTCAAAGCAACTGCAAAATATTACTATTCTAAATGATTACTCATGTGTAACACATACTGGGTCATATTTGAACATTATGCAATAGTGTCCGGTACTTGTGGACACTTTTCTGCACCGTAAATGCAAAATCTAACATCAAAATACATCGTCGTTTTTTAGAATTGAAGAATTGATGGGCTACAGCTCTTCGATGAACCTACGCCGAATGGAGTATCCTTCTCCACTGGACTCGATCCTGGGCCAATCGCTTCCAGTCACCCTGAACATTGAGCGCCCTCAGGGCCTCTTCAGCTGCAAAAAGCCATCGTGTACGCGGCCTCTTCCTGGCTCTCTACTAAATATTATATTCGCTTGACGTTTTTCCGGCATACGAACAACGTGACCAGCCCACCGTAGTCTGCCGTGTTGAATAAGTTTAATAATATCCAGCCCTTTATACACCTGGTACAATTCGTGATTCATGCGACGCCGCCAGATACCGTTCTCCTGTTTACCGCCAAGTACTGTCCGCAGCACCTTACGCTCAAATACTCCGAGAGCTCTCCGATCAGCCTCTATTAACGTCCATGTCTCATGGCCGTATAAAGCCACCGGAAGAATCAGAGCAGTATACAGCGCGAGTTTTGTTTTCGTTTGCAGACTACGGGACTTAAGCTGGTTACGAAGTACGTAATAAGCCCTATTTGCAGCTGCAATACGCCTTTTCACCTCGCGGGTAACATCATTACTGCACGTCACTAATGTTCCAAGATACACAGAGTATTAAGTGTACAACGAACCCTACTTACTACAGCCCTGTCATCGTAAACGTTAATGTGATTTGAAGCCAACAAATTCCCACGCCACCGACGATGTGCACCGCTCCTTATTCCGCGTAGATCGCCACACAGCAATGTATCGGCTGTCCAACAGTACCTAGGCAGAAGCCTAACGATTGCCGAGTAGTAGCTTCTCTGAGCACGATCATCATTACCACCGTCATGACCATCATCATTGCCACCCGACGTGAGGGAGTGATAAGGATGACCAGCATGCTTGATAAGAGCGGCGAGAATATCACCCGCTCTTTAACCCTATGGAAATATCATCGCATCAACGGTGGACAGGCTGACCGGTAGCAGCTTACGAGCAGCAGCAGTAGTTCACATCATCCAGTTCACCACGAAGAACGCACGGGCAGAAGTCTCACGGTCGTTTATTTTATTAGATTTAGACTCCACTAGTGATAAGACCAATAAAGTTTGTGCATGTGACTGTTTCGTTTTATAGTTAAAAATAAAGTGTAGTTAATTTATTTAATCGACGCTAGTGTTATTCTAATTACTGGATAGAATACCAGAAGCATCTGGAAGGCTGAAGGGACCTAGGATTGAAGAAGACCGAGTGCATGCAACAAACTATCCCGTTGGTCTGGTTTCCAAGCATCATCGTCAATGTTGGGGTGTAAGATGTATTGCAATCCATTGTTGAGCTATCAAAATTAAGGTATATGGACCTCCTCCCAACATTCTGGTCCTTCGAACCGGATGAGGACCACCAGGAATTGGAACTACGGATGCTCCTAATGCTGGATTAAGGCAAGGACCGGCCATTAGAAACCCATCAACTTTGGATAGTTGGCGCCATCACACCGTAGAACAATCGTTTCCATTGAACGTTTGGAATACACAGGAGTCAATAGCGCCATCACACCGGGTAACAATCAGAGGCTTTGTTCCATTGAAGGAATCCGCACGCTTTAGGATTTAGCGTTTTCTCGATCGCCATCGCGGATGACCATCATCAGCTTGGCTTGGACTTAAGCCAAAGGGAAGTTTTGTGCAGGTTAGTGAACTCCTGCTACTGTTATATGTCCAGCTAAGCTAGGTCATTGCATCCTACTTACACCTGGTTTTTCTCTCCGTGATTTCGTGGTTCTAGATCTGGTCACAACGGTGTGACCGACGACGATACTGTGTCAACTAGCTGATTACTTCGGATTAGTCATCTGGTAACAATCGGAGAGGGTCATGGGTGAAGAAATCGCTGGCTTTTGGGACATCGAACAATCCAGTGAAATCGAATGTTATCGTCAAGCTAGTGGAAGAATTCGTCGCACGGCGTCGTAGCTAGTGGGCCTCATCGTCCATGCCATCGAACGGCATCCAAGGATAAGATTAGACGTTATTCGGTGGATACAGTAAAACGTTTCCAGCGCAGAGAGAGAGCCCTTGGTTATTTTTGCCAAGGTAAATTTAGATTAGTGTACTGCCGAAGCAAGGCAAATGATAATGCACCATTTTAATTTGGATGAAACCCTCTCTGACCGCTGAGCCCTGCTTGCCCCTTTAGGCTCCTCCATCTTTGAGAATAATTGCAATCGATTTGTATTTGAGCGGTTATGAATTTCGGTGGACATTTTGCTAATTTTGTGCAGTTATTGTTCCCTGTGGTGAGTTGCCGCAGTATATGCCTGGCCGAAGCCATCTCTTTTGGATACTACACCAATATCTCTCCTCTTCATACATATCTGATTCTGTTCGAGTTATGACGATTTGATGTGACATTTATGTGGAACTGAGCACAAGGCTGTTTGTATGACTGATTGATTGCTGGGATTTCGTAACTTGGAGCATCATTTCCTGTTTTGTCGGGTAAATTTAAGCAGTATATGCCTTGCGAAGCTAGGGTTGCACTCTGCCTACTACACAATCAAATTTCCTCTTCAATATTCCTCGTTATTCCGGAGATTTCCTGAGTTGCCATTTTCGAAGCCGAAAGTGTGACGTCATCTGGTTGCGGTTGTAGATTTTGGATTGGAGCAACATACTCGTTTCTCCGGGTAATTTAACATAGTATATGCCTGGCGAAGCTAGGCCTTTCGCAGTATACTACACCGTACCTCTCTCTTCCTAATTATCACCATTGTGACGACGGCAACATGGCACCACCTGCTGGAGCATCAACTTCCAAGGCGCCATCGATGAGGGCATTGACTGCGAGGCTGAAGGCAGCTCAACTGTCCTTTAACGACATTCAGCGGTTCACCGAGGCATTTTCTGATGCCAATACTGCTACCGATGTGGAAGTATGTATTGCAAAACTGGACGAGTTGTGGGAGAGCTACAGTGCTACCATGGTAGATATCTTCGCTCATGAAGAATACAACGAGGAAAAGACGTCGCTCGAGAAGGAACGTGCGGAATTCAGCGATCGATATTATGAGATCAAGTCCTTCCTAATGGACAAGATCAAATCGTTCCAGAAACCCCAGGTTCTGGAACAGCCCAATCGAGGTGGAGATGGGGCTTCAACAATTGTCGATCACGTACGTTTGCCGCAGATCCAGTTGCAGACGTTCAACGGGGACATCGATGAGTGGCTGAGTTTCCGCGACCTATTCACGTCGCTCATCCACTGGAAGGTGGATCTACCGGAAGTGGAAAAACTTCATTATTTGAAGGGCTGTCTTCAAGTAGAACCCAAGGCTCTTATAGATCCACTTCCCATCACAAAAGCCAATTATCAAGTGGCGTGGGATTTGCTGTTAAAGCGCTATAATAACAGCAAGCAGCTAAGGAAGCGGCAGATACAAGCTCTCTTCAAGCTGCCCACACTCGAAGGAATCAGGTGTAGAACTTCACACCCTGGTTGAAGGCTTCGAACGAATCGTGCACACACTCGACCAGGTCGTACAGCCGGACGAGTACAAGGGTCTTCTCTTTGTGAACATCCTCACATCACGATTGGATCCAGTAACGCGAAGGGGGTGGGAAGAGGTCTCATCGGCGAAGCCGCAGGACACCTTGGAGGATTTATTCGAGTTTCTGCGGCGTCGAATCCAGGTTTTGGACAGCCTTCCGGCAAAATCTACCGACACTAGGGGTGCCGGTCAAATACAGCAGTACTCGAAGGTGAAGCAATTAACGGTGAAGGCCAGCTATAGCTCTACCCAAGCGTCAAGGGGACGCTGCGTTGTCTGTTCATCAGATCACTTTCTTTACCAGTGCAACGAGTTTCATCGAATGACGGTATCGGACAGGGATAGTCTACTGAAAACTCATGGACTTTGTCGGAACTGCTTTAGGACGGGGCACCATGCCAAGGAATGCCAATCAAAATACTCCTGTAAGAACTGCAAGGGTCGGCACCATACCCTAGTATGTTTTAAGCAGGGAAAGGAGAAAGAACCCAAGGTGGCGGCAGTTGCTGGGGGCAACCAACCATTGGTACCCAAGAATCAAAGGGATTTATCCAACACCCAAGTGGCTAACGTGGCAGCCACGGAAGCTGTAGTGTCCGCTACAGCTCACCAACATCCAACACGGGTTCTTTTGGCAACAGCAGTTGTGATGATTGAGGATGACATCGTCAGGCGGCGACCAAGGTTCGGCAAAGGATTCAAGCGGTACTTCATTCGCGAGTTTCTGACTATTCCCGTGAGCTAGCATTGCTGGTTCTTCCAAGGGTCACGGTAAACCTTCCAACAACCACTATCAATACGGCTGATTGGACACTGCCGAGTGGAATGCAGTTGGCGGATCCTACATTCTTCGAGTCGAATGGGGTGGATATCGTACTTGGCATCGAGTACTTCTTCGACTTTTTCGAAACAGGCAAAAGGATTTCCTTGGGGGAACAACTTCCAACCCTTAATGAATCCGTGTTTGGCTGGGTTATCAGCGGTGGTATTTCGGTACCAACTTCCTCTCTTCACATAAGCTGTAATGTCTCCGCGTTGGATGGTTTGGATACCTTAATTGCTCGGTTTTGGTCCTGCGAGGAGGTAGAGTCAGGCACAGCTCATTCGCCTGAGGAGAAGCGATGTGAGGAGTGGTTCTCCAGTACTGTGCAGCGGAATACGAATAATGGTCGGTATACCGTTGCTCTACCAATGATGAAAGGCGCTGTGTCAAGGTTGGGTGAATCGAGAAACATAGCATTTCGACGGCTGCAAGGAACCGAGAGAAGGTTGGCAAGGGACTCATCCCTTCGAGAACAGTACGTCGGTTTTATGGAAGAATACCTCAATCTCGGACATATGGAGATGGTGGATGAGGATTCCCAAATATTAATTCGAAGGTGCTGTTTACCGCATCACCCTGTGGTGAAAGAAGTTTCAACCACAACCAAAGTTCACGTGGTTTTTGATGCCTCCTGTAAAACGTCTTCAGGAGTGTCGCTAAATGGTGTACTACTGGGGGGACCGATAGTACAGGAAGATCTCCGGTCCATAATGCTTCGATGCCGGACCAAACAGATCATGCTGGTGTTAGATGAGGATAAAATGTTCCGCCAAGTCATCGTTCGTCCCGAAGACCGCCCTATACAGTGCATACTCTGGAGAAAATCGCCATCGGAAAGTGTCCGTACGTATGAGTTGAATACGGTTACGTACGGCACAAAGCCCGCGCCGTTTTTGGCTGGACGGTGCAACAACTCGCTGTGGATGAGGAAGGACGTTTCCCTCTTGCAGCTCGTGCAACCATGGAAGACACCTCCGTGGATGACGTCATCACGGGCGCGAACGATGTTGGAACAGAAACGCAGATGCATATTCAACTGAATGCGATGCTTTCAAGAGGAGGTTTTCAACTTCGTAAATGGGCATCCAACTGTCCAGCAGCCCTACTGGGAATACCCGAGGAGAATTTAGCGATTCGCACTTCCGATGGGATCAACTTGGACCCAGATCCATCGGTAAAAACCTTGGGATTGACTTGGATTCCATCTTCGGACATTCTAAGGTTCCAGTTCACCATTCCTCCGCTGGATGGCGATAAGGTTCTTACGAAACGCAGCGTGTTATCTGTAATTGCAACTTTATTCGATCCCCTAGGACTCCTGGGAGCGGTTATCACTACGGCGAAGATTTTTATGCAGCTTTTGTGGACAATACGCGATGGAAATCATCAACCTTTAGGATGGGATCAACCACTACCTCCAACGGTGGGTGAGGAGAAGGTTCCACGAGAAACTACATCTTCTCAATCAAGCCAAGGTCAAAAGATGCGTTATCATCCCGGAAGCGGTTGCAGTTGAACTACATTGTTTCTCTGATGCCTCGGAGAAGGCTTACGGTGCTTGTCTGTATGTCTGTATGTTCGGAGCACTGATGCAGACGGAAGGGTCAAGGTTCGACTTCTTTCTTCCAAATCGAAGGTTGCTCCGTTAAAATGTCAGACCTTTCCTAGACTCGAACTTTGCGGAGCGGTAGTGGCTGCCCAGCTCTACGAAAAGGTCCGAACGTCTATCAAAACAACAGTAAGCGGCTATTTCTGGACGGATTCCACATGCGATCTACGATGGTTGCAGGCTTCCCCAACGACGTGGACCACGTTTGTCGTCAACCGTACGGCGAAAATCCAAACAATCACGGAAGGCTGTCGATGGATGCATGTTCCCGAAACGCAAAACCCGGCAGACCTAATATCCCGAGGAATACCACCTCAGGACATCCTGGAAAACCAATTTTGGTGGAGAGGTCCCACCTGGTTGGAGGATAGCTCGGATCAATAGCCACGACCACCAGGATCGGTAATATCTGAGGAGGAGGAAGAAGAAAAACGACGAACAGTAGTCACAGCAGCTGCTTCTACAGTACGCGAGTTCAACCACTAGTATTTTAGCAAGTTTTCTTCGTATACTGACATGATTCGCCGAACTGCCTATTGGTTGCGTCTGATGAAGCTACTTCGAACAACGCCAACTAGACGAAATGAAGCAGGATTCCTCACCACAGCTGAATTGAAGGAAGCAGAAGATACGTTGATTCGTCTGGTGCAGAAGGAAGTATTCGCCGCTGAATTGAAGGCAATTTCGGCGGGATGTAATGTCTCAAATAAATCTCGGCTACGTTGGTTCAATCCTTTTCTGTCCACGGACCTGCTGCTCAAACTTGGAGGACGACTCAAGCACTCATTAGAGACGGAAAATGCGAAGCATCCCGTTGTTCTCCCAGCCCGGCATCCGTTTACTCAACTACTTCTTCAACATTACCATGAACGTCTTTTCCACGCGGGGCCACAGTTAATGCTGAGCGTATTAAGAATTCGATTCTGGCCACTAGGAGGTGGGAGCGTAGTTCGGAACATCGTTCACAGATGCCATAAATGTTTCCGTTGCAAGCCCACTTCCGTGCAACAATTTATGGGAGATTTGCCGGCTTCAAGAGTCACCATATCACGCCCGTTTTCAGAAACAGGGGTTGATTACTTTGGCCCTGTGTATCTCAGACCCGTTCCGCGACGTGCCACAGTTAAGGCTTATGTGGCAGTTTTTGTCTGCCTGTGTACAAAAGCAGTTCATCTGGAGCTGGTATCTGATCTATCCACTGACAGGTTCCTACAAGCGCTTCGTCGATTTATAGCACGAAGGGGTCGAAGTACAAATATGTTCTCCGATAATGGAACGAACTTCGTTGGTGCTCGTAATAAAATGGAAGACCTGCTGAAGCTGCTGAAAGCCACGACCATAACCATGCTGTATCCAGAGAGTGTGCCACGAATGGAATCCAGTGGCATTTCATACCCCCGAGTGCCCCCCATTTCGGAGGGTTATGGGAGGCAGCCGTTCGTTCAACCGAACATCATTTACTGCGCGTAATGGGTGAATCACCGGTGGCTCCCGAGGACTACATTACACTTCTTGCTCAGGTAGAATCTTGCCTTAACTCTCGCCCCCTAACGCCTCTTTCTGATGATCCCAACGACCTTGAGCCATTGACGCCGGCGCATTTTTTGATCGGTTCATCTCTGCAGTCGATTCCGGAACCAGATTTATCAAATCTTCCAATCAATCGTCTCAATATCTTTCAAAGGAGATTGCAGGATTTTTGGAAAAGGTCTCTGCCAACTACAGGCTACGACCAAGCGTTGGCAACTAGCTGCTAAAATCGATGTCGGTAGGCTGGTAATTATCAAGGACGAAAACCAGCCTCCCATGAAGTGGAGAATGGGACGTATCAGCGAATTACATCCTGGGAGCGACGGAGTTGTGAGAGTTGTGACACTTAAAACTGCCACGGGCGCCTTGACAAGACCAGTTGAAAAGCTTTGTATCCTGCCGCTTCCAGAAAATTATGACCAGGCAAATGACAGTCATTCAGTCAATTCCATACAATAGTTAAAATTCCCTATCTACCATCCCATCCCGTCGAAGAGGGTTATTTTCTATTTTCAGAAATCCGACGAATTTCAGGGTGAGTGATGATCCAGAATGGAATTTCAGGGTGGGTGATTATCCAGAATGTTGGGAGGAGGTCCAAATACCTTAATTTTGATAGCTCAACAGTGGATTGCAATAAATCTTCCACCCCAACATTGACGATGATGCTTGGAAACCAGACCAACGGGATAGTTTGTTGCATGCACTCGGTCTTCTTCAATCCTAGGTCCCTTCAGCCTTCCAGATGCTTCTGGTATTCTATCCAGTAATTAGAATAACACTCGCGTCGATTAAATAAATTAACTACACTTTATTTTTAACTATAAAACGAAACAGTCACATGCACAAACTTTATTGGTCTTATCACTAGTGGAGTCTAAATCTAATAAAATAAACGACCGTGAGACCTTTGCCCGTGCGTTCTTCGTGGTGAACTGGATGATGTGAACTGCTGCTGCTGCTCGTAAGCTGCTATCGGTCAGCCTGTCCACCATTGATGCGATGATATTTCCATCGGTTTAAAGAGCGGGTGGCAATGATGAGGGTCATGACGATGGTAATGATGATCGTGCTCAGAGAAGCTACTATTCGGCAATCATTTGGCTTCTGCCTAGGTACTGTTGGACAGCCGATACATTGCTGTGTGGCGATCTACGCGAAATAAGGAGCGGTGCACATCGTCGGTGGCGTGGGAATTTGTTGGCTTCAAATCACATTAACGTTAACGATGACAGGGCTGTAGTAAGTAGGGTTCGTTGTACTCTTAAACATTCTTCAACCACTTCAAATTATTCACCATCCAACACCATTTCGCTACCACCACCACTATTGAACCCACGTTGATTGCCAGCGACCATGTACTTCGTTTTGCTGGTATTGATCATGAGTTCAATCCTCGCTGTCTCCCTCTTAAAAGGCACGAAAGCCTCTTCCACGGAACGGCGATCAATTCTGATAATATCGATATCGTCCGCAAATCCCAGGAGCATATGTGATTTTGTGATAATGGTACCACTTCTTTGCACACCAGCTCTCCTAATCGCTCCCTTGAGCGCTATATTGAACAGTAGATTCGAGAGTGCATCACCCTGCTTTAATCCATCTAAGGTAACAAATGACGTCGATATTTCATCCACAACCCTTACACTTGATTTCGATCCGTCCAACGTTATACGAATCAGCCGTATCAGTTTCGCCGGAAAACCATGTTCAAGCATAATTTGCCATAATACATTCCGTTTCACTGAATCGTACGCCGCCTTGAAATCAATAAACAGATGATGTGTCTGCAAGTTGTACTCCCCGAATCTATCAAAGATTTGTCTCAGGGTAAACATTTGATCCGTCGTTGATCGGCCCTTACGAAAACCTGATTGGTATTCGCCGACGAAGGACTCTTCAAGCGGTCTCAATCTGTTGAACAGAATACGGGACATAATTTTGTACGCCGATTAAGGAGGGTTATTCCTCGGTAATTGGTGCACTCCAGTCTGTGCCTTTTCTTAAAGAGAGGGCAAATGAGGCCGTCCAACCAGCTAGCAGGCAGTTCCTCGTCTTCCCATATTTTCGACATAATATGGTGCAGAACTTCATAAAGATGCTCACTGCCATGTTTGAGAAGTTCAGCCGGGAGCTGGTCCTTCCCCGCAGCCTTATTGATTTTCAGCTCTTTAACAGCTTTTTTAACCTCATCTAGTGTAGGTGACTCCACAGCTTGTCCATCGCCGCTAATATTTATTCTGTTCACCGATGCACCGTCACTTTCTCCATTCAACAAAGTATCGACGTGTTGCTTCCACCTGGCAGCCACTTCAGTTTTATCTGTCAGCAAATTCCCTTGTTGGTCGTTGCACATAACGGGAGATGGCGCTGTCTTTCTCCGCACGCCATTGACAGACTCATAAAACCTCCGCATATTGTTCTGCTCCATTATAATAACTGCGCCTCACTAATAACTTGTTCTTCGTACTCTTTTTTCTTCCTGCGGTGGGTTCGTTTTTCGGCTGCTCTTGCTTCCTTGTACCGATCCCTATTCGATCGGGTACCCGACACCAACATCCGGCTTCTGGCAACGTTCTTCTCGTCTGTCACTCTCTGACACTCCACATCGAACCAACCCGTCCTGGGTCGCCTCTGCGCAGTGCCTACCACTTCTCGTGCTGTTGTGCTCACGGCTCCATGGATCGACTTCCATAGATCGTTGATGTTGTCGCTAACGTTGATTACATTTATCCGTTCGTCGAGCTTCTGGCGGTACTCAGCCAATACTCCTTCCGCCGACAATCGCTGGATATTGCAACGCATCGTTCGCTGTGATCTTTCGTTCGATACAGTTGACAACCGTAATCGAATTTTACTGACAACGAGGTAGTGATCAGAGTCAATGTTCGGACCTCTGAATGTCCGCATGAGAAATGGCGCCCATCTACCAGAACATGGTCTATCTGGATGCAAGTTTCACCATTTGAGTGTCTCCAGGTGTGTCTTTCGATGTTCTTTCGTGCAAAGTAGGTGCTACTGATGGCCATCCCTCAGGCAGCAGCACAATTTACTAGCCGTAGGCCGTTGTCATTGGTAGCGGAGTGAAGGCTCTCCCTACCGATTATGGGACGAAAAAAGTCCTCTCTACCGACCTGAGCGTTAGCGTCTGCGATAACAATTTTCACTTCATGCTTTGGGCACTCTCCATAGGCTTTATCGAGACATTTATAAAACGTGTCCTTCACGTCGTCGAATTTATCGTATGTCGGTGCGTAAACGTTGATTAGGCTGTAATTGAAGAATTTGCCCCGTATCCTCAACACACAGATTCGTTCGCTAATGCATTTCCACCGCATCACTCGCTTCATCTGCTTGCCCATCACTACGAAACCAACTACATGCTCTGCTTTTTCACCGCCGCTGTGATAGATGTTATACTTGAATGCAGTGTTGGTCGTGGGGTCCACGGTTCGGAATTCACGTTCTCCGGATCTAGGCCATCGGACTTCTTGAATACCAGCCACGTTCACTCCAACCTTCTGCAGTTCACGAGCCAGAAGGCTCACTCGCCTGCCAAAGCCGTTTTTTCCCCTATATGGTATACAAGGCAACAGAATCCGAATAATAAGAGAGTGTTTTGTTAAATAACTTATGTGTCCGGCACGGTGGGATCTCCCCCTAGGTATCCGAGAAGTATTGAAATAAAAAATATAAGAATAAATAAGAATGAAGAGCAAGAAATAAGTATTTTAGCATGAATTTAAAATGATAATAAGCCATATTTTGCTGACAGGGGAAAATACGGTATTGGCAGGTTTTGTTCTGTTATTGGCAGGGGGTTTTTTTTCGACCAAATTTTATTAAATTTGGCCACAATATTCTTTGATATGCAAAGAATATTTTGCCAAATTTGAGCATAATCAGTCATAAAAACCCCCCTGACAATTATAGAACAAAACCTGCCAACGCCGTCATTCCCCCTATACAAAGTAAACTGTAGAAGAATGTTTTTCTTTATATAATAATTATACAAAAGTGAAATGATGATTGGATCTGAAGTTACGTTGAAAGGACTGTACTAGTTACCTCTAAATGTTTTCAAAAGTTTTTGGTGGAATAAATTCTGCAGCAGGATGTCATTATCATTCATTTGTATAACTCGATTGCAAAAATTATAGAAATAATAAACAACCATACAATTTTGTTGCATTCGTGATATCAGCAAAAGGAAACACTCATCCAAAAAAATCAGAATGCTCCAAGCCACTCAGTTTTTGGTCACAATGTTTTGCATTCATATTTTATAACCAGTGCGTGCTAAAACGTGATTACTGTCTAACCCAAACATACAGCACTTGTGGTGGGGAATAGTCGTACGTGTTATCTCCCTCACACACGGTCAAACATATTCAACGAACAGAGAAACTGCCCAAAGAGACACAGACAACATGATGCTGTGCTTGGCCGCGTACAAATCGAATGAAAGACCATGGTTTGTCGAACAGCTCCACAAACGGTGACCCAACGAGTTGACTTGTCCGTTTATCCGAAACGGAGTCAATATTCATCACACATGGTTGACCGTATGAATGAAGGGCTATTGTCACCACATGTTTTGGGAAGTACGAATATTCAAGTTGTGAACTTATCCACCTACAATGATTATAATGTGCTTCCTCTGTTCATAAATTTGACACAAAGTTATATCGATTTTGTAATCTCAAACTTTTTCCAAATATGTTATCATAAATTCAAAACTAAACTAGTTTAGAAAAACTTCCGGAAACATAATCTAATCTGCAATATAATAAAGATAGCAATATCCTGCCTGGCATTTTCCCGACTCCCTTTGCTTCCACAACACCGCATATAGTTATTTGAATAAATTGTGGATAATTTTCCCTTCCGTAGATCAATTAGGGTGCCGCTCGGGATCAATTTGCTCGCCATTACCTCTCGCCCGGAATGCAAATCCCCTAACGAGACATGTCGCCTTAAATCACTGTGGCCACTGTGGCGCTTCCGAGCTGGCTACCCGGACATTCCGTGTCGGTTGTGTCGTTTGTCCTCCGGAGCGTGGCGTGTTTATGGCCATTTCGTGATGGACGAATGCTCTCTCGTAGAAAGATTGGTGCCTCGTTCTTCCCGTCATGACTAAGGACCGGTTGATGGGCCGGCCAACGAGAGTGCACGGCACGGCAAATGGACGGATAAGGGACAAAGTGAAAAATACCAACAACGTGCTAAACGACGACCGGCGGATTTTTCTCTGCAAAGGTGAAAGGCTTTATGCCATGTTGACTCGGAGAAGTCATCGGTGAGTTACGCAGTGTGACATTTTTTTACTTCCGTTTCTTGAAAGCGCTTGAGGGGGCTTTTCCTCGTTCCGTGTGGTCCACACTAGAGAGAAATGGGCGTTGAGGTGTTTTGAAACCAGTTTATGGTGAACAAGCTGCATATATTGTATATAGGTAAGGTATTTTATGATTGTGTTGTCATGCGAATAATTAATAGTTGTGAGCTTTGAGTGACTTCAAATAAAACATGCAGTTACAAATTGCAAAAAACTTATTGCTCTCAATTAAAAAAAATCAATCAAACTTAAGGTTTTAAATTATAATAAAAAGACATGCGATTGGCTTAGCATGCAAGAGGTTTTTCTTTTCATAAGTTCGACAGAAGATTCGAGTTTTGGCACTACTATTTGGTCTTAAGGTGTAATAAAATAAAGCAACAGATATAAAATCGTTCGAGAACTAATAAAAGCAATACAATTTCAACTGTGCTCTTACTATAGGTCCTAATAAACCATCCTCATTTATCCATCAACCATTTAGTGTGCTAAGGATAAGATACTGCAGAAAATTGAATAATCCTTCTCACTTTCAATTAGTTTTAAGATCACGAAAGTGAATTCGCCTAATGTGATTAAGAAAGTTTTCCTTTTCAAGATACTTCGATTCCATCACTGTGTGCCACCCACACGTGCTCCCCCTCTAATTGATAAAGCTCCAACGCGTAGGAAGGTCGCTATATGACGGAAGCAGTTGTCTCAAGGTTTTTTTTTCCCGCTTTTCACCATCCCTTAGGAAATATCATTTTCTCTTGTATACACTCTTCTTTGTAGTCCCATTGGTACGCGCTCTGACAACGCATTACTCCGTCGGCGGCAACAGTTCCAGCTTGTTACAGGGAACAACAATAAGCAGGATTTCTATCGCTTGGGTGGCATCTTTACGAGTGCTTCCGGTACAATTACCGACAACGAAGGAAAAATCGGACAGGCGGAACGGGTGGAAGGAGAAGGGCCGAATGTTTCCTTGTTATCAGCAGGCACTGCCTATGTAGACAGATCATTATCGCGCTCATGACCGTACGTTCTCTGATACCTGACGGCCGCTAATTCGGCCCATCCACGATAGGGTCAGATGGACAAGCGCACTGCAGCCATATAAATGTTCCATTAGTTAAATTGCTTTCCAGCCGACGGCGGTGCCTCGTTGGTCGGCTTTGGCCGAATTTCGAATATTTTCATTGGGCATTTTGAATGAAGGCTATTTATGTTATTGTTACCTGAATGGATTGCTTTTTCGGTAAAGTGAAAATGGGAACTCGTGCAAGCCAACATGACCTCTCAACAGGATTGCGGGGGTTGCCACATAAATAGGGATGAATAAAATCGATTAACGGGATTTTTTTCAACTCTCGGAAATGAGAAGAGAAATTAAAAAAAAATGCAATCACGTCATCGAATACGTATCAAATAATCAATCACGCAAGCTAATTAAAAATACCCTCGAGGAATGCAGCAACAGAACTCCAATGCAATGCGCTGAATGGTCATGGTGGAGAGTGAGGAGACCATCATACGTAGGAGAGCATGAGGCACCTAGAGGACACTCTTATAAATCAAGGTTCAGGAGACAATCTTGCAGAATAAGATCTTGTCTTGTAAATTGTAGAAATCAATGCATTATATGGTATGAAAAATCTTGAGTTGTCCAACATGTCGTTCTGAGGCTAAATGGAGGGAGCTTCATTCCGTGCATTACCTCCCTTTACCCTATGTATCAAGGCAAAAAGAGCTGGAACGTTGCTTTAAATCAACCGAAAGTTCATTGAGTTAATGAGATAAAAATGCGCATTTCAAAGTAAAGGCACTTTCCCTCCCATCCGTTGCTGATTGACCCGATCGCCCGTTTCGAATGACGTCCATCGGCCTCCAGGGCCCGCGCGAATATTGTCACATATTGTGTTGGCACTCGAGTAATTATTCGCACATGCATTGTCGAGTCCGATTTGAGGTTGACGTTCGAAAAGCTGGATTTTCGCTTTTACACTTTCCATGTGACCGAGCTCATGGGCATATCCGGGAGTTTAACGAAATATTTTTTTTTCGAAAATGCGTAAAATCAATTTAGTGGCTCTAATAAAATTTAAAAAATCAACTGCATACCAGTGCCCACTCTCATACGGAGAATGATTTAATCAAAAGTAAGGCACAATTATGTTTGGCAAATGGCAGCATTTTCCTGAGCCACAATAGTTCCATTGGAGCTTTGCATCAATGCATTTGCATCATACAACAATGAATAGCCATTGGAAATACCCTAAAATAGTAATCTATGTAAGAAAATTATTTTGAGCTTTTTAGTGGAATGTCTTCACTTGTCATAGTCGAGTCAAGTACGAGACACTGAAGACGGTCTTACTGTTTAGGTCAAAATACGTATCTGTCAAGATACAACTAAGTGGTGGAATTCAATGGGATTGCACAAACTCGTCTTATGACAAATGAGTAATCTATGGATGATCTAACGCAAAAAAGTCTTTTCGCTGTTGTCTGTTTTTTCATAATGAGATATAAAAGCAAAACAATAAAAAGTGGGTCACCCTAAAGAGAACCTGATTATACTCTACTATTACAACTGAGATGCAATAATTTTGGACCTTGAGTTTGTTGAGGAAATATTTTTTATAGCTGCTATCTGAGCAGAAGTGCGTCATATTATTATCCATTATAGGTATAATGCTGTGTGGCTACTGCAATTGCATCTGTTCTTCTGTTGAGCAAGAAATCCTGGTTATAACCGACAATGCTATGTGCTATATGTTTTTATCTGTTAACAAAATGGCAATATTAAAAACCAACAGTAACAGCAAGTGAAAACAGGCTATCTTTATTTCCAAGAAAAATAAGTCTTATGCTAATTTATAAAATTATCGTAAAATATGTTGAAAACCTTGTTGGAAACTCCATACCATTTTGTTTAAAACTCTTAAAAAGCTCATGTAGTTATTTATTGAGAATTCTATTGATCACCTGGTATCATCGGTGGTTCTTAAACCTAGCACCCTTTCACCGGTCTGGGTGTATGAAAGCATTCCAGCTTAGGGGAAAACGATCTGAAACGCTGTCATTGACTAAACTGATCCCAAACTTGAGCTCATTGCCTTAAAACTTGATGCGGTTTTGATCCAATTGGATGAATATACTTTTCTTGATATATCGAAGTAGGCTTTGGGCGCGGTCAGTCGTGTTGTTTTTTGACAACGTATTTTCATTTTTCGTTTTCGCTATTTACTTGCATGCTTGGATTGGCCGAAATGAATATTCCGGTCTAATGTATCCAATCTCTTCGGAGTTGAGACTTATGAGTCATCATACGAAGTGCCCGTAAATTGGGCAATTGCGAAGGATATTCCGTGGAAAACCAAAGAATTTCTCATCGAAATTGAATTTTAGAACGAAAAAAGGT
Source organism: Armigeres subalbatus (assembly GCF_024139115.2). Lineage (NCBI taxonomy): Eukaryota > Metazoa > Arthropoda > Insecta > Diptera > Culicidae > Armigeres > Armigeres subalbatus. The sequence goes on from NC_085141.1 coordinate 403,340,957, forward strand.
TGCCCGGAAAAAAGCCATTTGGCCGAAGATCACAAGGCTGAGAATTGTTTGGCAGAATATATCGTTTGACCGGAATGACCATTTGGTAGAAGATTATCTAGCCTAAAGTTATTCGACCGAAAATGTCATTTGGTCGAATAACTCATTTGCCCAAAAATATCGGTTGGCTGAATAACTCAATTGGTCGAATATGCCCTTTGGGCAAAATGGTCGTATGGCAGAAGCACTATTTGTCCGAAATGAACATTCGGCCCAAAATTCGGTGAATAGGAAAAATCTAATCAACTTCCCCAGAAAATTCTTTAAGTTTTTCCAGTATATTCATTTGGAAATTATTTTAAGATTTTACGCGGAATGGAATTACCAAGAGCAGCTCTTTAGATTTCCCAATTGTTTGGAGTTTCATCGGAAAATTCTTCGGATTATACATTGTTGTTTCAAATTTCCACAGGACTGGTGGAAGGAATGCTTCAACGTTGACTTTCTCAATCTAGATTATTTAAGACGACCAGTTTGGCATAGCCGACGTTGAAACAGAAAATTCTTCTGAATTTCCGTGGGAGACTCTCTGGACTTTTCTTAGAAATTTTCCGGAATTTGTGGTCAAAATAGGGATTGTTCGAAATGCAGATTGAAAAAAAAAACTGGTTTTCAACGGAAAATTGCTTAAAGCAATTCTTTAGATTTCAACAGGATTTTTATTTACTCTACAAGAGTGCTCTAAAACCATTATAAAACCAAAATGCTACTGGGGCACACCTCGGGAGAATTTTCCGTCGGATTTTGGACCCCGTGTATTTTAAATGGGGCCGGGATTTGATTTTCCGAGCCAAAATCCCGAAAACATCGCATATGTAAAAATGCATGAGGAAAAAAAACCGCGGACCAAATTCTAGAGATGTGAGGCTACCCTTAAGACAAAAAGTCGTTTAGCTGAATAGTTTCGGTCAAATGAACTATTCAGTCTACCGATTTTTTCAGCTAAATTACCAGTTCGGTAAATGTTCTTTTCGGCTATATCTCGCTTTCGGCCAAACTACATTTGTTGAAAAACCTTTTTCGACCTGATAACAGCTTCTGATATACATTCAATTTGGCTTAATGGGATTTGGTTAGATGACTTTTTGCTTAAATCGACTTATTAAGTAGAGAGATTACGAAATTTCGTTCAATGGTCGTTTGACAAAAAAAAGCCAATTCGCCGTAAATATTATTTGGCCAACGGGTGGAAATTGTGGCCATATTATTTGTTCAGTGTTTGACATTTGGCCCAGAGGGTCATACAGCCAAATGTCAATTACTGAACTAATAATATGGCCACAATTTCCACCCATTTGTCCAAATATTATTTACAGCGAATTGGCCTTTTTGTCAAACGACCATTGAACGAAATTTTCGACATTTTCGGCCAAAAGGTATTTTCGGACTGATGACCTATTCGGCCAAATGACCATTTCGGCCAAACGACCTGTTAGGGAACACAACCTTTTTTGGCCAAATCACCAGTATTTTGCTTTAAGCCAATGGAATTTCCCAAGAATTTCTTATGGACAATACACTAGTCGTTGCGCTAGGTAGGAACGAAGCCAGTTGCAGAACCATGAAGAGCATCCATTTTTTCCAATTTAACAAGCAGTAATTAACTTTGTTAAAGGCTGATTTGAGATCTGTATACACGGCAACGACTTTAAAGTTTTTGGACATGTTGTCCATACAAAACGATGTGAAGCTTACGAGATTCGTTTCTACAGATCGACCAGGAAATAAACCATGTTGGAACGGGCTGATATAATTCTTGCATGCCGCGACTTATCTCTCATAGATCAACGACTCAAACACTTTCGATTGAACCTCAAGTGATGTAATGCCCCGATAGTTTCTTAGAGTCGCTTTTGTCTCCTTTTTTAAATACACGAAACATGGTAGAGCATTTCCATTTAATAGGAAATTTTTGCTGACGAAGTGAAAGGTTGAATAGTATGCACAGAGGGGTGGCCAAAACATCGATAATAGCGATAACAATTGCTGGCAATTGAAAAGCTTCTTTTAATAATAGCACAACTGCTAGTTGCCGATAAGCACTCACGGTGTCTTTATGGGGAAATCTTATTTTTTTAAAATCAGTATCTCCGAAATACCCACCACGGGAAAGTATATGCTCTTCTTTTTCATATAGTGGGTAAACTACAATGTTCTATCGGGGATCAAGAACAATTTTAATTTTTTCCCAATTTTTAGTGCAAACTCCATAGAAATCTCAAATGATAGGCGATGTTATACCCCCAAAAACGTATGGAAAAATCGATAAAACATTTTAAAAATGCACCTACGCGAAAGAGGAAAACTTATACTTTCGTATAGTGCACGGTTAGAAAAAAGTACCTAATATTAGGTACTTTTCACTCAAATCGGGGGTTCAGTGTGGGAACCCAAAATTAAGTAATTTTTTCAAAATATACTTAATTTTAAATAGAAACTAACCAAAAGTTAGGTAAATTTCACTCAACTTTTGTAAACATGAGATTACTCAACGTTGGGTTCCCACACTTTAATGCCCATGTTGAGTGGTTTCGCTCTTCATTTTATGACAACAAAGGGAAGAGGGAGGGAGATGCAAGAGAAAAAAAGTACCTAAAATTAGCTACTTTTTTCTAACCGTGTGGGTGTTTTAGAGATACTGATTTTTTTTTAAAATAAGCCTCTTCGAACAAAGACACCGTGTACTTGCCTGCATTCATATTTTGGATCATGTGATCATGATCCCTCTACCACACCCATACACAAGTCCGGGATGACTGTCTGCCGCTAGCTGGGAATGTACGACTGTGATGGGGGGCTTTGGTGCTTCTATTCGGCTGGCAGGCATGCATCCCGGTGGAAGTCGAATATTGAGCGAATGAGCCGATGATAGTTGACTAGGAATGATGACTGCATCAGGTAGTGAAATTATTGAAAGCATGGATCTAGTTGCCTGCATTCGGATTTTGAAAGGCCACTTCACCACATCCATACACAAGGCCGGAAAGACTGTCAATCGCTGGCTGGAAATGCACGACTGTGATGGAGGGCTTAGGGGCTTCCTTAAGGCGAGCAGGCTTGCTTCCTGGTCGTGAGGAAGATGTTTCACAAAAGTTTACAAACGGTGAATTAGCTTCATCCTCGTTCGATGAATTGGTTGCTTCAAAAGTAATGTAATGTAAGCCGAAAGCACATCAAGCACGAGAACAAGAGAATCGAATGAGTACTCGCCTGAGATTAGAGTTCGGATAGTCCTTCTCCTATCCACAAAAACAGGAACAGAACGAATTTGACGGCAGGAGACAAACGATTGATGACCTGACAGTTTGAAGACGGCAGCATTCGATGGCTCGGCTGTTTTGGGAGACTTAGGCTTTCGCAGAGTGTCCTTCCTATGAAAGTTATTCCAGATGTCTTGGAATTACGAGAAACATTTCTGCTATTGTTCGGAATCTTCCTCCAGTAGTTTCGCTGGATGTTCTTCCGGAAGTTCCGATTTTCTTTTAAAGTTCGTTCTGGAATTCCTCCGGAAGTTTATTAAGAACTTCTTCCGAAAGTTCGTCTAGAAAAATTCTTAAGATTTATTTTTCACAAATACTCCCCTAAAAACTCCTCCGGTAAGTCCTTATGAAATTCCTATTCAAATTCTCCCTGGAGTCTTTTTTCGTTTCGAAATTCACATGGAATTCTTCTAAACTCACCTCCCACCAGACACCAGAAATTATTCCGTAATTTCCTTCAAGAATTCTGTCTGAAAATCGTCTAAAATAAGGTCAGAAATTCGTTCTTCTACTTCTCCCAAAAATCCTTCTAAAATTCCACTCCATAAACGTTCAGGAACTCCTTTAAACTCACCTCCCATCCAGCTCCCGGAAGTTCCTAGATGACTAGATGAATTTCTGGTTTGAATGCTTTGAAAATGTTTCGGATAAATTCTTGAGCGAATTTTTGATGTAATGTGGTAATTACCACACGGACTTACTGGAGAAATTCCAAAAAAAAATCCTGAAAACTTGTAGGAGAAATTCAAAAATTTGAAGTAATTTCAAAGGAGTTCATAAGGAGTTTCTAAAAAAAATCTAATTGAATTCTGAAACAACTTTTACTAGGAATTCTGAAATAATTTGAGACCGAAATACTGACAGATTCCTAGTAAAATGTTCAAAGGTGTTCTAGAAGTAATTTCTTAAATTTCTGTAGAACAATTCCCACCTGTTAAATGTCAAAAAAAATGTACGAAACCCTAAGGCTTCAATAGTCCTTCAATAGCCATCGGCGTGGTAATAAAATACTCGGCGGCCACGGTAAATCTTCATACGGCGGCCCGCCTATTCATTTTTGACGGAGGTGGTAGCGGCGGCGCACAGGTCTATAGTTACAACAATCTCAATCTCTTTTCCCAGGGCCGGCTCTTCGCTATAGGCCAAAATGGCTACCGGTGGACGATGTGGCTCCACGACGTTGTGCGTTTCCCGATTAGAGAGAAAGCGACTCAAATGCGAGTGATTGGCCGTACGGTAACCAAATCCGTTGCTGGTGGAAGGATCGCCCTTCTGCGTGAAGCAATGATGCTTCCTAATTATAGGTTGGACAGGGCGGTTATGCCACCGACAAACTGACGTGAATCTATAATACCAACCCTGACCGAATATTTGAAACAGTCGTTTCGAATTTCGAGGCCCAAAGGCTCATTTGGCCGAAAGGGTCGTTTGGCCGAAAGAGTAATTTGGCCGAAAAGTCTATTTGGCCGAAAGGGTCATCAGTCATAGTCATTCTCGTTGTATGGAGAATTGAAAAAAAATATAGTCTTCGTCATTACATTGCACGACGCAACACTTCCATTTTTTCGCACCACAATAATTTATTTATTTATTCAGACTAAGGGCGAAGTGGCCTGTGCGGTATTGAAGAGACTTCTCCATTCGTCCATGGCTACACGTCGCCAACCACGCAGTCTACGGAGGGACGCAAGTCATCTTCCACCTGATAGATCCACCTTGCCCGCTGCGCACCTCGCCTTCTTGTGCTCGTTGGATCGTTGTCGAAAACCATTTTCACGTACGATTCCCATCGATCAAATATCTCTCCAGCTATCTTCAAGAAACGCTGCGTCTAGCTGCTCTTCCGTTGGGAGTGCCACTTCCAGTTGCTGCGCGTATTCTTGGGCTAGTCTACCGTCTTGTAGCCGCCCAATGTTAAGCCGCGGCGTCCGACTTCGACGCGTGTTGTACACCGTCGAGAGTTTTGAGCGCAGGCATACTGCAACGAGGTAGTGGTCGGATTCAATATTCGCACTGCGGTAAGTGCGGACGTTCGTGATGTCGGAGAAGAATTTACCATCGATTAGAGATTAGAACGTGGTCGTTTTGGTTTTCCGTTTCTTGGCTAGGTGATCTCCATGTGGCCTTGTGGATATATTTGCGGAGAATGAAGGTGCTTCGGACTACCATTCCGCAGGAGGCTGCGAAGTTTATGCATCGTTGGCCGTTGTCATTCGATACGGTGTGCAGACTATCCGGTCCGATGACCGGTCTATACATCTCCTCCCTTCCTACCTGTGCGTTCATGTCACCGATGACGATTTTGACGTCCCGCAGTGGGCATCCATCGTATGTCTGCTACAGCTGTGCATAGAACAATTCTTTCTCGTCATCGGGTCTCCCTTCGTGTGGGCAGTGCACGTTGATGATGCTATAGTTGAACCGCATACCTACGACGAAGATAGTCGCGCAGTCAAAAGTTATGACGATTTCCGTTGTCGCTTCTTCTCATAATTGATTGCACGTCATTATAGACGGAGTGGTTAAAAACATAATGGACACATTCCAGCGTAACGCGACACCATGAGCAGCCGGCTTTCAGCGAGAAATTAGGTCTGCATTCGAAAATTAGCCTCGGGGACATATGATTAAACAGGTGTAAAATTATCCTCACTAATTTTCCTTTCTGATAGAATATTCATTTTGAGATTTTTCGCTTTGAATATGATAAATATAGCGCGCTGCATTTCGTAACGCGACACCATCGCTGAATTGCACTTTTTCGCATTTTGAAATGCAATTGCGTTTTTCAGCTCTGGTATACGGTTTGGAGTCTCGACTTATTCTAAGCATTTCTCGTATACATCAACAGAAATGAGGCTGTGAATTAAAATCGCAGGAAAAAACGGAAATTATAATGAAAATAACTGAATTGATATGAACACCGCCGCGTTACGCTGATCGACAAACAGTCTCCTGCAAATGGTGTCGCGTTACGCAAACGTGTTTATCGTTGATAGAATACGTAATTTCAGCCGATTTCGATGCGACATGTTATATTCGACACAGAATATTATCACATTATCTATCGTTGAATGTAGTTCGAGTTGGTGGTTACGATCTGTAGTTTCAGTTATTAAAGTTTGAGGGACTAACCGGCACAAATATAGATCTGAACCAATTCCATTCGTATCATATATTCAGTTTTAGAAACAAATTAAAATGGTAATAATGTTTTCCTTATTTTATATATGTTACACCCAAGTATGACCCGGATCGGTTTTTAAGTACGTGGTCAGACGATCGATCCGCCTAGAAGTGAGTTTTTTTTTACACTGAAAAGTTCTATATTGCCTTTTTTCTACGTTAACCATTTTGAAAAGTGATGATGGCCCAAGAAGCTCAGCAATGTTGAAGAGGAATATTTCTGTCGTTTTTTATTCTACGTTTCTACAGGAACGTTGTCTGTTTTCAACTTTTTATTTATTTCCGAAAAGATTGGAATACGTCTCATGTCTCAACCAATGTTCATCACAAGAACGTATGCGTCGTGCCCTGAGTGCACTACTTTTAACTACATTTTCAATCTTTACGCTATCATCAACACTACTCAGAAAATAAATACTCAATATTGAAAATAGTGTTTATATCCTGGTGTAAAATAATTGTCTTATTATTGTATATTCATTTAGGTCAAAGCGAAGTTCATTAGGATGCCTGATATAATATGTCTTTATTAACGAACCTGCCTAATGCTGGTTCATCTGGATTAACATAAAATGGAAATATTTTTTTTTCAATTTATCACTCAGCAACTCTCTGTTAACCTTTTTCGATACCCCCTTATTCTTGCATTGGTTTAGTGAAGTTTTTTGCCTGACGCTATTCATTATATTTTCGACTACCGGTGACCAACACTCTTAAATTATTTCACATATTGACTGTGAAAATCTCTGCTAAAGTTCTTAAGATGAAATATCGACTAAATAGACGTATGTTCACGGCATCTTCTTTAAGCGCTGACGTACTCGGCTGTGACGATCTTGGTCAAAGAATAAAAAATGCCAAGCTAGTGAGAGCGAACGAAAGGAAAATTAACTAAAATATTAAAAATCATCAAATTAAATGGAGAAAAGGAAACACGAGTCTTTCGGTTCTTCAAAGTTAAAAATATGTTTAAAAATCAAGATAAAACTTGTATTAAACGAGAAAGGCAAAAACATAACTGCGGCTCCGTACCGCTTCACGTCATATGAGCCTTTCAAATAAACGAACTATTGAAAAAAATATAAGCATACTTGGCATCCACAAACAAGTTTGACGGTTCGTTACATGGTAGCAGGAAACCGTGTTCGTCAGCAAACTGTTAGTTACGTTTACTCATATGAGTGGCATGGTGATATTGCGTGGAAAAGAGAGAAGATTAAAAAAGCCTCACAATTTATTCGAAAAAAAAAACTCAGTTTCATGTGACTTATTAACGAATGACAACAAAGGGGTCACCAAACACCAAACATTTGTAATTTCCCACCACTCCGTAACATTTTTGTATGGTAACCTATTTTTTGTAGTATGGAGAGTTACCAAATGACACACCCCGTTACACCCCCAATTTTGTTACGCTATTCATGTACAAGCCCTAAATTACTTGAAAGAAACCATTGTGATACTGTATCAATAAACCAAAAGCATTTTATCGCTTATCACAGAAGCACATTCAATTCGCGTAACGCGACACCATATTTTTGTAACTAGTGTAACTTCATGGAAAATGGTCCGATTTTGGATCTTAATACACGAAAAGAAAGCTTTTGACGAGTACTAAGTTACCATTACCATCTTTGGTAATATAAATGTTTCGATAACATTTATATCGTCTTCATACGTCACTTCAAATTCATTATTTCAAAGAATTAATAAAATTTTTCGCTTGGCAGCCACCGTTTGAGGAATAGTGGTACGAAGTCTTTGTTCTTCGATGTCGTCATGACGATTTGGTTGCACGACGAAAACTATCGTCGTGCGCGTCATTGACGATGCGTCGAGTAGCAATGAAGACAATACAACTCGTCGCTACTGTGGCTTTTCTTGCTGCGAAGATGACTATTGTCAGCCCTGACCTAAACGGTCATTTGGCCGAATACCTTAATAGCACACTTGTTATATAACAGTTATTAAAACCTCTGTATAACTGAATCAAGCCACATATGAGTTTCTGCAACCAAATCAGTTCAAATTGTGCTGGTGCCTAGGTAGGTCATTTAAAAAGTGAGAACGTCTCAAGACGTCTTGAGACGTCTCAAGTCTCATTCATCACTGTTCACTTCTCACTGTAAAAAAAGAGGAGCGTGAAGTGAATAGTGAGACGTCTCGCTACTCATTTTGCGCTTCTCACTTTTTACAGCGAGAAGTGACAAATAAGGAGTAAGAAGTTAGACGTCACTCACTCTCCATTTTTCTCTTCTCACTGTAAAAACCACTGCTCACTTTTGACAGAGAGAAGTGAGAAATGAGGAGTGCGAGTTGAGACGTCGCACTCACTTCTCCACTCTCACTTCTCATTTGTCACTTTTGAAATTACCTATTCGGCCAAATGACCCTTTCGGCTAAACGACCCTTTGTTCAAATGACCCTATCGGCCAAAAAAATTTTTTTTTTATCCAGATGACCCTTTCGGCCAAATGACAGTTGTTTCTTCATACTGAAAATGGTAGCGTCGACGAAAGAGCATCAAATGAGATTAAAAATAGTTAAGTCATATCCTTGATTCCACTTTCAGGTCATCATTAGAAATAAATCGAAAAATCAGTGTCTTCGACTCGACCGAAAGATTGACGTTGAAAAAAGTTACATTGTTCATTCGAAAATGTAATAGAAGCTTAAAAGGAAATCCAAGGGCATTGTGCGCTCATCGTACCCCGTCATAAGTTGGGAGTTCGAAGCAACTGGCCAAACGGATGGACTAGTGTCAGTAGAAGAAATCCGCGTCTGAGCAGCAGGCAATCACCAAGAAGAAACGGCTGAAGTTTCTGGCGAAAAACATTTAAAAGTAAAAGTTGTACCGAAAACCACCAACACTTCCATCGTCTTCCAGCAACGCAAGTTAAAAAATCTTTGGCCGACTCTCGAATGGAAGATCTACTCTAATAATTGGGTGGTTAAAACAGAGAAACTGCTAGTCATGGCTAAGGTTATCTATTTACAAACATACAAAGCAAACAAACGATAGTTTTTGCACTTCTATGAGCATGGCTAGTATTATAAACATTTCATAAACATGATAAAATTATTCATTATTAAATAATTCTAAGTCTTTATTAGAGTAACTATCAAAACTTCCAATTTTGCATTTCACACCACCCTCTTCTACACCCAGAGCCGACCTATATTGATTGAATTGGAAAAATTGATTGAGCGGAAAAATGTGTCCATCCGCCCAACGAGGCTTCATCGCCGTGGCTGTCGCGTTGAGGATGCGTGCGGGCAACACGCGCGAAAACCAATCAGATAATAAGCAGCTGCATCGGACCGGAATGATGAAACTCGTTAGCAGTTAATTTAGAATGAGTTTGAATTTCAATCGGAAATCAAAGAGCCAGAATAAACACCACATTCTGGGGCGTCGGTAAATCTATCAAAATTACGTACGCTTGGTTTCAGCTCGCTGTTTATTTTCGGCGTTGGCATGAATATTGAAAACTTTTTCCTGTGGGACAAGGCGGGAGAAGAGGAGAAAAAACTAATGCAAAACAGTACGGTGACAGCAATAATAATCATATAATATACCAAACAAATATAAACTCCGGTCGCCGTAGTTTTTACCACTTCCAAAGCCAGGCAGTTATAAACTTCCAGATGCATCAGGCACCGTTGTCGTCGTGTCGTAGTGTGAATAGACGATGGAACTCATGGTGGGGGATTTCAACAATTTGGCTGATCGGAATTGTTCAACCATGTTGGTCAATAAGATCTTTTGTAACCAAATGTCTGAGCATTAATATACTAATATCAAAGCATTAAGTATTTATTTGTTTTTATAAATAATGTATTTTATTCCGATGATTATTATTTCAGTTCAATGTAAGTACTGTAATGATTTTATTGTTGTATTACACATCTTAGTGCCTTACGAAGAATGAAAAGAGAGGGAAATTGAAAAAGTTGCGAAGTTTTTAAGAAATGTTTTTTAAATTTATGTATTTTTTAGTTCCTAAAACCTACATAAATATTTTAAAAAAATGTGGGAGAGACATATTTTCATTGGCATTATACTTATTTCCGGGGACGCATATGACCACTTAAACAACAAACCTTCACATGAAATGGTATATGTGCTTAACAAGGAAGAATGGATGAAAAATAAGTTAGTAATATAGTCATAGAGTGCCAGTTAGTCAGACACAGTTAACACACAGAAAATGTAATATCGGGTTCTCCGAATACCTAAATTCTTTTTGCATCACTCAGGTTGAACTAATGCCCATATGTGTGACGACGATACCCGAAAATTGGAATGCATTGAAAAAGTTCCAGCAGCTCTCTGTTTGGCCGGAATGCAACAAAAACAGCAAGTCACACAAGCTGGTTCGCCCCAAAAAGCATAAAACCGAGAAAAACTGTTCATAAACTACCAACGAGCGGTCCTCCCTTATCTGGTTGCGAGAGCACATGCATGCTGCTGCACCGAGGCTAGATAGAATTCAGTCAATGCGTCTCGCTGTTCTTGGTCCACCGCACCGTTTGCCTCCCGAAGCTTCTGAGTCCTTGCTCGACCGACGAAGGTGCGTGTGAATGTGACTCTCGGTAACAAGTGCAGTTAGTCAACGGAGTTTTCAATGCGATGCTGCAGCCATAGTTGGGATAGGCCATTATGGCCTATGCATTCTCGCTCTTTTATCAGGAATGGGTGGTGGTGAGAGCAGCGCCTTCGTCAAGTGTGTGGTTGCAATATGAACTGTACAACACAAGGGAGTGGGTGTTCATGCACTGGAAAGAAGAAAGTTAGGAGTGCGTTAATGTGTAACAGATTCAGTTAGGATTCTATGTTGAAAATGAATGAATTTGACTCCTCTGGATGAAATGATATAATTAAATAAATGAAGGCCTTTATGGTCGGATATTCTATAGACTCGTTTCCTGTTACAAAAAATATGTAAAAATTGTTTTTTCAGGGAAGGGATCCGAATTTTAATTTAACCAAAATAAACGATGCTACACCTAGTTTGAATGATGTACATCTTTTTCGTTTGGTAGTAGATATTTTCTTTATTTCTTATTGTTTTAAAAAATTGAGCAACATTTGAATTTGAGCAAAAAAGGAAATGGCAATCGCTGCGATTTATGCTTCTGTGGCCACCATGCGATTGCATTTTGATCTTTGAAGAAGATTCTTTTCGGATCTGCTTTCTTTTTAATAATAAGCACTTCCAATCACTAACAGCGACAAAATTAAAATCTGAATCTTGTGATCAAATTTATCTTGAGCCCTGCTGAAGCCAAACACAGCCACTCGATGTAAGTCTCTTCGGATGAATTTTATTTTTTTTAAATGTGGTCCCGCCATTCCAGTCACCTGCCGCAACAAAACCCGAATCAGAACCTTGCGAAAAAAAAATGTCATTGATTGCCACAGGCGCCAGTATCAGTCACTAAAACGCTGAAAACGCCATCCATGCGAATAAATTTTCGCATTGGCTTCCTCTTACGCGTGCTTTCGATTCCGTTACCGACGACAACTTTCTGCCGTCACAAAGCTATTATGATTGGCACTTTGTAGAAAATTTATTTTGACCTAACCTTCTTTTGCTTAAAATTGGGGTCCTGAAAAGATCTGATTTATTTTCAATCATGCGCATTTTCAATCACTAATAGCAACAGAACTAAAGTCAGAATCCCGCGGCAAAATTTACTTTTTTTGTGACGATAGTCTTTCGATACTGTAACATGATAATTTCCAGAATATCATAAATTAAGTATTTTGACGCTTTCAAGTTATTTACGACATGCTTACATGTTGGTCGAACATTACATCGCTTGGATGTACATTTCTATATTTCTTCACAAAGTCTTTTCCCATGAACAAATCTGGGTCATGTCACTTAACAGCTAATTGTTTATATTTTACAGCTCAATACCCATCATGGGTGGCAACATTCTAGAACACTTGCATTCCCATGCATGTAACACTGAGTCATCAAATGACAACACATTGCACCACTTGACAATCGGTCTAGTGGCATCGAATTTCATGAGAACATGCAAAGCGCAAGAACATTCCTTTTTCCGTTCTTCGCTGACCTAACCCAACAGCGCATAGGTTGAACTAGCAATGCGTTTGTGCATGCTTATTAGTATTGGTTAGTATTCTTCTGATTGGACAAATTGGAAAATGGGTTGTTCCTATCTTCTAGTTAAGCAACGTACTAGATTAAGCCGATAGGTTAGCTGTAAGCAAAGCAACTTAATAAAGAACAGATTATCGACAACCATCGTGAAAACTAGACTTCTCAGTGTTTCTTATTTGAGATGTGAATTTCTTAAAGGATAACGAGTATCCTAAATGGCGACCGGACTAAGTGAACCTAGTGCCAATTGAATTGTTAAAGTGTGTTTCAAAATAAAGTGTTTGGAGAATAGTCAAATTAGCCATGGGATTCTTCAGTAGCGACGAGATTGTTGCTAATAACACTACGACAGAAAGCACAGTGATAGCGGGAACACTAGTGATTATAGTGCTAGTGATTATTGTGTTTATTTTCGCCAAGATGTACGCCAAATACGTGAGAAGTAATATGAGCGAAATGGCAAGAAGAGAAGTGCAATTGAACACACTCCGGCAAGTTTAGTGCCTCATAATTATTGACAATAACAGAATTGAAAAACCGACAAAACTATTACGAAAATGAGCAACGACTGGTGGAGTGATGTCCTCGAACGAGTTCGAGTTGAACGTATTATTGATGCGACAGTGACTGAATTTAGAAACAGTGATTTATACTTGAGCTTTTGCGATTCGGACAGAAGAAGCATCACTCTACATGTGCCGTACGTTAACAGTGAGGGTGCTAATGTGGTAACGAAAGTGGACGTCGCAAAAATAAACATAAGTGATGAATGGTGAATGGAATTGGAACTACGAATACGGCGGAACGGGACCCGGTGTGCGCGTGCCATTGCAAAGGAAGCGATGCATATGACCGATAGTGAGCGAATGAAATTGGAGCCACGAGTGCAACGGAGCGAGATTGACGGTGCGGCGTGAAGAAGCAGCATTGGACACCACAGTTTAAGTCAATGGATGAAGAGTATGGGTAATGTACTAATGAATGAATACACAAATCTGATTTATATGTTTTAGAATGCTTAAATTTGATTTATATGTTAAAGATTTCAAATTCTGATTTATATGTGTCAATCAAATTATTTAAATTTCATTTAATTTAAGATTATTATACAAATTCTTTTCAATGAATGATTATGAAAAATTGAAACTATTGCATGAATACATAAAAAAATCAATCAATACTACTTTAAAAGAGAGTACTTTACGAGAAAAATTAAGACAGTGCGATGATTTATACAAAGCCTTAGAGTTAAAATTTTATCAGAATATTGATCAGTTCTCTGAAGAGGACTCTGATTTATTGCTATCAAACGTAAATAGATTTTATTTGGAAATTAAGAATATTATTAAATGCAAATTAGAGAAACTTCATCTTAAAAACCAGATTACTACAAGAAGCACATACAGCTCTTGCAAAGTTGCGAAAATTAGAACAAGCACAATGGCTCGTGCCGAAAATGAAACTGCTTTCGATATAAAGCAAGCTACGGCAATTATACAGCCGTATGATGGAACGGCATCTGGGTTTGATGCGTTCATAGATTCTGTTAATTTATTGAAGGAGCTCATTCAGCCAGCTCATATGCCACTGGCAGTAAAATTCATAAAAACGCGGTTGAAAGGAAAAGCTAGATATGGATTTCCTGAAACAATTAATACGATTGATCAAATTGTCGATCACATTATAAACAAATGTAGGGATACCACCACTCCTGACTCCATAATTGCGAAATTAAATTCTACAAAGCAACGTGGGCAATTAACAAGTTTTTGTGAGGAAATTGAAAACCTCTGCAATAAACTTGAGAATAGTTACATAGTTCAGCAAGTCCCTGAAAATGTAGCTAAAACTATGACGACTAAAGCCGGTGTGAATGCTCTTATTAACGGCATTCAAACAAGCGAAACAAAATTAATTCTGAAGGCTGGTACTTTTTCTTCAATTAAGGAAGCCTTGCAGAAAGCACAAGAGTGTGCCAACGATAATCCAGTTTCAAACATATACAATTTACACAATAAACACAGTAACAAACACTATACTGGCAAGGAGAATTTTCGTGGAAACAATTTTAATAGAAATCGCAATACCAGAAATTTTAACAGAGGAGGTTTCTATTCAAGAAACCGACCCAATAACAATTATCAACAGCAGCGGGGTAGATATTCACGCGGAGGATACAATAACCAAGGACGATATAATTACAATCGCCCTCGGTTTGATGGCATGAATAGAATGTATGTAGCGAATGTTGATCAACAACTTGACCAACACCAGAATTTAATTCGTGAAACAAATAGTAGAGGACTCAATAGACCGACTCCTCAACAAAACCAACAACAACAGCAAAATTTTTTAGGTCAGTATTAACAATAAGCATAAGTGCAGCCAATTTTATAAAAGTTGGTGTACGTATGGCTAATTCAATTTGCACCTTGCTTGTTGATTCAGGTGCCGATATTTCAATATTCAAATCAAATAAAATTAGTAGCTTTCAAAAAATAAATCAGCAACACAGAACAAAGCTAGTAGGCATAACCGAAGGAGAAATTGAAACGTTAGCAGTAACTGAAACATATTTAGATTTCGGAGATAATATACAGGTAAAACATATTTTTCATATTGTCAAACCAGATTTTCCGATAATAACTGATGGAATTTTAGGAAGGGATTTCCTATCATATTTTAAATGTAACATAGATTATGAATTCTGGTTATTAAATTTCAATGTTAATAACAGATCTGTATCTATTCCAATTCAGGATACAGTGGATGAGAAATACTTAATACCACAGAGATGTGAAGTGGTTCGGAAAATTAAAAATTGGATATAACAGAAGACATGGTTTTATTTTCTCAGGAAATTAAACCTGGTCTATTTTGTGGAAGTTCAATAATCTCACCTGAAAGTCAATTTATAAAAGCTTATGAATACTTCTATGGAACCAATTACTTGTTCAAATGATGATTTTAAATTCAAAATGGAACCTTTGAAAAGTTTTCAGATTTTAAATATTAAAGCAAAAACAGATCAGAGAATAGCCGAGACAGGGATAAGAAAATATTGGAAGAGATTGATATGACAAAAGTTCCTGAATTTGCTAAAAAGGATTTAGAAAAGTTGATAACTAAATTCTCAGATATTTTTGCATTGCCAGAAGAACCAATTACAACAAACAATTTTTATGAGCAAAGTATTACTTTGAATGACAATATTCCAACATATATACCTAATTATAAAACTATTCATTCGCAAAGTGAAGAGATACAAACTCAAGTTAATAAGATGTTGAAGGATAACATAATAGAGGCTTCAGTATCTCCTTACAACAGCCCGATTCTGTTAGTACCAAAAAAGTCAATGGAAGGTAGTCAGAAATGGCGACTTGTCATTGATTTCAGGCAGCTAAACAAAAAAATTCTAGCGGACAAATTTCCTTTACCGAGAATAGATTCTATACTAGATCAGCTTGGTAGAGCAAAATATTTTTCAACTTTAGACTTGATGTCAGGATTTCATCAAATTCCATTAGATGAAACCTCAAGAAAATTCACAGCTTTTTCGACCCAATCAGGTCATTATCAGTTTACTAGATTACCGTTTGGTTTAAACATAAGCCCAAACAGTTTTCAAAGAATGATGACAATCGCAATGTCTGGACTTACACCAGAATATGCCTTTGTATACATTGATGATATTATTGTAGTAGGATGTTCAATGCGACATCATTTACAAAATTTATCTATTGTTTTTGAACGAATTAGAAAATACAATTTAAAATTGAATCTAGCAAAATGTAAATTTTTTAATATTGAGGTTACTTATCTTGGTCACAGAATAACGGATAGAGGTATTCTGCCAGATAGTAATAAATTTGAAGCAATTAAAAATTATCCAGTTCCTTTGAACAGTGATGATGTGAGAAGGTTTGTAGCATTTTGTAACTACTACCGGAAATTTGTACCTAATTTTGCTACAATAGCATATCCATTGAACCAAATGTTGAAGAAAAATGTGAAATTTGCATGGACTTCGCAGTGCGAAGATGCTTTTAAAACACTTAAGTCATTTTTGATGTCACCAACATTACTGCAATATCCTGATTTTCTAGGACCTTTATTTTGACAACCGACGCATCTGATGTAGGATGCGGTGCAGTGTTGTCCCAAAATTTCGAAGGAAACGATTTGCCTATAGCGTTTGCTAGCAAAAGTTTCACGCCAGGTGAAAAGAATAAATCAGTAATTTTGAAAGAACTGACTGCAATTCACTGGGCAATTGATTATTTCAAAGCTTATTTGTATGGGCGTAGATTTACAGTCCGTACAGATCATAGACCACTAGTATTTCTTTTTAATATGAAAACCCAACTTCTAAATTAACTCGAATGAGACTGGATATGGAAGATTTTGATTTTAATATCGAATATATTGCAGGAAAGAGCAATGTTTCAGCTGATGCTTTGTCGCGTATAATAACAACATCTGAGGAACTTAAAGCAACAAGCGTGCTTGTTGTTAATACTAGAGCAATGACACGGAAGAAAATGAATGAGGAAAGCAGGAGAAAAGAACAGCATAATAAGACTAACGAACAAAAGACTGACAATAGTGAGCCTGATCAACTCATTATTTACACGACTGAAAACCCAACTGAGACTAGAAAATTACCAAAACTTCGAAGTACTATAGTAAACAATAATTTGATATTTGAAATATATAAAGGAGCGCAAAAGAATGATACAATAATACGAATAACGACGCGATTACAAAGTATAAGACAAACATTAGTGTTTGCACTTTCAGTGTTAGAGAAAGAAATGGCCATGAAAAACATAAATAGAATTGCGCTATCAAGTCATGACAATATATTTGAAATGGTACCTAAGGAAATGTTTAAAGAGTTAGCTCTTAAAACAATTAAAAATCTGCAGATAATTATTTATAAACCACCTATGTTCATTAGTGATCATGGTGAAATCCAAACTATTTTAAAAAAGTATCATGAAACACCCACTGGAGGACATGTAGGTCAGCACAGACTGTATCTGAAATTACGAGAAGTTTATTGCTGGAAGAATATGAAATGTTCCATAGCTCAATTCATCAAGGCCTGTGAATTGTGCAAATTGAACAAGGTAAACAAACATACGAAAGAGAAGATGATTATAACAAAAACACCATCGAAACCTTTTGAAGTTGTGTCTATCGATACGATAGGACCACTTCCTAAATCAAGTAATAATAACAGATATGGGATCACAATACAGTGTGAACTCACAAAGTATATAGTAGCAATACCAATTCCAACTAAAGAAGCTAATGTGGTAGCTAAAGCTTTAGTTGATAATTTTATTCTTATTTATGGAATATTTTTAGAGTTAAAATCAGATCAAGGGACCGAATACAAAAACGAAATCCTTGATTCAATATGTAAGTTTCTACAAATTAAACAAACTTTTTCAACTGCCTATCATCCGCAAACTATTGGTTCGTTGGAACGAAACCACAGATGTTTGAATGAGTATTTGAGGTCATTCGTCAATGAACATCAATCAGATTGGGATGATTGGTTACAATATTACGCATTTTCGTACAACACAACACCTCATACCGATCATGGGTTTACACCTTTTGAATTAGTGTTTGGTGTTAAGGCAAAATTACCACAAGAGGCTTGTATAAATGATATCGATCCTGTCTATAATTTTGATTTGTACAGTAATGAATTGAAATATAAGTTACAAAAGTCACACAAAATAGCTAAAAGAAAATTAATAGAACAAAAACACTTGCGTAAAGACATAGCAGATAGAGAAGCAAATCCTATTAAAATAAAATTGGAGACATAGTTTATCTTAAAACGAGAACAGAAAAAGTTAGATTTTTTTTACGTAGGCCCTTACAAAGTTGAAAGTTTATATGAACCAAATTGTGCAATTATCCATTTGCAAACAAATCAAGAATTGTTAGTACATAAAAATAGACTAATTAGAAGTTAAGAAGTGTTAAAACATACCGAGCCTAATCTCATAAAAATAATGAAACTCAAAAAAATAATAAACAAAAATGAGATAGGTAAAAATTCTTAGACCATCTAAGAAGTGCGAAATTCGGTTTAGCAGTAATTAAACATAAATTTTAGTTTATTTTATCTTTTTATTCAAAAAAATATATGTAAAGAAGATTGGAGCAAAACCCTATTTTTAGCATTAATTCGAAATATGTTGACAATATTTGAATGATTCCATTTCATTACATCATTCACCTAAAGGGGGATGGTGTAACATGATAATTTCCAGAATATCATAAATTAAGTATTTTGACGCTTTCAAGTTATTTACGACATGCTTACATGTTGGTCGAACATTACATCGCTTGGATGTACATTTCTATATTTCTTCACAAAGTCTTTTCCCATGAACAAATCTGGGTCATGTCGCTTAACAGCTAATTGTTTATATTTTACAGCTCAATACCCATCATGGGTGGCAACATTCTAGAACACTTGCATTCCCATGCATGTAACACTGAGTCATCAAATGACAACACATTGCACCACTTGACAATCGGTCTAGTGGCATCGAATTTCATGAGAACATGCAAAGCGCAAGAACATTCCTTTTTCCGTTCTTCGCTGACCTAACCCAACAGCGCATAGGTTGAACTAGCAATGCGTTTGTGCATGCTTATTAGTATTGGTTAGTATTCTTCTGATTGGACAAATTGGAAAATGGGTTGTTCCTATCTTCTAGTTAAGCAACGTACTAGATTAAGCCGATAGGTTAGCTGTAAGCAAAGCAACTTAATAAAGAACAGATTATCGACAACCATCGTGAAAACTAGACTTCTCAGTGTTTCTTATTTGAGATGTGAATTTCTTAAAGGATAACGAGTATCCTAAAATACAACACTGTCAAAAAACTGGAGACACTTTATTAAGGATTAATTTATTTTTTCTTATAATGCACCTTTTCAATCATTTACAGTAATCATTCAATAATTAAAAGCTTGCGAGAAAATTGCGGCTTGAGGGCTGCTTCCATTAATAATTCACGATGGTTCCCTGCCACCGCAACTGTTGTGAAATTGTTCTTCACTGCTGCTGTCATGACCAACACAGATTCCATCGTAGCAAAATTGTGTGCTGCCATCAACAACGGCATCGCTGCTGCAGTTGTTGCTGGTGGAACCGCAAATGGGATGCCTCGTGCGCTCTCCGTGAAATCTCGCGCGCCAAAACACGGATCTTTTTGGGGAAGGGTCGTTTGGCCGAAACTCATTCGGCCGAAGGTATTTTGGTCGAACGGGTCATCCGGCCGAATAGGACATTTGGCCGAATAGGATATTTGGCGGAATAGCGCTTCGTAATTAAATTATTTGGCTGAATAGCACTTCGCGCTTCCCACTATTGACGCCATTTCTATATTGGGGTACAATTTGCGATTACGAAAGTCGTGAACCGTTCCGTTCCTCGATGGATTTCCAATATTTTGGGATCATTTGATCAAGGATGAGTCAACGCTGCATAGTAGTGTTCTAAAAATACAGATCAACTATTCATTATTGTAAATTGGCAATCAATTTTAGAAATAGTAAAACAACCAATCCCGTCCATGCATCGCAAGCACAGACATCAAAACCTAGCAACTTGCGGGTTTGGATCTAATCTAATCGAACAAGATTTCACGCAGAGCGCATGCAGTGGAGCGGAAACAGCAGCACGATGACACTGGTACCATTGTCAACGGAAAATCATCGCATTGATGGTGGTCGTCGGCATCGGTGGTCATCGTTCAACCTCAACGAACCAGTATTTTATGTGAAGGGTTAATTACAAAAATGTCGTTTATTGCAATCCCGCGTGATGCTGAAAATTTATTCAAAATGGTGACGTCTTACCGAAAAGACATCGAGGTTGGTTGCAGGGAATCAACTTTTCTTGGATGCGCATGCGAAACAACCGACAAAAGAGGACCCACAACAAAGCTATTTTTTTTCTTTATTAAGGAGACTTTCAGCCCTAGGCTGGCTCGTCTCCGGAACAAAACTATGTTTTTGTCGAAGATAATAATGACAAAGATCCGAAATTTTTTGTCAGCAACAAAAAAGAAGAAACCAATTTTGTTGTTGACTTTCAGTCCGTTATTTTGCATTATCTCTAAAGTAAATTTCGGTTTTATGCTTTCGTAGTTTCTGCTTTTATGGAAATATTCGAGAATCTAACTCTGATTACAAAACTAGCATCGTATTCTCAGAAATATCAGACCATAAAAGGTAAATCAACGAATTCTGATGAAGGCTTGTTGCGAGGTGCGTTCGTCAGTAACAATTTCTGTTGATGACAAATGGTATATTGTAAAGCGTTGCTCGAATATCGATTCCCTGCCGATGACTAACAGAAACAAAACCAAAGAATTTGCAGACAACAGCTAAATCGATAAAGACGCTACTTTAGAAGAAAATTTCTACAGCAACTACCTACCCAGTGGGCGACCGTCACTAAGACCTACAGACGCCAAGCAAATATGTTTTGTTCGATGAAGAAATTTCGCCTTGGGTAAAATTTATTATGTTACCGTTTTCAACAAAACGTATTTTGATTTATTAACAGCTCACAACCAAATTCAGAATTTAACGAGAAAATTTCACAGGATGCTTTTAATTTCCAGGACCGGGACCACTTTCTGTAGAATCCCGATCAAATGGCGCGCACGCCGGAAAGCAGTTTTCGTGTATCTTATGAAGTAATTCCATTAGCCCAACCTTTCGTTAATCGTTATGCGTGCACATCATATTTACACCCATGTTAGATCAAAATAAATTATTGAATAAAAGAAAGCTGCTTTCCGGCGCGCCCGAGCCTTTATATCGGGATTCCACAGAGAGTGGTCGAACTCAACTCGCATTGGTGGTGGCGTCTGTAGCGATCCCGTCCCACCAGTTGTGAAGCTGAAATTTTTTTTCCAAACGGTGCGGTGGCGCCTTAGCGAAAACTCATGGAGTGGCTGTCAGACAATAACGGTACGAAGTGACATTTAGGCGCTAGGTTCCGACAAGCGTTTGGTTACAGTAAGTTATTGGAAAGGCGTATTGGAAAAAAAAATTGGTTCTTCTCAGTACCAGCAACAGCTAGGGTTGATTGCTTCAGTGGCATCGGCGTTTGGTGTGGTAGCTTGGTTGCTGTTAGTGCTTCCATCTATTCAAACAAAAGTATTATTGCATCATCCCCTCCGTCGAGCGCTTGAGATTCTGCTACCGAAGGGTAAATTCATATCGTCGATTCAATTTTGCACTTTGAAGAAAATTTATCTCGGATTGACCTTTTTTATATAAAATGGTGGCCCGTGAAAAATCGATTTAATTTCCAATGGCAAACAGGAACAAAACCAAAGAATCTTTCCATAAATTCCACTTTCCGCCTACGACAACCAAATTGATGAAGATGCCATCTAGATGCTCTAGTATTTGAAATGGCGCATTATTAAAACTAATGGATCTTGCCGAATAACCTATTTGTCTGGGGTTTTCCCAGCGGTCAATACCTCTTCTTGGATAAATAGTGGATGAAGTTACCTCACTTTACCACCGCCCGCATGAAAACGTGAAACGGACAACGTTCGTTTCAAATAAGAAACGATAAGTCCTATAAGACTATGTAGTGCTCGACTCGAGTAGTGCGGATTTTGATGATAGTGTAAATGAGCGTTTAATGGGTGACTAGTAACTGGATGAACTATCAAGAAAATTTCCCTAAGGTTAATGCCAATCAAAAGAACGGAAATAATTGTGGAAATGCGAAATTCTAGAAAAACCGAGGTCTCCTGTGGGGGCGAAATACATACTCGTTCTTTCCCTGCTAGACCGCCGAGTCAGAAAGTTATATAAAAAAAAGTTTTATGAAACCGTGCCGTAGTTCTTCCTTTAAAAAGTATTTAAATAAGAATAAGATAATCTTTACAGTGATATAATTAAAGTTATTAATATTTTCAGAGGTATTACAATTCTACAATAGCCAAAGTTACGAAATCGTGAGTCGTGAAGAGTATGGACAATATTTTTGTAACTTGGTAGGGTTTTGGTCACCGTGAACTTTTATATCGTTAATTTATTGATATTTTTCGGTGAAAACTAAACACACACTTTGCATAATTTTGCATAACGTTTCGACCTACTGCTTTTCAGCCATCATCAGATTTGCAATTAATCAAACGTTCACCACCAGTGTGGTTTTCAAACTGAAAACTGAAAAATGAAAACCACACTGGTGGTGAACGTTTGATTAATTGCGAATCTGATGATGGCTGAAAAGCAGTAGGCCGAAACGTTATGCAAAGTTATGCAAAGTGTGTGTTTAGTTTTCACCGAAAAATATCAACAAATTAACGATATAATATTTTTGTAAGTCCAATGATCTGGTGAAAAAAAAAGAAATTCTTAATTTTGAAAAAATGTTATTTAACAGAACTGAGAATCAGTTTGAGTTCCGAATAAACGAAACTAAAATTTGTGAAACAAACAGAAAAGTCGGCCAACGTATACGAAAACTCGGCCTCGCATTCCCACAGTGTTAAGGTGGTTTCCTGCGAGTGATCTAGCGGGGAAAGATTGCCACGCCAGCAGGATTGATCACTGGCTCACGTGCTTCCAAGCGCCAAGATTGTGCAAGCTTCTGTCCACCCAAGATCGAGATTAGCTATCAGCCTTCCTATCTCCTAGCGACAACTGCGATACCCGTAGCGACCACCGTAGTTCGTTTAAGTGCATCCTACCCGGTCGTATTCGACTGTCCTGGGGGTGACTATATGCGCCGCCGATCGGCCGCTGCCGTCCTGTGCAATCACCACCGTGGTTTAGGATCGGCTACATCGGCATCGATCACCACAATCTTTCTCGCCGGCGATTAACTATTCGTCGCTTGCTGGCGACCACAACAATATCGGCGTCGTCTTTTGACTACGATCACCCAAGCCGGCGTCCAACCATTCGTCGCTTGCTGGCGGCCACCGCACTATCGGCGCCGACGTTCGTCAACGATCGCCATCGCCTGCATGCAGCTCGTCAAGGCCCATCATCAGTCTAGGAGGGTACGGTGAAGTAGGTACGAGGCAGTAAGTACCATACATTGTTAAGGATACACACTAGTAAAACGTATATAGCCAGAAAAAACACCATAGAGAGAAAGTTTAATAGTCTACAACTTATACCAAGATGAAATCAAACAGTGACGTCACAGATAGGTTAGAGATCCGATCGAAAGCGATCGTTAACTAGAATTGTAGATCGATACGGAACGATAGAAAAATGAAATGCCTTGAAAATATTAATAAAATTTGTTCTTAATTCGCGATCGTGTTAGCATGAAAAATATGCACTATTTTTGAATAAATCTTTTACCATGAACTTCTGACACGTCGTTAACAATTTTATTGAATTAGGATTTCACAATCAAATTATACGGAAATTTGGGAACCAGTGAATTGGGAAATAAGTCTTCAAGTGTGGTCTTGCTGTGGGGTTGAACAATTAAGTTAGCTGGGCACTTTGGAGTTCTTGGCAGAGAACCTTAGGACGTCTGGTGCAAAAGCTGGGAATTTCAGAGGCCCCACCAAGACCCCTCTTTTAAACGATACACGTATGTTTCCATCGCGGGCGGAAACCGGAGGTTGCAAATAATTACATTTCCGTTTGGTTTCGCACCACTTCCACTTCTGCTTATTTCTCCTTTATTTCGGACTTTTTTGAGTATGGTGTCTTCTACGATTGTGATGTCATCCACTGGAAGCCAGTCGAGTAGCTACAGCGGCGATACGGCCGATGTTTCCTCTTGTGTTATTCCCTTTTTCACGGTTGGTGACTCGAAGTCCATCCAACTGGGAGCTACTATTCGGCTTCTTGATTCAGTTGACCTCCGAGCAGTTTGTTCAATGTTAATAAAAAAGACGCACTATGATTGCAAATACCATCCATTTCGAATAGCTACGTAGTCCTACATCACCTTTGCGTACAACCCGATTGAGCTGCACCTTTGAGTTTTTTTTAAATCATGTTGTTTTCTGTGAACTTGTTGAATTTAATGTAAACCTTATAGGAAACATTATTATTATTTATTCAGACTAAGGCCGAAGTGGCCGGTGTAGTACATAAGAGTCTTCTCCATTCGGCTCGGTCCATGGCTACACGTCACCAACCACGCAATCCACGGAGGGTCTGCAAGTCATATTCCACCTGATCGATCCACCTTGCCCTCTGTGCACCTAGTCTTCTTGTGCCTGTCGGATCGTTGTCGAGAATCATTTTCACCGGGTTACTGTCCGACATTCTAGCAACGTGCCCGGCCCACCGCAGTTGCCCGATTGTCGCGGTGTGAACGATGGATGGTTCTCCCAGCAGCTCATGCAACTCGTGGTTCATTCATCTCCTCCACGTACCGTCCGCCATCTGCACCCCGCCATAGATGGTATGCAGCACTTTCCTTTCGAAAACTCCAAGTGCGCGTTGGTCCTCCACGAGCATCGTCCAGGTCTCCTGTCCGTAGAGGACTACCGGTCTAATGAGCGTTCTGAAGATTGTCAGTTTGGTACGGCGGCAAACTCT
The DNA here is from genome assembly GCF_024139115.2 of Armigeres subalbatus. Lineage (NCBI taxonomy): Eukaryota > Metazoa > Arthropoda > Insecta > Diptera > Culicidae > Armigeres > Armigeres subalbatus. Next base: position 403,366,173 of record NC_085141.1, read on the forward strand.
ATTCAATCGGAGGAGGTGGGGTCTTGCGGAGTCCAAAGTACGTACGATTTCCAGCCACTATGCGTCTCCGAATTTCTCTGCTGGTATCATTTTCGGCAGTCACCAGTGAGCCCAAATACACAAATTCTTCTACCACCTCGATTTCGTCACCACCGATGAAACTCGCGATGGGTGGCTCACATTGTCTTCTCTTGAACCTCTTCCTATCATGTACTTTGTCTTCGACGTGTTGATGACTAGTCCGATCCGCTTGGCTTCCCTCTTCAGTCTGATGTAGGTTTCCTCCATCTTCTCAAAGTTACGTGCCATAATATCTATGACGTCGGCGAAGCCAAATAGCTGGACGGACTTATTGAAAATTGTCCCACTCGTGTTATAGGAATCATGTATGTTGAATTATCCTCCACCTCCAACCCTAGCAGCACAATCGAGACCGATTTGGTTGCAGCAACTCAAATGTGACTTAATTTGGTTACATATGGGATACAGAAACTTTTGTGCAACATGTGTGCTGCTCGGGAATAGCTTCGATCCGCGACCGGTAGCACGCGCCCTGTTGGTCATTCAGGAAACCATGTAGGAGAGTACGAACCTTCAATGCAATTTCCAAATTTTCACCACTTTATTCCATCTACCGATCTGGATGGGTACCAATTAAGCTCCACTAGTACCAGCACAGAATTACATCCTCCTGAACAAAACTATGGTGATGAACCATTATGCAACACTCAACCATAAAACTTTTGAATAACAAATTTTATTTACTGAAATTCAATTATTCATGAAACCGTCTGTAAACAAAATTACCCCCACCACATCCGCCTCCAAAAGAATTATAATTCATTTCCAGAGACAAGAATTGAAATTTTCAAAGTTACAGTGAAATTGGCAAATTGGTTATATTATGAATCTGCCAAATACATCGTAATAAAATGGCACTAATAACTGTAGTAAATAAGACAGAAGATGCTAGAATAAATAAAACATATTAAAAATAACTAATGATTGGGGCCCTCCTTAGCCGTGCGGTAAGACGCGCGGCTACAAAGCAAGACCAAGCTGAGGGTGGCTGGGTTCGATTCCCGGTGCCGGTCTAGGCAATTTTCGGATTGGATTTTCGGAAATTGTCTCGACTTCCTTGGGCATAAAAGTATCATCGTGTTAGCCTCATGATATTACGAATGCAAAATGGTAACCTGGCTTAGAAACCTCGCAGTTAATAACTGTGGAAGTGCTTAATGAACACTAAGCTGCCAGGCGGCTCTGTCCCAGTGTGGGGATGTAATGCCAATAAGAAGAAGAAGAACTAATGATTTACTCACCGATTGCTTTGATTCTGCACCTGTTCTCTTTTTTTTTTCCTTGAGCAAGGGTAAACGGAAATCTGCAACCAGACACCTGAGGAGGTACTCAGGTAGTGTGGGGATGGGTATGTCATGTAACTCTTACCCGACCCACTAAAACCAAAACCCTTTCGCCAGTCCGTACCCCCGGCCCGCAATTAAGCAATACATCAGGGGGGGACTATTGAGAACGCTCACGCCTATGCTAACGCACTTGACGTCAATACACACAACATCGACTTCAAGGGTGGCTACCTCACCACCCGTCGATCGCAAGCTATGATAGTAACCTAACGGTCCGTATCATAATCTCACGTTGGAGACGAGCCCGCGCGTGAACCGCAATGACCTCTATATCTACATACTGAGGTCCCCGCAGCCCACCCGCGACATGTTGGTTGTCGGGGTGAGCAAAGTGTTCACTGCATCACAGGTGCCCCTACTGCACACGTTGGTTTTGTTCAAGACGCCACCACCGCTGTAGTTTCGACATGTTGAGATGCTGTGTTCACCGCATTCCATATAGCTTCCTCCCGGCACATCCTCTCGACGAGGTTGTCCGGGGTTGTATCCATACCACTAATAAGCAGCATGGCATTGCGTTCTATCTCGAATCGCGGGCATGCGAACATCACATGCTCTGCCGATTCTACCTCACCTACACATTCAGGACACTCCGCAGAATCTGCGAAGCCAAACCTGTGTAGGAATTTCTTAAAGCAGCCATGTTCAGACAACACCTGTGTTAGGTGGAAGTTGAATTGACCATGCTTCCTATCAACCCAGTTGGACACATCTGGGGCCTGTAGCATAATCGAAATTTTACTAATAATATTAGTAGAATAACTTGTAACTTGTATTTTTCTGTTGCATAATGAATCTACAAGTATCAATTTACAAGTCTAATATTACAAGTAAAGCGCACTAATAATATTAGCAGAATTTACAAGTAACTGTTGCATAAAGAAATTACAAGTACAAATTATTAGCGTTGGCTTGTAGTTTCTTTTACAAGTATGAATGGTGCTGTAATTTAATTTACAAGTAGCTTTTATTTTATTATTTCAGCTGTGCAAAGTAAATATACATCGTTTTATTGTTTTTAACGACTTAACAGAGAAAGAAATTATTATTCAAAGTGCTTTAAATTACCATACAGTGAAATACTATGGACTAAGAATAAATTTCTCGTTCCAATACAAAACTGAGAATTATGATTTTTATTTTTCAAATAACTCTGGAGGAAGCAGAAATACTTTGAGTGCTGACATCAAGTATTCAAATGGTGGGGTGCTAACTCAAAAGTGGGCTGTTTTCGCTCAAATCGTACTTTGGCCCAATAACCCATTTTTGTGTAAAATAACTTTTCTAACACCACGTAGTTTACATTAATCCACGTAAAAACATATTACCCAAAGCAAAGTTTAGTAACTTTAGTTTACCTAAAGTTGAAGTCAAGCCAAACCCGCAAAAGTTCCGCAAAACACGTAAATTGAAACCCACATAAAGTACAAATCGCAATAATTAAAACCCATGTCAATCTCAAAAACCACATAAAAAATCACTCCAGTGTGCATTACTTTTTCTTTGTAAAAAATGCCAATACCACAAAATCGGATTGAATCAATAAATTAAAGATTAAATAAATTCGTGTTCCGTGTAAGCCTATCGCAGTATTCCATGCACAAACTTGCAGAAAAACATAAACAAATAATTTATCTCCGCATTAGCAATGAACTATCGGATGAATTTTGACAGGTAAATGAACCTGACAGACTTGTCATTTCAACCTTACTAATAATACAAGTACTAATATTATTAGTTGACGAATCACTTTTATGCAACACAAACTACAAGTACTTGTAATTTTTTGACTTGTAACTTGTAACTTGTAGCTAATATTATTAGTCTGATTATGCTACAGGGCCCTGGAATCAGTCTGTGGGTCCAACGACCTTTGACTGCGGTGTCCCATGCTCTTTGCCATTTAAGCAACGAAGCTGCTCTCTTGACACGTCGCACTTGCACCGAGTCCCTTTCGTTGTAGCACTCCACATCCTCCTCTAAGAGTATGTCGATCGGCATCATTCCAGCTATAACGCACACCGCCTCATATGATATGGTGCGATATGCGCTCGCGACACGTAAACACATCAGCCGGTGTACTCTGATCAATTTCTTTACATTGTACTCGGCTTTTAGTGCTACGGCCCATGCCGGCACGCCATAACGGATGATAGACAATGCTACGCCAGCTATCAGCCTACGCACTTGACTATGCACCGCCGATCTGTTGGACATCATTCGTGATAAAGATTTTATCGCCAATGAAGCCCGCTGACATGCATAATCGACGTGACTCGTAAAATTGAGCTTATCATCGATCATCACGCCCAGATGCTTGAGAGACCTCACGGAGTTAACTGTGCAGGTCCCTACTCTTATCCTCGCCTGTTGCAGCCCATGACGGTTATGCACTACCACGACTTCCGTCTTGTGATGTGCAAGGGACAACCGCCTCGAGTTGAGCCATTCCTCCACTCTGCCAATCACGTAAGAAGCCTTCAGTTCGACTTCGTCGAGAGTGTCTCCTGTTACCTCTAGCATTACGTCATCCGCGCAACTTTCTATTTCCACGCCGGCCGGGAGACTTAAGCGTAATACTCCGTCGTACATAATATTCCACAGAACCGGTCCGAGGATCGACCCCTGTGGAACACCCGCAGACACTACGATCGACTTTTGACCAGCATCCGTGTCGTATATCAGCACCCTATTCTGAAAATAGCTTTTCAGTATCCTGCACAGGTAATCCGGAACTCTCAATCGGTGCAGGGAGTCAGAAATTGCTGCCCAGCTAAGCTTTGTTAAACGCGTTTTTTACATCAAGTGTAACCAACGCGCAGTACCTAATACCGCTTCTGTTTAAACCTCTCGCTATCTTGGCCGTATCCGTTACCGCTCGAATTGCTTCGATGGTATAAGCCGACAATCTATTCAGAATGACCCTCTCTAGCAGCTTTCCAGCTGTGTCGAGTAGGCAAATTGGTCTGTATGCCGAAGGATCCCCCGGCTGTTTGCCAGGCTTCGGTAATAGCACCAATTTCTGCCGTTTCCATCGATATGGGAAGTTTCCTTCGTCCATGCATCTCTGGAGGCAGCTCCTGAACATATCTGGATTGGCAAGAATGGCGTGTTTAAGGGCCAGGTTTGGAATACCATCCGGGCCTGGCGCCTTATTGAGCTTAAGTTTTCTTGCGGCTACGATAAGCTCTTCGTTAGTCACTAGCGGTACCACGTCAACTGACTCGTACGGAGTAGCGGGCCAATTCGATGATTCATGCCTCGGAAACAACCCGTCGACTATTTTGGCCAACATCCCCGGATATTTCGCAGGTGGCGTGGTATTGGTCCTAGCCATCACCATCCTGTATGCATCTCCCCATGGATTGTCGTTTGCCATCCTGCACAGCCGCTCGAAGCAGGCTCTCTTACTACATTTGATCTCGTAGTTCAGAGCTCTGCTCGCTGTCTGGAACACCCTGCGTCTCTCGACCTTATCAGCGTCTGTTCTGGCACGTCGCAGCCTTCTCTTTGCTCGAAGACAGGTTCTACGAAGGTCTGCAATTGTGTCTGTCCACCAGTACGCTGGATGTCGATTTCCGGGGGGTTTAGTCCTCCTGGGCATCGTCACAACGCATGCACGAATTAGTACATCGATTAACTCGTCGCCCGTTGTTCGTCTTTCCCATCGTAGTGATTCCTGGGTTGAACTGTGAGGTGCGCCATCCTAGATCGGTTTTGCCGATTCGCCTTGTGGTTGCGATGGGGGTATTCGGGACCATAAAAACGAATTTCCTGATGATCGCTTGAGGTATGCCCCTCATGAACCTTCCGTTCTGGCTCCACCGTCCATCCCGCGCTACAGAAGGTCACATCGATGCATGAATCACCGTTCGGTCCTCTGTACGTTGACACTTGGCCTTCGTTCAGCAGGACTACGTTCAATACCGCTAGCGACTCTAGCAGGGTATGATCCCTAGCGTTGGGGGACCAGGATCCCCAGTCCACTGCCCACGCAGTGAAATCGCCTGCTACAACTAACAGTTTTAAGCGCTGCAAGAACGTCGACTACCATAGTAAACTGCACTATACTCCACATGGGAGGACAGAAGCAGCTACAAAAGTAAACACCGTTTACCTTTGCTGTAACGAAACCCTCATCATCAGGTGATGATACGATCTCCTGGATGAGATATCGCCCGCAAGTCCAGATGGCCACCATCTGAGACTTATCCGCAATCCAACTACCGTTACCGGCAGGGATGCGGTATGGATCGGACAGCAAAGCTACATCAGCTTTACACTCAGTAACCGACTGTTGTAGCAGCAATTGAGCCGCCTTGCAGTGGTTCAGATTCAGCTGTGTTACCTGCGTGTCTGGATCCTTCTAGAGGCTTGGACACCGGTAAGGTGTCTGTTGTCTGTACCCGGGGGACAGATCAGACACCTTGGTGCAGCCTGACAGGTGCGAGCTTGGTGGCCTTCAGCTCCACACCTACGACATAGCTTACTGCGATCAGGTCCTTTACAGTCATAATATTTATGACCGTTGCCAAGACACCTGAAACAGGTCTGAAGCGGTTGGCTTATACTTAGCGGACATACCGACCAACCCACTTTCAGTTTAGCCTTATCCATTACCTTTTTGGCCTCAGCCTGAGGTACTTGGAATGAGGCAACCTGCATTCCGCATGAAGCTTTGCGTAACCGAACCGTAGATTCCTGGATCTCGACATTGCACTGATCTCTCAGTGCGTCGACCAGGTCTCTAGCCTCGGTTACTTCATCCAGGCCCTTGCACTGGATGTTCGAAACTGGACATAGGGCTCTTACTTGAACCCCATCGCCCAGGACTTCCTCCGTCAACTTTTGTACTCAGTACTCTTCTGAGCAGCATCCCGCTTCAAGACGAGAATCATCTCGCCTCTCCGCGTCCTTCGGATGCAGTTGACATCCTCTCCTAGGCCAGCGAGTTTGTCATTAACTCTCATGGCCTTCAAGACTTCGGCGTAGCTCTTGTCGTCAGTACTTACGATAATCGCCTCGCCTCTGTCTTTACGCTTACCACTGACATTGGAAGGCGCACCCGTCTCCTTCTGGGCTCTACCCTTCTTAACAGTGGCGCGTATCGCTCCGCCTGCCGCTTTCTCTGCCGCCTGCTGCCGTTGCCTTCTCGCCTTCTTGGGATTCACGACCTCCCTCCACGGTAGATCTTCCTCCCGGCGAGCTTCAGTAGTCCTCGATGGTGGAGGCACTGGGTTCACCGGCTTGGGATGGCCATCCTTTTGCTCGACCTTCTTCCTTTTCTCTGGCTTCGGGGCTGCGGACTTCTCGACAGCTGCTTTCAGGTTCGCCTCCTGCGTAACCTTACTCAGCTTCGGGGTCGCCCCTGTTACAGCCATCCTTTTGCGGAGTTCCTCGACCTGGCTCTCCGCCAGTCGTTTGCCCTCGGACAGGAGACGAATTTTCGATTCTGCCTCCTCTTTGTCCTTATCCGCCTGCTTCCGCTCCTTGACAAGTTTGCGGAGCTCTCTCTCCGCACTCTTGCTGGCCTCTAGTAGGGACCTCCACTCCGATTTGGCCTCAACTACTAGGGCACAGAGTGCCTGCATACCCGAGCAGCACAAGTTAGACAAAATTGGTTACAGCAACTTGGTTGTGACTTATTCAGGTCACATACGAGTTGCAATAACCTATGTGAAATATGTGTGCTGCTAGGGTAGCAAGTTTCAGATCCTTGCTGTACTTAACCCGGTTGTCTAGGAACGACATAATCACGTCGGATACCTCCGTGACTACCTCCATCGTGTGACCACCGCGTTCTTCGTGGTTCACCATCACAGATTGGATGACGCGGGTCAGGGTGGGGCCGTCCATCTTTACTTTAACCGGCACCTCCTCAGACCCTCCACGGGCTTCTCCATCGCCTTCCCCCGGCGATCTTTGGGGAGACCTTTCAAGGCCGCTACGTCTGGTGAAAGGGTTCTCCTTACCACCATTCGCCTCACCTGCATCCCTCGACGTTTTGTGTTTTGTGTTGTTAGAATTCATCGCTGTTGGGTTCCCTTGCGGCTGCTGTCAAATCCTGCTGGTGTAGTCGCCTTCGCGATCCCATGGTTATCTATACATACCTTGCGTCATGCAGGGAGGCCATGCGAGGGCTGACACTTTCGTGTTCAGGGCCAGACCAGCGCTAGTCAGGAAAGAGCATCTGAGCCTACTCCCACTCAGCTGCCAGCTGAGCAACAGGATTGTATCGCGTGGTACAAAGCCCGCCACGGTTTTAGGGGACGGAAGACAGCCTGGCCATTAGCCCATTCGCCGTTTCAGGTCGGTGTCACCCGACCTTACTAAGAGAATAGAATAACCAGACTACCAGCCCTCGCGTTCACAATATCTCAATATCCAAAAACAAGACCAATAACATGCAGCCAGTATACCATAATCAGGATCTTACTGGGATCAATCCTAATGTACCAATGGCACTCCCTGGGCTTGTGCTTTTGAAGCGGTACACAGTCGCTTTGATAGAGTCTGCTTACGGGCACTTGTGGTTTTTTGGGAAGGATTTTAGCATAGCCCACTGCTAAATCCCACCACGCCCTAGGCAGTTCTCCCTGACTCACAGACAGCTGGGGAGGGTTCGTCAAGCCCTTGGACATGGTCCCCAGTGCACCTGTTCTGAACTAATCAAAATGGCAAACCATTTCCTAGATCAAAACAAACGCGAAAGAGACTGACAGATACTAGAAAAATATGCGCGTTCATAAATTGCTGAATAAATGGGAGTATTGGGCGCTCATGGTTATTTATATCGAATCATTCTGAGAGGGGAAAATTGAAAGCTTTGAGGTGAAAGTTAGAAAGACGTTAGAAAAAGTTCTGTGAGTAAAGTTTCTGATTTAGAAGATTAAATATGTATATAACTTGAATTGCGTTCAAATAAAAATGGATTGGTTCTGATAGTTTGTGTAACCGTATTGGTTGGATAACTTTAGGGTTGCGTGTGTGAAAAAATCAAGGGTTTGCGCAATTTGAGTTGGACGAGTACAGTCATTCTGAAAACTAGTTTAGGAGAGACAAGACGGTACTCGACGTTCAACGTTTTATTGAGTGAAAATGGAAGGCGAATCCGAACAAAATCACCACAATGGCGCGGCGTACGCTCCCACATTGTAAGTATTACGGCCATGTAACAGTTAACGAACATTTGCATTGCGGGGACGAGCCAGCCTCGGGCTGAAAGTCTCTTTAATAAAGACAAAAAAAAAAAAAAAAACATTTGCATTAAACATAGAGTTATTACGAATTATAAAAAAAAAAAAAAAAAAAAATATATATATATATATATATATATATATATATATATATATATATATATATATATCGCAGTAACAATGGCGACTATATGGTGAAAAGTTGAATATTTAAAATAGTAAAGTAAATGTGGTGTTAAGTGACTGAATAAAGGTTTAACATGACACAACGCATAAAAAAACGATGGAAAGATGCTAATCATGTCATATTGATAGCGATTTAGACATAAAAAAGGAAAACAACTCGCTATGACAGTCATATTTCTCTTATAAAAAAAAAAAAAAAAACAAAAGACGCTTATTGTAACAAGTTTCATGCTGGTAGTTGAGTAATAATAATAAAAAAAATACTGTTGCGATGGTGTTGAGTAGGCTGGATAACCAGTAGGCTTAACATGACACAAAGTTAAGAAAATAACATAAAATAGGTTTGCTCATCATGGCACAGTTGTGGTGATGAAAAGCTTGAAAGACAAACTTGCTATGCTTTTGTGTTTAGAGCATAAAAAAACATTACGAGAAATGTGCGAGATATATACTTTACAAAAAAAAAATTTCACTGGAATAGCGATAAGTTAATGGATGAATGCAAATTAACGGCAAATTACACTGTACCGAGTATGAACATATGTGCGTAGGGAGCAAGTTCTTATATATTTTTTTTCCTACAGGAAAATGACAAACAAGAAAAAAAAAGTTTAAAGCGTGCGCATTTTTGGGAGGAGAAAAGAAAGTGCCGATAACGAAAGGTGGCGCGCTAAAGATGAAAGACGAGAGAAAGCAGGCAGACGACCATGTTTCCAAGGATTTTGATGCAATGGCAAGTGAATTGGAAGCTGAAAAGTCTCTAACTGCTGAGCTACGTAAGGAGTTGGAGAAAATTCGAAAGGAAAAAGAGCTGCTTGAAACATCAAACAAGCCTTCGTCTGTGACAGCTGGGACGACCAGTGAAGTCGATGATCAGAGCTTGAACGACATTAGTGTTCACTTCAGGCCACATAGTACCCAGCGTGACAAGTCGGTTCCTTTTGACGATTCTCGATTTATGTCCTCGATAAACCAGCTATCGATCTCATCTGTTAATGTCCCGGAGTGCAAGCCTATCGGTGATGATGGAGAGATACAGCGACACGCTTTTGACCAATGGAGGTATTTGCTGGAGGATTCGATGCAGCTTGCTGGTATTTCTGATGAACCAACTAAATACATGATTTTCAAGGTGAAGGCGGTAATCCTATTAGGGTTTGTTCACAAATTACGTAACGCAAAAATCTGAGTTTTTGACCCCCTCCCTCCCCCTTGTAACAAAAAGTAACATTTTTCGCACCCCCTCCCTCCCCCATATAACGCGTAACTGAGAAAATTTTAAAATATATTTTTTTCTTTCTCTGAAGCATGTGAGTTTTGGTATTTATTGAAAACTGTTAGAATAGGTACGGCACATGATTAAAACCAAGGATATCAAGAATGCAGCTTGTAAAAACTAAAATAGAATTTGCGACCATTCAAATTTTTGTTTAGCGGGACTGTTCTGTCGATATACTTTAAGTGGTTGAACCAAAATTCGATTGGTTATAATGAAAGCTCTCTGGATTGCCTCTATTAACTTTGGCTTGGTTTGGAAAATCTAATTATGAAATACAATACAAATAAAAGCGTCGTTCCATAAAATATTATAATCTGCAGAAATCGTTAACATTCATCGTGAGACAAAAAAGCCTCGAAATTTAGCAACAATTATCCGAACAAAATTCGCTGTGTTTTAGGATTCCCAAAAAACATCAAAATAGCCTGCACTGATAAAAAGTCAAAACTACAAAGACTAGCATGGGACAATTATGCGTAGTATGGTACTAAACAGGAAAGGTTGGTACGTATTCATCGTCGTGATTAGCAATTACTTCAATCAATAATTTAAAAACCCTTTGAGATAAACTTTTATTCGCGTTACGCGTAAAATTTGGTAGTACCCACCCCTCCCCAAATTTTAGTGGTACAAAGTATAACGCAAGGTAGACCTCCCCCAAAAGCGTTACGTAATTTGTGAACAGACCCTTACTGGACATATTCAGGAACACCAAATCAGACGAAAATGCACCAGATGTCGTTTCAAACCCTTTCTCGAACGCGATGTACCGATTAAAAACCTATTTCGGATCCGGCTCGGATATAATGTTGCAGCGACGAAAACTAGCCCTTATGTTCCAAAAGCAAGGGGAATCTGACTCGGCGTACATAACCAGAGTTGGTGCTACAGCCCGGCTGTGTAAATACGATACGGAAAGAGAATCAGAAACTATTATGGGCACCGTAGCAAATCACGCAAGATGCAAGGAAGTTCGTACTGCGGCTCTTAAAATGTTACATCGTAAGGGTTCATTCACGGAACTGATTGACAACATTCCAACTCAAATTGCACAAACCCTTGGTTTTTTCACACACACAACCCTAAAGTTATCCAACCAATACGGTTACACAAACTATCAGAACGAATCCATTCTTATTTGAACGCAATTCAAGTTATATACATATTTAATCCTCTAAATCAGAAACTTAACTCTACAGAACTTTTCCTAACGTCTTTCTAACTTTCACCTCAAAGCTTTCAATTTTCCCCTCTCAGATTAAACTTTGAATGATTTGATATAAATAAACATATGCGCCCAATACTCCCATTTATTCAGCAATTTATGAACGCGTATATTTTTCAAGTATCTGTCAGTCTATTTCGCGTTTGTTTTGATCTAGGAAATGGTTTGTCATTTTGATTAGTGCAGAACAGGTGCAGAATCAAAGCAATCGGTGAGTAAATCATTAGTTATTTTTAATATGTTTTATTTATTCTAGCATCTTCTGTCTTATCTACTACAATAACGTTCAAAATCTAACATTAAATCGTCACGGTTTACAATTTAAGGTCACTCATGACGGAATCCAAGTTCCACAGTGCTCGCGTTTTCGGGGGCACATCACTTGATTCAGAGGCGGCGCACAACTGTCATTTTTGTTAATTTAGCTTTGCTGCGTCGCAGCATGCGTGAAATAATAAAAATGACAGTTGTCCGTTGTTTCCGTATCGAGTGGTGTGCCCCCGAAAACGCGAGCACTTTGGAGCTTGGATTCCGTCAGGAGTGACCTTAAGCTTCTGATTTGGCGCCCAGTACCTTTGGATAAATCGTAAAAAAGTTGAGCAGCTGAATTATTAAAATCTAAAATTTCGCTTCCATAAATAGCTGTATATATCCGCAAGCAGATTACGCGAAAGGATCACGATTGGAACATGGAACTGCAAATCACCTAAATCACCATTATCTCTACCAGGACAAAGTACATGGTTGCGGGTAAAGATAGAGATAGCCGTTTGAGGTTTTGGTGCAGAGGTAGTGCTAGAGTTTGAACTAGTTGAATTTGAATTTGTTTAACTTGGAACGCTTGTGACGCCTTCTACAGATTACGTAGCACTCGCAACCAGCAGACGGAAACAAAATTGGTTCTTTATACAAATTTTATTCTCCCAATTACTCTTTACGTACATGAAGCGTGGACGCTAAAAGAAGCGAACCGAAGAGCTTTCGGGATTTCTGAATAAAAAGTGCTGCCTACAATATTCGAAGGGAAACTGGAAAATGGTGTGTGGTGCAGATGCATGATTCACGAGCTGTTTCAAGTGAACAAAAAAGTTTATATTGTACTTTTCATAGGACGAGTTTGTACTTTTTCATTTAATTCCACTACTTAATTGTACCTTTTACAGGTTCCTTAGCCTCTTACCCAGCAACTCCTATCCATACCTCCTCGTGGCGCTGGCCGGGATACGAGCTACTTTAGAGAAGATCGGGTAACTAACCCCTGTGGGAACATTGATCTTATGGTGACAGGGAAGGGAGGATTTCCTCTTCTCCGGAGGTGCAAATCTGATCGAGCGTCTGTCCTCCATGTTAGGAGCGGCTCACAACAGCGTCTGTTCCCCATATTAGGGGCGGCTGATCATCGTCCGAGTGCCAGCGAGGGACTCTAAACTAAACTTCAACGCGATGTAGATAGCGCAACCCTGGTAAGGTAGACTACCGAAGATTCTTCAACTACCAAGAAAGGCAAAAGTAGATCAAACGGATTGATTCAACGGCGACAGATCCGGCAACGAATAAAGGACAACGATTGGAAAGTCGGATCTTGGAACGTGAGAACTTTGAATGAACCCGCACGTGTTGGGCTCCTGGCTCGTGAGCTGCAGAAGGTCGGCGTGAGTGTGGCAGCCATCCAGGAAATACAGTGACCCAGAACTGAAGAACGTGAATTCCGGGCGGTGGATCTCATAGCGAACACTTCATTCAAGTTCCACATCTACTATAGCGGCGATGACAGAGCAGAACGAGGAGTTGGAGAAGCAGATGAAGCGTGTTATCCGGTGGAAGCCGATAAGCGACCGCATTTGCGTGTGAAGGGCAAATTCTTCAACTATAGCCTGATCAGCATCTATGCCCCAACGAACGATAAGCCTGATGACGTGAAGGATGAGTTTTATGAGAGCCTTTATAAGGCCTACGGAGAGTGCCCAACACATGATGTAAAGATTGTCATCGGAGATGCAAATGCGCAGATCGGAAGAGAATTTTTTTTTCGCACTGTCATTGGTACGGAAAGCCTTCATTCCGCTACCAACGATAATGGTCTGCGACTTGTAACCTTTGCTGCTACTAGAGGGATGGCAATAAGCAGTACCTACTTTGCACGTAAGAATATCCGCAAACACACCTGGCAACATCTGAGTGGAGCCACGTCCACGTGCTGATCGACGGACGACATTTCTCGGATGTTATCCAGGTTTTTACGCTCAACCGCCATAAAAAAGTGAATCACCCCTTTTGACGTATGAGTTGTACAGTTATGGCATGGATCTAGTATGCTTTGATTTAACAAATAACAACATCATAACTTTTTTTTTTTGTGTGTCTTTATTAAAGAGACTTTCAGCCCGAGGCTGGCTCGTCTCCGGCCATCATAACTTATAAACATTGGTAACCAAGGCTATATTCGTAAACGAAAAATATCGTTCATATTCACCTGATTATTCACTATTTAATATTATTAACAAAATGCCACGAAAATGTTGCGTCGGTAGTTGCAACGCCAAGTATGGCATTGATAAAGTAAGTTTCCATCGTTTTCCAACTACGCGAACAGCCCGTGATGCTATTCGAAGAAAACTGTGGGTGGAAGCTGTGGGCAGAAATATCGCAGATCATACAGAACAACATATATGTGGACATCATTTTGAAACAGGTATCTGGCATTAGGACGTAATAAATCCCATAAATTTTATAACTTTCTTCGCATTCATATAGGGAAACCTGCATCCTCAAATAACACAAATGATCGAGATTGGATTCTCACCCTTCGCTTGAGTCATGTACCTCCATGCATAGATCAGACACATCCAGGTTCGTGTTTTCTTTGCTTAATAAATAACAATCAAAATAACTTGTCATAAGACGATTTTGTATAATTCCGTTTAATTCCACTACTTCATTGTACTTTTGACAGATACGTATTTCGACCTCAACAGTAAGGTCGTCTTCAGTGTCTCGTACTTGACTTAGTCGAGTATCGTCTTATGACAAGTAAATACATTCCACTAAAAGCATAAAATAATGTTCGTATCAATCAAAATAAGATAAAATAAGAACATTAAAAATGTTTCTAATTCAGGCTACGATATAATTGAGGAAGATGAAAATGAGGTTGTATACAACTCAGCGGAATCTCCGAAAGAACTGTACTGTGGATTGTACATGAACTGAGGAGCTATTCCTGATAGACGTTTATGCTTCTGCCTTTTCCCTTATTTTATAATAATATGTACTATATTACATTTATAGATACAGAAAATGATATAATATTGGAGGACGTGGAAGACGGTGAGGATTTTCTTGGTTCAGAGAATACTTCGAATTCAGAGCGTTGGTTTACGGTAATACAGATTTCTTGTTGTGCTGTTATCGAATGTTTCTACGTAGCTAAATAAATTTAAATTTTATTATGTGTAATATGAAATATCGCTAAATGTTGAATAACTAGAACGCATACATATTGGTAAATACTCCACTGAGTGTTCGACAATAAGCAAGCGTTTTAACCGTTAAACATTCGACGAAATACCTTGATGTAATTTTCCTGAAATTAGGTTTTAATCAGTTTCTTAACCTGCAGCATGAAAGAGTTCAAATGAATGAGGAATGGTTAGATGATGTTATGACTGATGAACAATTGAGAAAAGTATACGAAGCGGAATTAGAGAAGAAGAATTGTCATATTGAAAAATTAGAGAAAATCATTGAAGACCAACGCAAAATAATCAAACTATTCAAATTCGATTTCGACTCTTTTGAGAACAATGATTCCAAAGTTAAGCATTTCACTGGACTGCCATCATATGTTGTGCTTTCACTTGTCTTCAACTTTGTGGAAAAAGGTTTGTTTCTTTTTTAAGCACTCTTAGGGAGCTTCCATTAATTACGTAACGCTCAGAGGGGAGATGGGGATTCACCGAACTGTGTCAATCCATACAAAAATGTTCAATGATTCATACAAAAAATGTGACATAGGGGAGGAAGGGGGTTTAAAATGGCCTATTTTTGCTTTACGTAATTAATGGATCTTCCCTTAGGCCGATACAAATTTTAAATAAAAATTATATTTGAGGTGAAGGTAAAAATACTAATTTTTGAAGAACGTTTTTGATCTTTTTATTTTTTTCTTAAAGTGCTCCCTAAATTTATTATGAACTTACAAAAAATGGGATAAAAGACAAAAATTTTAAGATAAAAGTGTATCGGCTTTATTATAACTCAATAAATTAAACGAGAATTATTATTTTTTCAGGTTTGCTTACTTTTTCGAATGTGCTAAGCAAACAGCAATCCTTCATTCTTGTGTTGATGTACTTGAGGCTTGGATTGAGTTTTAACACTTTAGCCTTTATTTTTGATGTTTGTCCTGCAGCTGCAACTATTACTAAATATTTCTATTCGACGCTTTTCTCTTTATATAAGCAATTGAAAGGATTAGTTAAATGGCCAACTCAAGAACTTTTAGAAGTCAACTGCCCTCAAAAGTATAGAAGAATATTTTCCAGTAATATCACAGTAATAGTAGACTGCTTTGAAATATTTACCGAAAAACCGGGAATGAAGGATGCAATCATTAAAAAAATGATCGGCATAACACCATTCGGATCGATTTCATTTATATCGAAGCCCTATTCTGGTCGCAGCTCCGATAAATATGTAACAGAAAATTCTGGATTTTTTGGACAATCTCACTCATGGTGATCTTGTACTTGCTGATCGTGGATTTACCATCAAACAAGCAATCAATGACAGGGAAGCGGTGCTTAAAGTTCCTGATTCATCAAGTAGAAAAAATCAAATGAGTTCATCCGCAATCGAACGGACCAGAGCATTGGCGTCAGTTAGGAATGAAGTAGAGAGGTCGATTGGAAGTTTGAGACAAAAATACGGAGTTTTGTCTCAACGTTTACCAATAACTATATTAAATCACAATCATAATGGAGAGGCTGTTTTAGACATGATCGTCGCTGTTTGTAGTGCGGTGTATAATTTATGTCCATCTATTGTCGTGTAACATCAATGTAACTCCGGTTATTTGTTCAACTTTTATCTAATCATATCTTATAAACGAAATCCAATACACGAAAAACCTAAAACATCGGCAGCTTATTCTTCTCATTCTTTTTATCCTTGGAACCTCTAGGAGCAAAAATACAAAAATCTATATTTTCTCATACTTTTTTCCATAGGAACGTCAAACACCATGGGGAAAGCGAGGATGCAACCAAATAAACCAAGCTTCTGTACAGTTGTTTTTTAACCCTGAATGGACCTAAGAAACATTGACCTATAAAAAAAATGATCATGGTGATCATGAACAAACTTTCAATGTTTATTTGACTTGCTGAAAGAATTAAAGATATGACTCATAAACTTAACATCAAATTAAAAAAAGAGCAAATTGTTGAGACTTGCTTTCAGAAATTACCATAATTAGGAGGCTTACTCTCAAACATTGGAAAAAAATATTGTATTGTACGTCATCTAATTTCAAACTACACTAGACATCGAATCACCCACAGATTTGTTTCACTGTTTATCCTCATAATATCAATTGTTCATTGGAAAAGTGAATCAAATAAAAAAGTGCTGTGAGCTTTGTCTACCGTTTAGAACAGTGTACCTCTGCTTTTCAAAGACCTTTATTTTCAATTCGCGTTTTATTATGTCGGTGAAGCCATATACCTACGCAAGATTACTATTCGTCGCGTATGCCTGCCAATATCCGGGGAACCAGCTCCTTACACAAGTGTTACGAGCTTACGATTATGAACAATGCCAATCTCAATACGTTTTGAGACCTGTACATCTTGTAAAAAAAACGGTTCTGTTTTGCATTGTTTATTACTGACATAATTAATGCATTATTTCAAGGTAAAATAATGACCTAGTATTTCTGGACTTGATACATTTTTGAAAAGAACCCAGAACTCTTCGTTTTTCTCAATCTTCAGGAATATTGAGAATCTTGGCGCCCATATTGCAAATAATCCGTATGCAGCTCTGGCCATGAATATTTGCATTTGCACTTGAAAATAATATTGATGGCACTGATTTAGAACGATGGTATTATCCGGGAGCTTAATCAAATACGGCTGCGGACGGTTAAGTAAAACGTTGAGACCCTCTTCTTGTGTAAGTGTATCGAATTTGAAGGGGCACTTGACTTCAACCACGACGGTTCCGCAGCAGTCGCAACTTAACAAGTGATCAGGCGATGCCGCAAAAAACGAGAACTTGTCGGACACAATCAATCCACATTTACGATCGATTACGTTACGATGATTTTGAGATCGAAAATATTTAACAGCTTCGGCCACGCCTTTATGCTCACACCGTTTGCCATGTATAGTAGCTGGGATATTTTGAAAGACATTTTCTCCAAAAATAGCAGAAAACAGAGATTTTGATGGAGTTTGCTTTCTTGTCTTAACACACCGTGCAAAAATAGATGCGGTTATTCTGCCATATCTTAATTGAAACCACAAAATATTAGCTGCTTGATCACGTGTGTGCTGCTCAATTAGGTTTTGATCATCTTCTGAAATCTGCCAATTGACTTGATCTACCATACCGATCAATTCGTTTAACGTTTTAGTTGTGTTTTGTTCATCAAAAAAGTGCTTGAATGAGAGTTTCTCGAGTTGTGATCTTCTTAGGATGAGCTCAGTGTCTTCGTCATCATTTAATTCTCGGAAGAATGCTCTGCTGGCAGCAACTGTATGACCTGAGTTGATGATTGATTGAATCAACTCCTGGTAATCTTTATCTGTTTTATCCAAGTTAACGTCACGCAACGCAGATTCAGTTTCACGCTTGCGTCCAAATCAAATCGAATCAACCGTAGCATACAGGTTTTCATCAGCACCACTGCCTCCGGGCTGCATCCAATAAGCAGGTACCGTGCGGGACCGAAATCCGTACAGTACCGAAATCCGTCCACCTCATGAGATATCAATAAATTAAAGGAGGTTAAAGGTAATTAATGTAGGAATAATCAATCTTATCCTGTTCAGATACTTGACAGTAAGCTTTTAGGGCATAGAATTCGGAAGAAGGCTTTGATATTAAAACAACAAAAATAAAAAACAAATCTCCACCCACAAACGCAGAGTTTGTGCCGCCATTTTGTTTTCGGGTAGAGCATAATTGCACCAAAAGTAACTGTGTTTTAATTGCTAATTGCAAATCATTACATAAGATCAACGGAATGCAAATCGAAGGGATCGCTTCTCAAGGTGCTTATCGAACTATTCACAGTGCTAGTTTAGTCAATCAGACTGTTTCAATTTAAATATTTAGTTAAGAAATAGCTGTACGGATTTTGATCCTTTGATTCGAAATCCGTCCACGGTGAACGGATTTCGAGTCAGGAGTAGTTGATTTAATTCATTATTTTATCATGTTTTTCGTAGTTTTTAATGAGTAAATGTGAAACACTTCAAAGTAGAAGCCTTCATGCGCCTGTGTCAATGACAAACGTTTTATTTACATTTAATTCCTATTTTCTAATGACTTTTTCATACACTAAGGTGCTTAAGTGTACGGATTTCGATGCCCCACGGTAGCTCAGTTACAGATAACTATTGAATTCAAACAGAAAAAAAACGCAATTTCATATAATGTTGTAGATAATGTATCACAAAACAGATCTCGTCATTTTATAAATAAGTTTTTTATGTAACTCATACGATATTTTAATTTAAAATACATTTAGAAACACTTGTCGAAATCTATTCATAGAAAAATATTCAATTACGGTTCCCAACTGCACGGTGAGTGGTAGCATCTATATACCAAATATTCTCTGCTATCTTCCAGATAATATCGAGGGGAAAGACACAAGTCTTTCTTCCGAAAAGTCTCGAAAAAGTGCCGGGATTTTTTGAGAGATATTCAGATAACTGAGGCACCACTCAGCGTGCAATAAAATAGCAATCTTACCCGTCTTCCAAGGCAAATCTCTCTAGCATACGATAATGCATATAAAGTTGCCGCGACATGAGAACACGTTTCCCCTGCACCAGCAGTACAATCACAGTGGGCAGATTCGATGGATCCTACATCTTCAACGTCATCTACATCGCAAGAATTGTTTATGATGACCCAGCACTCTGCTGGTGGATCGCTAAGGTTCATACTATGCAACACCTTAAAAGAACAATGATACTGATGAGACTAAAAGTGAGCTAGTTGGTAGCTTGGGTGTATTTTAAATATAAAAAACACAGCTAAAATGATTTCATTCTCAATTACCTTGCCTTGTACAACGTAGACATCCTCATATTGACAACCATTTACGGCCTTAACGAATCCCGACTGAAAGGCTTTGAAAGCTTTCAAGGATTTGTTATTGCGATTTGGCAATCCGCTTCTGAATGATAAATTTCTTATCAAATAACAGAAAATTCGATCATAATCAACTGTTAGCGGTAGAACATCTTCTCGACAATCCATGGTGTATGGATCTACGCCCCCAACTTTCATAATCTTCTCACGATAACGTTCCATATCCTCAGGAGATAGCCTACGAACTTTCATTGAAAAGCGATCGGCATAACTCCGCAATTGCAACGAATTCATTCTAGTATTTTTGGGATATTTGTTTAAACTGTCAACTACAACAACAATTGGCTTTAGAAAAAACAAAGTCTACTTAGATCATATAATAAAAATTTGTACACAGCATATGTCAAAATTGTATCACCCCTTGTTCTTTTATGGCTAGCGTAAAAAGCTGGATAGATGTAAGGTCCTTCAGAGGTTCGAACATTGACTCGGATCACTACCTTGTAGTTGCAAAAATTCAACAGAACGATGTGTTTCAATATACAACGCTTGTCAGTTGAAGGAGGTACTGAAGGTACTGTTCAGCGTACCACCAGAAGCTAGACGAGCGGATAGGAGATGCCACCAGATCTGGCGACGTCAACAGATTGTGGGAAAATATTCACGAAGCTGTGACTACAACAGCGCAGGAAGTGTTAGGCACTGCACAGCGACGCCAACGAAAGAGTTGGTTTGATGAGGAGTGCCAGCGAGTGTCGGGTGACGAGTGAATGCTAGTGGCTCGTACCCGCTCCAACAGAGAACGGTACAGTGTAGGAAGGGCAGAAGAGAAACGAATCCACCGCAAAAAAAAGGCAACGCGACAGGAGTGTGATAGTTGAAGCGCAGGAGAACATAGATAGAAACGATATGCGGAGGTTTTACGCAACTGTCAATGGCGCGTGGCATAAGACTGCGCCAGTGCCCACCATGTGCAATGACCGAGAGGGGAATTTGCTGACAGACAAGACTATGGTGGCAGCCAGTTGGAAGGAGCACTTCGATGATTTGTTGAACGGTGGAAATGAAGGTGTATTATGGAGCAGGATGGACATAGTCGGCGATGGTCAAGCTGTAGAACCACCAACGCTGGACGAGGTGAAGAAGGCTCTAAACGAGATGAGAACAGTAAAACTGTTGGGAAGCTGCATCTATCATTCCACCACATTATCGAGAAGATATGGGGGGATGAAGAACTGCCTGTCGGCTGGTTGGATGGCTTCATATGCCCAATTTATAAGAAAGGGCACAGACTAGAGTGGGATCACCCTTCTGAACTCGACGTACATAAACCCTTTCGCGTATCCTGTTTAACAGACTGAGACCGCTTGAGGAGTCCTTCGTCGGCGAATACCAGGCAGGTTTTCGTGAGGGCCGATCAACGACGGATCGAATGTTTAGCCTGCGGATGATCCTTGACAAATTCCGGGAGTACAACTTGAAGATTTACCATCTGTTCATTGATTTCAAAGCAGCGTACGATTCAGTGAAAAGAAATGAGCTGTTGCTGATAATGTCCGAACATGGTTTTCCGGCGAAACTGATAAGACTGATTCGTACAACGCTGGATGGCCGTGAAATGAAAAGATGTATTGCTGCTGTAAATATCGCCTTTTAAGGATTACGTAGACAACTTAGGTCCCTCAACATGCAGACGGAAACGAAATTTGCTTTATACAAAACTCTGATTCTACCAGTGGCCTTGTATGGACATGAAGCATGGGCGTTAAAAGAGGCGAACCGGAGAGCTTTCGGGGTTTTCGAGCGAAAAGTGCAGCGTACAATACTCGGAAGAAAAATAGAAAATGGTGTTTGGCACAGACGCATGAATCATGAGTTGTATCAAGTATACAAAGAAGAAAATATTGTGAATCGTATAAAATACGGCATACTTCAGTGGGCTGATCTATTAGTGCGATTGTCAGAAGAATAAATAGCGAAAATAATATTCAACAGAGAACGCTGGCTGCACGAAGAGGAATCGGACCTTCTTCTTCTTGTTCTTCTTATTGCTGTTACATATCCCAATAGGACATTGCCGCCTCACAGCTTATTGTTCTCTAAGCACTTCCACAGTTATTAACTGCGAAGTTTCTTACCCAAGTTCCTATTTTTTTTGCATTCGTATATCATAAGGCTAACACGATGATATTCCTATGCCCAGGGAAGTCGAGAAAATTTCCGATAAATTCATAGACCGGACTGGGTATCGAACCCAGCCATCTTCAGCATGGTCTAGCTTTGTGGCTTCACATCTTACCGCATGGCTAAGAAGGCCCCCTAAGGATGACCGATAGGAACCTTGACACGAAGCTGTAAAAGTTCTGATTTTCTGATTACTTAGACACTTATATGATATAAAATATAAGTTATATCTATCGATTTGTTAAGATCTGTTCAAGTAAATGTTGGACACAACCAAGCAAACCTAACTGTTTGTTTATGTACATACAAATTCTAATAAAATATTGTCACAATCTGTCAAGCCGAGTCGTTTGTTATAGATACAAAATTCGCCCATCAAAAACATTTTTTCTCATGCTCTCCTAGCTTTTCGGTTCACCATGGCGTAACAAAAAAAGGCAATAAGGATCACGATCCTAGCCCTTTTTTATGACGACTGTAGTAATCCACTTCCAATCCCTGCTGTCTGACCTTAACGATGCCGGTAGGTGTGATTACAAGAGCTCATTTCTGTTGGTACGATATGTGGAGATGCTTTTGACTGAATAACTTCCTCCATTGGACGAAGCCAAACAACCAAACATCAACCTCCAACATCATCATCATCCGTTGGACATGCAATCTACACCAGACAGAGAGAGCGAGCGAAGTGGGCACTTTCTAGAGGACCTCCTAAGCTAGCCGGAAACGAAGCAGTAGTAATCTCTCATTCAGTTTATAATTTACTGAATGGGATGCTTTTATCGCTTTTTATTCCACGAAGCGGACGTTGTTACGGCATTGGATCATAAAAAAAGCTCGAACGGAACAGTGAATCCAGCGGCCGTCCTGGAGGTATGAAGATATAACGAGCTGAGGGAAATGTACGGAATCCATGGGAATGTGATGCGTCACTCAGGACTTGTTAGGAAAGAGAGGAAAACTGCCCTTTTGCATCGGAATGGAATTTTTCACACTTGCGTCCGTCATGCTTGTCGTCGTCGTCATCGTCGTCGTTACATGATGGAATGTGATTTGTCATTGTTTTGTACCGACGTGTGTAGCAGCTTCTGATGTATCAATCCTGATAGAAGGCTTGAGCGGCGGAAGCCTCAAGGCTTACGTGAGGGGGTGTCATTCTCTTTTATTTCCCTCGTCTGACATTTCATAGCAAACAACATCAACGGCCGCAGCACTTCGATAAGGGTAATAAATTTTTAATTTTTCCTCCTGCCAGCACCACATTTTCCCCCGAAGGGATCCGACGGTTCATGTTTATGTAAGCGCATAAGCATATGTGGCTTGAATGTCGCGAACGCTTCCACTCTGGCACATGAGTCAACCGACATCAACGCAAAACCATTTATATCGAACGGTGGTAAACGACGCCGACAACCAACAGCGGTGACATGGCTTGGCGGAAGAGAGTCCCGTTTTGAACCGTCGTGTCGTTTTGCTTGGAAGTTTATTATCACTTCGGTACGTGCCGTGGAAGCAGAGCCTGTTGAGGGGGCTCAGCGATCGTAATCATTCTTCGTAGAATTGACATACCTACATAATACATACTCGGTGGACGAGGAGGTGTGAGCAATTTGGATGTTGGTTGGTTGGTAGGGCATGTTCGTGTCAGAGCTGCCTTTAGTTCCGGTTTGTTGGAACTCATATTTCTGGCGTTCTGTGCAGCAATCTCCCGCTGATCCCAGAAGTATATTTGTGTCGGTTTGGTAATTGAAATTTGCAAATACCTGCCAGCAAAGACTTTGAGGCTCATTATGCCTGTGGGGAAATTACGGTTAAAAAGGGCAGTAATACATTATAGAAAATCGCTGGTGACACATGAATCGTTATAGCTTTACCAAATGCGTGGAATTATTCTACGGGCAGTTTTCTGTCCCTTATCCTTTAACAAATGGGCTTTTGCTAAGAGTGAAGTGACGAGAAAAGCATCAATTTCCACCATTCCCACTGAAATAGATAATTCTCACCTGAGAGCCGTTTTGGTAGCCTACTCGTAGAAACAGAGCTAATAAACCGAAAACACTTAATTCTTCTAAAATAGAGATATGTTTAAAATTTTTCTTTCTATTCTATGTTTATCGTCAGATGTCGACAGTCTTCTTTTATCCTATTGGTGGTGTTCGAATGCTATACTTTCGCGGTGTAGATTTAGTCATTTTTATTTGGATTGCACAACAGAATTTCCCAGATCTCCGTATTCAACAGTCATTGTATCTGAATGAACATAAAACCGTCTTCTACAACGAAATGAAATTTTTCACATTTGTGTTCGTCATGTTAGTCATTGTTGTCATTGTCGTCGTTACATGATGAATTGTGACTTGTGAAATGTGAAATAAAATTCATTCTTTTCCATCGGAATCAATCCCGCCTCCACTGTTTTCAGAAATCTAGAAGCTTGCTTTAGTTTACACTTAGTTGTGTGAAACGGTTGAAGGGAGTCATATTCGGTTCTAAGAGTGTTTTTTTAAGTTTGAGTGCCAACGTATGAATATGTCAAGGAAGTAACTATTTATAGAAAAATATATTAAGCTCTTTTTAGTGGAATGTATTAAACCGTCTAAGACGAATTAAGTACTGTCCATTTAATTCCACCAGTTAATTTTCGTTATCTTTGCAGATACGTATTTCGACCACAACTGTGTGGTCGTCTTCAGTGTCGTCTGAAGACGACCACACAGTTGTGGTCGAAATACGTATCTGCAAAGATAACGAAAATTAACTGGTGGAATTAAATGGACAGTACTTAATTCGTCTTAGACGGTTTAACTATTTATATTTTCTTTGTAATCATTGTCCTTCAAAATTTGCAGTAGATCTTGCAATCAGTTCAGGGCATCAACCAAATTTGTGCCATATTCCGTCAGATTTTCCCTGTCTGGTCGACTGGGTCGACGTAGAGTCTGAAATACGGATTCGTCAAAAATTCTTCAATTCTTCACCGACAAACGTTAAATCCGACGACGTAAAGGACACGTTTTATGAATGCCTTGATAAAGCCTATGGAGAATGCCCAAAGCATGACGTAAAGATTGTTGTCGGAAACGCTAACGCTCAGGTCGGTAGAGAGGACTTTTTCCGTCACATAATCGGTAGGAAGAGCCTTCACTCCACTACCAATGACAACGGCCTACGGCTAGTAAATTTCGCTGCTGCCAGAGGGATGGCCATCGGTAGCACCTACTTTGCTCGAAAGAACATCCGAAAGAACACCTGGAGACAACCAAGTGGTGAAATTTGCATCCAGATAGACCATGTTCTGGTGAATGGGCGGGTTAGTACGATGTGGAGTGGTAGAGAGTGACAGACGAGAAGAACGTTGCCAGAAGCCGGATGTTGGTGTCGTGTACCCGATCGAATGGAGATCGGTACAAGGAAGCAATAGCAACCGAAAAACGAACCCACCGCAGGAAGAAGAAAGAATATGAAAGCGCCATCTCCCGTCATGAGCAACGACCAACAAGGGAATTTGCTGACAGATAAAAACGAAGTGGCTGCCAAATGGAAGCAACACTTTGAGACTTTGTTGAATAGAGAAAATGATGGTGCATCGATGAACAGTTAAAAAGCTGATAAAGAGCTGAAAAACAATAAGGCTGCGGGGAAGGACCAGCTCCCGGCTGAACTTCTCAAACATGGCAGTGAGCAGCTTTATGAAGTTCTGCACCATATTATGTCGAAAATATGAGAAGACGAGGAAATGCCTGCTAGCTGGTTGGACGGCCTAGTTTGCCGTTTCTGTAAGAAAGGGCACGGGGGGGGGTGCACCAAGGACCGAGGAATAACCCGCCGGAGTTCGGCGAACAAAATTATTTGATTTGTCGAAAATTCTTCAATTCTTCAATTACAGCCTAATCAACGTTTACGCACGACGGACGGATCAAATGTTTACCCTGAAGCAAATCCTTGATTAATTCCGGGAGTACAACTTGCAGACACATCATCTGTTCATTGATTTCAAGGCAGCGTACGATTCAGTGAAACGGAATGAATTATGGCAAATTATGCTTGAACATGGTTTTCCGGCGAAACTGATACGGCTGATTTGGACGGATCGAAATCAAGTGTAAGGGTTGCGGATGAAATATAGGCGTCATTTGTTACCTTAGATGGATTAAAACAGGGTGATGCACTCTCGAATCTACTGTTCAATATAGAGCTCCAGGGAGCGATTAAGAGAGCTGGCGTGCAAAGAAGCGGTATCATTATAACAAGATCGCATGTGCTCCTTCGATTTGCGGACGATATCGATATTATCGGGATTGATCGCCGTGCCGTGGAAGAGGCTTTTGTGCCTTTTAAGAGCGAGACAGCGATGATTGGACTCAGGATGAATACCAGCAAAACGAAATACATGGTCGCTGGCAATCAACGTGGGTTCATTAGTGCTGTTCATTAGCGAAATGGTGCTGGATGGTGAAAAATTTGAAGTGGTAGAAGAATTTGTGTATCTTGGAACATTAGTGACGTGCGATAATGATGTTACCCGCGAGGTGAAAAGGCGTATTGCAGCTGCAAATAGGGCTTATTACGTAACCAGCTTAAGTCCCGTAGTCTGCAAACGAAAACAAAACTCGCGTTGTATACTACTCTGATTCTTTCGGTGGCTTTATAAGGCCATGAAACATGAACGTTAAAGGAGGCTGATCGGAGAGCTTTCGGAGTGTTTGAGCGTAAGGTTCTGCGGACAATACTCGGCGGTAAACAGGAGAATCACGAGTTGTACCAGGTGTATGAAGAACTGGATATTATTAAGCTTATTCATCACGACAGACTACGGTGGGCTGGTCACGTTGTCCGTATTTCGGATGAACGTCAAGCGAAGATAACATTTAGTAGAGAATCCGGAAGAGGCCGAGCAAGACTTCGAGGAAGGCCGCGTACACGATGGCTTTTTGCAGTTGAAAAGGACCTAAGGCTCAATGTTCAGGGCCACTGGGAGCGATTGGCCAACGTAGGTTCATCGACGAGCTGTAGCTCATCAAGTATCAAGTATCAAGTATATCATGAGGTTAACACGATGATACTGATCCGACTAAAATACGACTGATGCAAGGAGGTCGAGGAAATTTCCTAGACCTGACCGGGAATTGGATCTTCTCACATTTAAAATGGTCTTGCTATGTAGTCACGCATCTTACCACACAGCTAAAGAAAGGCACTTTAGTGGGTGTCCTACGTAAGACCGACAAACCTAAAGGCTGAATACTCATAAGGATGAAATCTTGAAAGCCTGAAAGTCTCATAAGGCTAAAAGTATCAAAAGACTGTAAGTACCCTGAAGGCTGAAACTGGTGGAATGCAATGAATCCCAACCGTACGATGGAGTACAAGTGGAGTGATTGAAAAGTGAATAATGCAAAAAAGGAATTAAAAATTAGGATTAAAGACCAAAGAACAAAAAATAAAGAATAAAAAACTAAAAAATATTAATTTAAAAAATAAAGAATAAAAAATTAAGTACAAAGAATAAAGAGGAAAGAAGGAATTAGGTAAAAAGAATGAAGAAAAAATGAAGAAGAAAGACGGAAGGAAGGAAGGAAGAGGAAAAGAGGGAAGAGGTAAAAGTAAAAAATAAAAACAAGGAACAAAAAAGAAAAAAGCAGAAGAAGGATGAAGAAAAAAGAAAGAAGGAAGCGGAAAGAAGCAACAAGGAAGGAGAAAGAAGGAAGCAGAAAGACAGAAGAAAGAGGACGGAGGAAAAAAGTAAGAAAAAATAAGGATGATAGATGTAGGAAGGTTGAGCTTAAGCTTGATTGACTGCTCGTAGTTGCTACTCCAGTATGACCAGAACAGCTGCTCTTGCACAGAGAAGCCATAGATGTTTGCTTGGGACTAGCACTCATCTTCAATGTACAAGTACAGGGGATCTCATTTGTTAGGTCATACTGGCGCCTGCCACGTTAGAATGCAAGTCAATGTAGGGAAGCGGGATGGAATGATGATGCAATCACTCGCCCACTGCCAGCCGAATGCAGAGGTATGCATTCGCCACGAGTTCTTGTGAAATTTGTTAGAGTTTTTGGGTTAGGTTCGAGAGGCAGAGGTTCGTCTTGGTTAACGAGCTGCCAATGTGATAGATAAGAGAAAGCAACTGATGGAATTGTAATTGGATGTTTATAAACGCGCTTTATAGTTCATTTCCAATTCTAGCAGATTACTGTTAGAATATTCAAGTTGAAGGTATATGAATTCAGATGGAAACGGTATGGAAGTCCATTTCCAGTTCTAGCGATTGCTAGAACATGAGAAATATAGAGAAAGATACAAAGTAGGAGAATAGAACGAACCCAGATTGAACCCAGAGATTGAACCCACGACCTCCCGAGTATGAGGCAGAAGCAGTAGCCATATGACTAGCAAGCCCGTTAGAAATAAGGATGATAGATGTAGGAAGAATGAAAAACGGAGGAAGAAAGATTGAGGAAAGAATAAGTGAGTAAGTAAAAGGAAGAAAGAAGAAAGAAGGTAGAAGAATGTTGGAACTAGAGGTGTGCGCCGGTCCGATATTCAGCGGCGGCGGCGTTGGTTTGAATTTTGTTCGGCGGCGTGGTCGCGTCAACAGTCCCCCCCGTAACTCTACGTATTATATGGAGATTTACAACATTTTTTTTTCTAGCGCGTCATATTGATTACCCTATTGATTCCGCGATTGGTGCAAGAGTGGATGGTGTAGTAGTTGGCATCGATCTTCTCCACATTCATACGCTTCCTGGCATGCTTTACTAGTGTGACGATGAAGACAGCACCTACACAGTTTTAGTTCTCCTACTGCTTTCCATCTTCGACAAATTTCAAACGACTGAAATACGCTGCAATCTTTCACACGATGATTCCGGGACCGACAAACGAAACAGTACCTATTGTTTGCACTTTCGTACTGTGCCAGGGATGTCTCCGTAGAGCGTAGAGCGTACTTTGTTTATCAATGAATTTATTATTATAGTTGGACGTCCGTATAACATTTTTAACGTTTCTATGACTTTTGGTACTAGTTCGGGTAGGAGAAACGACTGCGCACATACTCCAATGCTTTCCCCTTGATACACCTCTGTAGCCTCACCAGATTCTCTGAATTACTTTACCCACAAGCCAACGTAGTATTCCTGTATTGACTATAGAACACAGGCCAATGTTCTGGGTCCCCTTCGAAAACAGGCAAATCTGTTGGTATAACCTGCCGAGCATGTATTTGTTCAGAAGTCAGTTGATCACCATTTGGTCTAGATGGCTGAACAATTGACGACGGGTTGTATTCAAAGGTACTGGGGTGGGAAACACTACTACATCTGCTCCTGTCATCATCCTTATCAGAATTTTGATGCAATGGTTCTTCGAGGGATTCGTTTCCTTTGTTCCACTTTAAAAGCGATCGCAATAAATTGTACCGTTTTCGCTCAATGATAAGATGTACACTGTAAACCCGACAATACTCTTTAAAGAGTAAAAATCACCCCTTTTTTGGCGATATATGAAACTGTCAAAAAATGGGTGATTATTTTTTTTGCAAAATGAGTTTTTTATGCCCATTTTCAAGTTCCTTGTTTATACCCTTTAATGAGTGAAAAACAAAATGTACTTTCAAACAAACGATTTGTCGATTCTAGCATATTTGCTAGTTTGTTGGTAAGGTAAATATTTTAAAATATTACGAAATATATTACCATACTATTACGCGCGGTACTCCGTCATGGATGGCAAGGCTAAAACGGCACCCAACGGGAATTAGGAGCTGTTAAATCATGTGAGGATTCCCAAGACAAGGATTGCCAACGGATTGTAAGTTGGTTGCTGGATGCGCAGAGCCTTTCCATTTTTATCTTACTTTTATTTCCAGAATAGAATCATCGGACTGCGGTAATTATTTGTTGATGTTCATGATGCAACGATATGCTGCTGTATTTCAGCCAGATTCATCCGATAACGTCACAGGGAAATCGGACTTTATTATTATTATTTAATCAGACTAAGGCCGAAGTGGCCTATGCGGTATATAAGAGTCATCTCCATTCGACTCGGTCCATGGCTACACGTCGCCAACCACGCAGTCTACGGAGGGTCCGCAAGTCATCTTCCACCTGATCGATCCACCTTGCCCGCTGCGCACCTCGCCTTCTTGTGCCCGTCGGATCGTTGTCGAGAACCATTTTCACCGGGTTACTGTCCGACATTCTGGCTACGTGCCCGGCCCATCGCAGTCGTCCGATTTTCGCGGTGTGAACGATGGATGGTTCTCCCAACAGCTGATGCAATTCGTGGTTCATTCGCCTCCTCCACGTACCGTCCGCCATCTGCACCCCACCATAGATGGTACGCAGCACTTTCCTTTCGAAAACTCCCAGTGCGCGTTGGTCCTCCACGAGCATCGTCCAGGTCTCGTGTCCGTAGAGGACTACCGGTCTAATGAGCGTTTTGTAGATTGTCAGTTTGGTACGGCGGCGAACTCTATTCGATCGGAGCGTCTTGCGGAGTCCAAAGTACGTACGATTTCCAGCCACTATGCGTCTCCGAATTTCTCTGCTGGTGTCTGTAGGGAATAGTATAATAATACGTAAGAAGCGGAGAGAGCCAAGGGGTAACGCTTTAGGCTGTCACTCAGCGGGTCTATGTTCGATGCTCATTCTAACTCTCTTTTCTCTCTCGCGTATTTCACCACAATTCAATGATTCGATGGCACTCTAATAATTTGTCTAACAAATTCAACAAATAACGCTATGTATGATTTAATTCAATTCAAATGATATTAATAATTGCTATTTAATTAGTAAACTATTCTTCTAAATATTATCCTATTGTTTCAATGTATTGATTTTATTATATTCGCAGTATTATTATACTATTTCCTACAGTGTCATTTTCGGCAGTCACCAGTGAGCCCAAGTACACAAATTCTTCTACCACCTCGGGAAATCGGACTTTGTGGAAGTGAGTGCAGTGCACGGTCTGCAGCATGCCATCTTCATATATTCATATTCCCCTGGCGATTCCGTTGTTGCGGCGATCGGGAGTACATAGCCATCGATTTGGTTGACTGGTTCCAGAGGCGGCCGCCGTGGGAGAACCCACCCATAATACGCGTCCTTGATTGCGGAATCTGTTCTTCCAATGCGTTCCTCGATGCGACCGGGTAAAACAGATTGGCGTTCAAAAATAGCAAAGTTGCTGTTCTAAATACATATTATCCCTAGCAGCACACATGTTCCACATAGGTTATTGCAACTTATATGTGACCGGATTCAGTCACAATCAAGTTGCTGTAACCATTTTGGTCAGACTTGTGCTGCTCGGGATGGCTTGTTATGTATTTACGAGAAAATAATAAATAAAATAAAGAGTTATTTTACATATACCTTGTACATAATTGCGTCCCTTTTTCGATTAATATTATTACATTTAGGTCATTTTTTTAAATAATTAAGGGTGAAAAATACCCATTCCTCCAAAAATGTTTTTTTCTATAATGGGTAAAAAGTACGCCCGAATATGACGTACATGCCTTTTACTCATTAATGAGTAAGGGGCCATCCAGAAACCACGTGGTCATATTTTTGAAGATTTTCACCCCCCCCTCCCCCCATGTGGCTTATCGTGGTCATTTGGCAGACCCCCCCTCCCCCCCCTATGACCACGTGGTTTTTTTTCAAGTACAAAAATTAAAAAAAAAACCTTGTGTAACTAAAACATATGGTTAATCCGATCAATTTTGAAGATGGACAATTTTAATTGATTAAAAATCAAACTAAACCCAGCATGGAAATTATAAATTTTCATGAAGTCGAAAATTTTGATGATGTTATCATGTTGTAATGTGTATCAGGTAGGGGAAAAGACGGCTTTGGCAGGTTTTGTTCTATTATTGTCAGGGAGGTTTTTGTCGACCAAATTTTATGAAATTTAGCCACAATATTCTTTGATACGCAAAGAATGTTTAGGCCAAATTTGAGCATAATCAGTCATAAAAAACCCTCCTGACAATAATAGAACAAAACCTGCCAAAGCCATCATTCCCCCTATTAGGATATCTAGAACTCGCACACCTTCAATGCATTAGGAGGATACAAAAAAAATGTAGACTCGCGAATATCTTATGAAAATTTCGAGAAAAATTTATAATGGTTTAGAAATTTTCCAAAATATCCCTATGATTTTTAATTTTTTTTTTCTTTTTCTTTCTGATTTCTTTATGGAAAGTTCTTATTTCATAATTGCAATTTTTGCTTTTACAAGTGCTAATTTATTATTATTGTGTGTATTATTGTTCTTAATTGCCAATTTCCTATTTTATTATGGAAAATTTCTATTTTTTCATCTGAAACACCAATAATGAATTTCCCGAGGAAATTCCGATGTTTTTACAAGTGGAAATAACAAAAATAATGTACTTTTGTAGTACTTGTAAAGGTTGTACTTTTAAAGCATTTCCAGTAGGAATTCCTTAAAAAATTAAATCAAAATTTTAAAGATTTTCTGATGTGAAAATTTCTTAAATTTTCTAAATCATTTCCTGTGCATCTTTGCATGGTAAAGAATTAAAGCAATGTTTAGCTGAACCTACAAAGAAATCAAAATGACATCCCGAAGATGAATGAATTCCCGATGAAATTTTGAAATGATTTCTGGTTCAAATTAAAAATACATGAACCTTGAGAATTCCAAAGAATTTTTTGAAGATAATCCATAGACTCTTCCGTGGAAATTCTAAATAATGCCTCGAATAAAAAAATTCTTGGAAAATTAAAAAAAAAAGTGATAGAATTCACAAAGAGCATAAAAAAGTATTCCGAAAAATTTTCATTTCAAAATTCCAAAATTGAAAAAAAAAAATCAACGGAAATATCAAAGTGTTTTATGTGGCATTGGCTCCATATTCCAACTGGAAGTTAGTCTGCTTTTCAACTTAGTATATTCTATTAGCATTTCGGAAGAACTTGTCGAAGAAATACATTAGAATGTTTTTCCACCGAAAATGATATGTAATTCCCACGGGACTGTTTTTAATTTTCAGACAGAATTCACATGGAATTTTTTTTCGGAGTTTTAAGGAATTTTTTTCGGAATTTACACTGGAGATGTATTGTTTTTTTTCATTATCAATTTGTAGCAAAATTTTTCAGAGATAATTGTTAAAAAAAAATCTGAATGCCAGCACTTTATCAGGATTGTATGAAGTAATGTCAAAGTTTTTGCAGGGAATTTCTTTACTTGATTTTTCCTGAATATCCACAAGAAATTCTTTTGAATTTTTCTTCTTAAGTTTTTATCTTGGATTATTGTAAAAACATGAACATTTTTCAAAATTGTAGCTGCAGTCCGCTGATGCAAAAGTGTCGGTGGCGTGATGCCAAAAACACTCTGCGGCGGAACTTTTTAAAATATTTTTCCGTTTTTCCTTTCCAAATTTTTTTTGTGGAAATTGAGACTGAATCGCAACCTGTTTTTTCGTTTATTTTTTTATGGAAATAGGATCAAAGGCTAAGATGGTCCAATAACGCAGATATGGATCGGCGTTGCGACTGACGCTGCGTTATCGATTTTTCTAGATGCACACCTACGTCTTTTTAACGCTGAGTTGAAAAGACGCTACGATGCGCTTTTCGTTTAATGACTGAATCATTAATTTTTAATGATTTGTATTTTTTACACCGCTATTGTTATTCACCAAAAGTTTTTCGTGTAAAAAAACCACGTGGTTCGAGAGCAACACCCCCCCTCCCCCCATGTGGCTTATCGTGGTGATTTTCCAAACACCTCCCCCATATATGACCACGTGGTTTCTGGACGGCCCCTAAACGATGTTTACTCTTTTAATGAGTTGAACTATTTAACTTCGAAATGGGTACTTTTTTACCCATTAAAGAGTACTTTGCTGGCACAGTGTATAGCTTCACGGTCGGATATCGCTTTTATCCTGATTGCGTGTTCCCTTTGCAAATGATCCAACTGAAGCTTTACCGATTCGTTTGAAAAGATGTTCGTAATCTGCTGATTATTCTCCAGTGGAATATTATTCTCTTCTTCATTATGCACTCCAGGTGTCGGATAATGATTTTTCTTCATTTTACTGTGTCGCACGATCAGATTGGTAATCCAAAAGAAAATTGTTTTGAATTTCAGCAGGAGATTCTTTGGAGTTTACATAAGAAATTGTTCCAAATTACTACAGAAAAATGTCCGCCGAAAGTTCCTGTTGAGTTCCTGTTGAATATTTTTCGAAATTTACTCGGAAATTTTTTTCATAATTGTAGAAGAGCGTGGCTAGTAGAATGTGTCTAGAAAAATAAGACGGCTAGTTTGGCATGGACATCGTTAAAACAGATAAATCTTCAGAGGGGAGACTCTATGGAGTTTTCAAGGGAAATTCTCTGAAATTTTCATGAGAAATTCTCCAGAATTTTAATGGAAAATCTATATAATAACAATGTAATGGTCTGTGTTCGTATCCACATAACTCGAAAACGGCTGGATGTATTTTATGCATTCCATCAGCAGTTACATTCGTTATAGTTTCCGACGGTTTTATATGATATTTCCTCATGCGAAAATTATTAATAAAGATGAGTAAATCGTGAAAAACTAAAATTAAGATTCGTATGGAAATTTCGCATAGGCAGTTCACAACGCGCATTTTCGCCTATTATGCAGGACAACGTCTGCCGGGTCAACTAGTTCTTTATAATTTCCGCGCAAAGTTGTTCAAAATGTAGATTTCAATAATAAAATATTTGGATTTCAACGGAAAATTGCTAGGAGTTTTTAAGGAATTTCGTTGGACTTCCAAGGAAAATTCATTGCACAGCAGACGTTCGATAATTCCAAGTCTTTTCGACTGCAATTCGATAGTTTCAACAGTTTTGCAGTTATCGGACCTCTGAACATCAAAACGATTTCAAACAAAGTCTGCAAAGCTGGAACTTTTTCAAATAGGCCTAATTAGTTCTGTCCATGATTTTTGAAATGGCGATTGTGCTCTGAATTCAAACTATTTTGCACAACTAATACACCTAACAGAAAGAATAGATTGCGATCTATCAGGTAGTAATGTCAATTGAACGAAATATGGAGAATAGAGAGAGTATGCGTCCTTTCAAATTTTATGGTCAAATACAGTTAAGCCCCAAACGCAATTCAGCGGAACGGCGACGGAAACGGAAAATTTGACAGAAAATATATGGGCTAACTGTCAAATCTGCCGTTTCCGTCGCCGTTCCGCTGTATTGCGTGGGGGCCTTTTACGCCTATTTGAAAAAAGTTCCTAGATTTGACCAAAAATATGCCGTTTGGTAGGAATGGTCATTTGGCAGAAAAAGCCATTTGGCCCGAAAATGTCCTTTCTGCAAAACAACCCTTTTGGCCAAACGGAATTTTCCGTCAAATGACCTACTCGACTTCTTACAAAATTGAATTCTTACGAAATTGCATTTTTGGGCAAATGATCTATTTGGTCATACGACTTTTTCGGCCGAACGGCATTTTCAGTCGAATGTTCCTTTCGGCTGTATGTTGCTTTCAGCCAAACTACATTTCTGGTCAAACAATTTCCGACCTGATATCAGTTTAGATAAACGTTCACTTCGGCTCCGCTAAATGGAAATTGCTTAGATGACTTTTGGCTATATAGAAAGGTTTCGGAATTGTGTTCAACTGTCATTTGACAATTTCGCTGACGAGTGGCCATTTTTTACCATATCTAGGAACTTTTTTAAATGGACCTAATTGATTCTGGCCTTGATTTTTGGAATAATTATTGTGCTTTGCACGGATATTCGTTCTTCATAAATTTTGACGTTTACTGGCCTTGTTGTTTTCTAATTTCTTTTGCAGCGAGAAAGAGACAAAGCAGTTCGTGCAGCGCTAGGGCATTTTGATCAACTCATGCACCCAACAGAAATAATAGATTGCGACCTATCTGGTAGTAACGTCAGTTGAGTCAGTAGGAGGCCCGGAGGGCCGATTTTCATATACCAATCGACTCAGCTCGACGAATTGAAGTGATGTCTGTATGTGTGTATGTATGTATGTGTGTGTAAATGTGTGTATGCGTACAAATTTTGTAGACACACTTTATGGAACTTAGCATTATTCAATTTACTCGCAACAAGTTGCATTCGACAGGGAATTCGGTCCCATTGTTTGCTATTGAAAATTGGCCCGATCGGACGTTGCATTTCGGAATTATTGAAAAATCATTGTTTTTTCCCAAGAGTCCACCCTTGGAAAAAAAAATCCAAAAACGAAAAAAAAATTTTTTCCGAGAATGGTGGCAATACATTTTAACTAATGCAAAAACTTGCAAAATGATAGAAAAAATGTGATCTATTCTCCTAAAGAGCTTTTTTGACCTTTCTAATGTGATTCTTTCAATATATTTTATAATGCACGAGGAAGGCATCATCACTGCTAGGTGGATTAATCTGGGTTTTTTTATTTACATTCTCAATAATCTTCCGCGGCAGACTTGAAGAATTTTTGAAAATTCCAGGGATTCTCCCGCGGATATTCCGAAGAATTTTCTGTTCTAATGTTGCCTATGCCAAACCAAAGTGGTCATCTTCATTAATCTAGATTGAGAAAATCAACGTTAAAGCATCTTCCAATCACAAGAAACATATTTTGTGTAAATTTTGAAGAGTACTTAAAAAAACTCAACAAAAACTTTCCGGGGATATTCATAATATTCTTCTGTAGAAATTTTGAACAACTTCTGACTTCAACAACAATATCCTGATGAGATTCTAATGTAAAAACTTGGTAATTCCAAAGAATTCTCAAAACTTAAAATTAAAAAAAAATCACGGAACTTCTTAGTTTTTACAGACAGTTTTTAGAAATTTCAATAAGATGTCGAAGAGATCAAACAGGACATTTACGGACTTCTTCAATATTGAATCGGCGTGGAAAATTGTAGATTAGCGGCGTGACAAATTTTAAACGGCGGCGCCCCGGTTCAAAACTGTCGGCGGCGGTGGCGTACAAAAAACTGCCGGCGGCGTCGCACACCTCTAGTTGGAAGAAGGAATTAGGAAGAAAAAAAATATTGGAAGAAGGAAGAAGAAAGAAAGCATGTAGAAGGTAGTTGAAAGATGGAAGAAGGAAGACGAAAAAGAAGAAATAACAAAGAAGGAAAAGGGGAAGAAAGAATTAATAGAGAAGAAGAATAAAAGAAAAAGGAAGAATGATAAATAAATTAGAAATAAGAAATCAGGAGGAAATAAGGATGAAGAAACAAGGAAGCAAGAAGAATAAGGAAGGAAGAAAGAGAAAAAAGTTTAAGAATGAAGGAAGAAGGAGGAACAAAGAAAGCAGAATGTAGAATGAATGAAGAAAAGGGAGAAGGAAAAAGAAAGAAAAATAATAGAAAACAAGAAAGAAGAAAGAAGAAGCATGAAGATTGATAGAAGACAGAAGGTAAAAGGAAGGAAGAAGGAAGACAAAAGAAAGAAGATTGAAGAAAGAAGAAGGAAGAACAGAAATAAGAACAAAGAAGGAAGGAAGAAAGAGGAAGAGGGAAAAAGAAAGACGAAATCAGGTTGAAAGAAGAAGGATGAAAGAAAAAAGAAAAAGAAGGAAGTAGGAAGAAGGAAGAGAGAAGAGAAAGAACGGAAGAAGAAGACGAATGAAATTAGAATAAAAAATAAAAAGAGAGAGAGAGCGAAGCATAAAGAATAAAAAATATGGAAGTAATCTTGGCATAAATAAAAACCCGAATGCATGTACCAACAACAATAAATTTAATCTTGTTCCTTTTTATGCTAGGGGTCGTACACTTATTAAATAAGGTTTTTTTTTGGTTTTTTCTAACCCCCCTCCCCCCATGTAAGATTTCTTTCATACAAATGATTTTTTATTTTAATTTATTGAACGGCTACTCAGGCTTGCACTTATTACAATGAGTTTTTCATTTACCCGACGTTTCGACACGGGGTAAAATGAATGTTCATGTTAGGGGAGGTAGAACAAAGAAAATTTGCGCCATTAGCTAAGGAAAAAAATGAAAATAGATAACAGTGCTTCCGAAGTGTAAGAATTTAAACAAATTTTCCTAAATATCCAAAACAAAATTTTCATACAAATTAAATAAAATAAACGATTCACAGCATGTACGGTGAAATAGACCAAACAGACGGTGCAAGTTAGACTAAACATATGACGACAAACAACAAAAATATTGTAAGTTCAATTAACTATTATCTATAAAATTAGGACAATTAGAGTACTCATTAAATTACGGTTCACCTTGAAAAAGACACAATCCCCGTGTCGAAACGTCAGGTAAATAAAAAACTCGTTGTAATAAGTGCAAGACTGAGTAGCCGTTCAATAAATTAAATTAAAACGTACAGTCGATCCATAATCAGTAAATGATTTTTTATTTATATGGTGCGTACAGCCAAAAGATATTTTAGTTACTAGATAAAGATTGTCGCTGTCGTCGCTGCCCGGAACATCTTTTGCTGGCGAGGATAGGGGAGCTAAATGTCAAAGAAGGAAAATCCATACGATTTGACAGGTATGTACCACACATGTTTCGGACAGCAGAACAAAGGGAACCGAAGCGACAATCTTTATCTAGTAACTAAAATATCTTTTGTACAGCCCTCTACCTCAAAATGAATTGTGCAGTACGGACAAAAAAATGAAAATTATGAATCAAAATTGAAAGAAAGTAGTCGCAAGAAGAGTTTGGTTTATTTCCGTTTGTGCCTCCGTTTACGTCAAATGCGAATTTTTCCATTGAAATCTTTTTCTCGCGAATTTCCAGCCTTTCTATTTAACCCGGTTGTTATTTTAGCCTTATGTAAGTTTTTAACTTTTTCAGCCTTTTGTGTTCAGCCTTGTGAGTTTTCAGCCTTATGTGGAAGTCCCCCTTTAATTTATGATATGGAAGGTTCAATTGGTATTGGTATTAACGCATACTATCTGGCGCAACCAGCAGAACGGCCACAAAGTGAGTGAACCCACTTGCTAGCTGTCGGAGCATGCCTGGCTAAAATAACGTTGCCAACTAGTTCAATGATACTGCCGAGGTCCATGTCCCTGAAGGATGTCCAACCAATAGAGCTTCAGCATGAACCGCTCCAGGAATGCAGACTGGATGACATTTAATTTGATAGAAGAGCAGCTTTTCAAGCCAACCTGAGTAGGTGTAGACGGTAACGCTGCTGTTCTTTTTCAAATGGAAATTGGTAAGATGCTTTTCAGCTGTTCGAGACCCAGAAGGTAAGTTGCGATATATTTGGGGATCAGTAGTTTTATCATAAGATTTTCCAAGATTCCTCATTCATTATGTCTCATAATCCATGGTTTAACTCGAGAGACTGAAAATAATTTTCACGCCAAATGAACGTTGACCAAAAATTAATCTGCGTACACCATCTCCTTGTAAGGAACGGCTAGGGGCATTTGAACTACCAAGCGAACGATCGAGCATGTAAGCATTATAAGAATAATGGACTACTATGGATAACATGTTTTAATTTTGATGATGGAATGAAAGCAAGGTGTAATACGCGATTTGTAATTTAAGAATCAAAGCGTTTGTGTCGTTATTCCTACACTCCTACTCGCTATAAGGTTATAGACGTTTCTTGCAATCCCGAGACTCAAAGTCGATAGCAAACTTGCTGATCTTTGTTAGTAACGACTTAGTAACAATGCTCGCATTTGGTAGGGTAGCATGAATTCTCTTGCAATTCATCTTTAGCATCAATGTGTTTGCTTTACTTGTTCTATCATTCTAATGAAACAAAACTGATTCTATTGTGCTCTTAGATAACAGAATTGAATTAATTTTTATCAATGTTTGTTGTTAATTCCGAACATTCCGAACATTCTAGAAAAAATTGGTAAGGTTTGGGTTACCGTAAACTTTTATACATTAAGTTTGATGATTTTTCTCGAAATTTTCACTTAGAAAAGTCAACAAAGTTAAGATATTTTCTAGAAAATAGATATTCTTTTTTGTTTCACTAACATTTCTTCATCTATGGTTTTTTGGTTTGAAGATTCTTGTCAGAAGTTCTCGATATCTACCAGCACTCTAGAAACCATTTAGTGGTAATAGTGCATTTCTCGTGCATCACAATAAAATCGTATTTTGGCGTACGCGTCCGATCATGTTTGTTCTAAGAGTGGCGCCAGAATAGATTGAAAAACTTTCTGTTGCTGTAGTTATGGTTTTGCAACAACACACTTTTACTTTTATGTAAATGGCAATCAACCCTGCTCATGCTTTTTGGACAATGCATTACAATTGGGTTAGCAAATGAGGGTTGCTGATTGACATCAGCATTCCGATTAATATTAATGCGGTTAAACAGTGTGAATATCTCCTTGTTTTCAATTTCAATCCCACTTCTTTTCTACTTTCCTTACGTTAAAGAAATGAAATTCAAATAAAACTAAAATTCAAATGAACAATCGCTCACTTTGTTTATTTTCGCGAAGGATTAACAATTAAGCAAGATAAAAAATAAATAATGTTGTATAGAAGTTGCATAGGTCACATCACTTTCCAAGGTGAATCCCGATCTATGTTACTGATTACCCTACCCAACTAACCAAACTTCCTTCCCGTGGTAATTGTGGAGATGCAGAGGTATTCTCGGTCTCTAGTAGCAACAATAACCACACACTAACATTCCCTCCCTTTCCCAACTGACTGTAAGGACTTGGCTGGCGTAGTTATAGATCAACATTTGCGAGCTGCTGAAACGTGCACTTGGAGAATAGATGGTAAATCCCAACCACTATTCGCTTGGATCGAAGTGCAATTTGCACCAGATATGTACAGTCAGTCTAAGCTAAACTAAGCATATGTGGAAGTCCCCCTTTAATTTATTTCGCCGTTATCTCCGAATGCGCGATCCTTGATCATAACCACAGATATAAGACGCCAACCAACTAAAAGACGACGTTCTTTAGTCCACGATGTTTCATTCCAACAATCATCGTACATTGGTTTTAAAGTTACCGTCAAGCATGCATCATTTCTGATGTCCATGTGGAAGGAAGTCTTGCAATAAAAAAAATACATTTTAATGTCAATTCGTATCGCTAAGCGATAATTTTTATCGACAAAAGGTCGTAGCATTTCGTATGCAATAGATTGGTTGCCTTGTTCGGCATGACTGCAAACACAACTCGATCGTAGCCTCGAATCATCGTATATTCAGGGTTCGTACTTTTCGTTGCGATGAGACGAAATCAAGCGATTTTCGGGTCGGAGAAGAATCTTTTTTCGGAGTTTGTAGTGAAAAACATCTTTCTCCCACCTCTCTTTTCTCTAGAGCGAAAATCGTGCATACTTGATAAATTTCTTTTTTCGTTTCATCACTTTTACTTTTTTACTTTTACGGCAAGCAATTACAAAAACTTTATGAACGCAACGGGATTCGAACCTAGAACATCAACAAAAATGGCGATGGAATGCGGTCACTATAGCCATACCACCACATTGACTGTGTAGGAGTTGGTTGTTCCATAAAGGCTTTAGTGAAGCGACATACAGGGGTAACGGCTCAAACCTTGGCCCATTATGCTACGGTTGAGCACATTTATCGTTATAAATCTCCATATATTGCATTTCCAACCAGAATTATTTCACCAGCCGTCTTGCTTACATTTGGTTTTGACCCCAAATAGCAAAAAACGACGATGAATGTCCGCAATATCTCATTGAAACCAGCGAAAGTCTCGAGAGAAATTGACAAAATGTCGGCATCCTTGTCCCTATCAGGTGGATAATTTTTCAGCCCACTTGAGACGAGTGATTGTTGATTTCGAACATACGAGAGATAAAGATGGGTTGCTGTTTACAGTACCAGTCATTTTGCTTGCGTTGAATAAAGGCAGTATGCAAAAAAATAGAGAAAATCAAATCATCTTATTGAGCGTGAATTCTAATTGGTTGCATGTAAAATACTACCACACTGATTGTGAGAGTTAGTGCGTTTCAGATTCCCCCAATAGCACGCTTACCAAGGACATTCTTACGAAAATACTCTTACATGAATCATTTATTTCCCAAATATTTACCATATTAGCAAGTGAAGAAGTTAGAAAAATGAAAACTATTAAAAACTGCAATTGCAAAAAGGCTAC
Organism: Armigeres subalbatus; assembly: GCF_024139115.2. Taxonomy (NCBI): domain Eukaryota; kingdom Metazoa; phylum Arthropoda; class Insecta; order Diptera; family Culicidae; genus Armigeres; species Armigeres subalbatus. The sequence continues at coordinate 403,408,134 of NC_085141.1, forward strand.
ATGTTCTAGCTCTCATGTTGTGCCTTCAAACAAATTGCATACGTTAAGATGACTCGGGGAGGCACTAAACACCGTGTTATTTTTCCTATCCTACCTCTCTTTCTAGCATTATCACCTCGCAACTTTAAAGCGCCGTATTTCGGTTTTCAGTTGTTTGATGTAACTGTAAATGTATCAGCATGTAGATTGCGAGTAAGCACGGACCGGTGATACTTTATCAAAATCATATTTTGTTGCGGAACCTCTGGGCACGAAACTGAGTGAGTTCAGTACCGCCCGTACCTGTCAAAGTAGCATAGACATCAACGCGAGAAATGACAGGCAACATGACATTAAAACTTCAACTGTCAAATGCAGCATACCTTCAACGTGGCAAGAAGACACAGTGCAATTATTAGTTGATCTACCTAGAGAAAAATAGTTTCTAAACCTAAATTACTATTATAATTTGTTAAAATTCCTACCTAAATTAGTTTCTATCATTTGAAATATTCTAATGAAATCAAGTTTAGCCGATAATTGGGAAACTAAGGTAAATGCTCTAGCTTAAAATAACATGCGAAGAAATGTGTAGAATCGAAAGCTTACAGATACTTACGCCGCCAATAGTACGGGATCGAAAGGTGTTAAACTACGTGAAATTTGGCTGTTTAACCATATTCTAAGTAGTGAGTATGAACTAAGACCATGTACGAACAATTTGTTAACTATATACAACTTAACCTAGGACACGCAAAGAAAACAGAAACAAAGGGTTAGTTTGGACACAGTCGGAGAAGAAGAAAACGAAAATGTAAGATTTCTAAATTAAACTATGAACTATAAAAATGAACATCTAAAATATAATTTCAGCTAAGAAGCTGCTGTTAGCTGCTATCTAGACGTGTTTCACTCCTTGTCCGAACATATTTGTTGTAGAAAAAACTCAAAGGTGCAGCCCAATCGGGTTGTACGCAAAGGTGACGTAGAACTACGTGGCAGTATTGGTAGTTTTTGTGATTGTCTGCTGAGATTGAGTAAGCATTATGAACCCTGGTGATGCATATAATTTTTAGACCAAAATTTGAACAGGATGATAAAAATAAAATTTACAAATAATCGAGGATGAACAATACTCTCAAGCGATCACATATCCAAATTATCAATTGATAAAAATTCGCTAGAGAGTAAAAGTCGTTCGATAATTGTATCCCGATTCGAAGCATTGAATTGGTAAATGCTACTTTTAAACATATTTTCCTAATGCTAATAGATCACTAAGTTGAAAAGCAGGCCAAGTTGCAGTTGGAATGTAGTGCTATGGAAGAAGAAGCTTGCGACGCACTTACGAGATTGACTGATTCACCAAACCCGATTGCTAAACTGCAAGTGTTCAGTAGTAAATAATCATACATAAATATTGTAACCCACTGGAGTCAGCTTTTACGAAGAGGATATGGACCGCGTAAACTAAAACAATGTAAAAAACCGCATGAATTCTAAAATATGTATAAATGAACCGCGTTTATCCCGAAATTCTAGTGAAAAAATGCGTAAAAAGCGATTCGTGTAAAAATAAACCGCGTAAAAAACGACTTCAGTGTACATTGGGAATAAAGCGTTGACTCTTCCTTGATCGAATGGTCCAAGAAAATTGAAAATCCATCGAGAAACGGCTGAGATATTAACGATCAAAGTCTATCATATTTTCGTGACGTTTTTCGATTTTTTGCAATCGTAAAGTGTACCCCAATATAGAAAAGACAGACGTAGTTCTACGTCAAAAAGTTAAGCATTCAATGATGGAAATGATGACGATTTGATGATTGTTAGTGCTTCCCGTGCCACCTTAATTATTGACTGCCGCATAATTTTGAGATTTACTGCTAATTGAAACCATGACAGTTGTGTTGCTCTCGCTAGTCGCGATACTCTCAAAGAAACTTTTTTCCAAAACGTTTACAATGCTTTAGGTGGGGATGATGCATAACGCACTACTGAAGAAAGCCAATTGTAAAACTTATTCTAGGCAATTCCTTGCTTTGTACTGTGCATAAACAGTTATAAGTGTGCCAGCTACCTGATATTATTACACAATTATTCATAAATACAATTATTGGATGTTTGTTTTTAGCTCTGCCTGCATTGAAGTTTCATGATTAGTACGTGCGTTTGATTCCACTCCTCTCTATATCAATCAGCTGTTGTGAATCCTCTCAAAACTCTCACGTGTTTCGACTTCCCGAGTTGAAAGAATACTTTTTCGGTATCATTTTACAGATCAGAATACTTTTTGCAAGCAATAATAAATCTAAATTATGATGTATTTGTCAAGTAATTTTATTTGAAATTATTCACATGAAATGACGTTGAAAGTTTATCTAATGAAACATACGATCCATTGTATCTTTCCATTATTAAATGAGAAAATGTTTGTAGTATTCGGGCGAAAGATGATAAAACTAAATATTCTTAAACTAGGGTTTCTTACCCCATTCCCGGCCTAACATGCGTACGACTGCATTATTTAATTGATATTTATGACAGGAAGCAACTTTTTCTGAAATTTGTAGGCTGTATAATACTGCATTGGGGTTCACTTCTGCTTAAAACATAGCTATTCGTGCTAAATATCGTTCAAAGAAGCTTTTATTTGATTTAAATGAACGAGGTGCAGCACTCATTTCAGTCATAGCGATTCCCAATCCGGCATACAAAAAACCAGTTCCCGGCCTAAGCAAAATTTCACTCAATCTCTCAACATTTTACTCTCATTCTCTCTCGGGACGGTAGAAAATGCGATGTAAACAAAAACATGCACGTTCCACGACAACAAGATGCCAGATGGTATTATTCATAATCATTTTTATTTGGTTGAGAAGATATATAAACTCATCAAAATTTCTTCCAAATACCTTAAAACAATATTTATTTCACCTTTTAAAATCGAGAGAACTATAAATAACATGATAACGTCAACGTATTAGACAATTTTCCTATTAACGATGAAGGATCATTTTTATAATTCTGGCCTTTTGGCAGCACGGTGCGGCTAGAAGTTCTTGGGCCAAGGTGAATTTTTGTTCGGTTTGTGAATACATTTAAAATGTATTCTAGTATGTTTAAATAAGTTCTAGTGAAACGAACAAATAAGAATAATTGAAGTGCGGGTGTTTAGAATTGTGGTGTGGTGATTAACAGCTTCATGCAATGGTTGTATCGAGCACCGTGACGATTTTTAGGTAGGTGTTTATTCGATAATACCGTTTTGTGAAAGTGGAAAGAATCACTCCGGCTCAGTGGTGTGGCATCGAAGAGTGAAATTTTGAATTCTACATTTTTATTTTCTGCAATTGAATCAATTGGGAGTAAAACAAGTGATAGAAAAATATTCAGTATTGTTAAAAATAAATGGGAGACTTATTAAAAATTATCAACCATAAACCTACGACTTCCAAACAGTTTAAATCATTAGTTTTCTGTGCAGTGAGCCGGGAACCGGGTCCATAGGCCCAAGTAGTGATTTACCCCAATTGAATAATTTATTTGCGAAATTATGATGAAAATGATGTATCGAACCACGAAAGGTTAATGCTTGAATCGCTTTTGCTTGAATCGCGTTTGGAAGCCGTAAGGTAGGCAATTATGTTTGGTATGTTCTGCGAATGAAAGTGATTATATCGTGATTCGAGAAAAGCATCATGAGGGCCCATTCACAAACTACATGACGTTTTAGGTTGTGGGAGGGTACTTGTTTGAGCGTTAAGGACTTTATAAATTTCAGAACCCTACCATACATGAAGCATTACTAGAGACTTGGTGTGGGTTGAGTTTTGCGTTATGTAATTTGCGAATGAAACTTAACCGCTGAGTGGATTAACCTGTTTTTACAAAAATTCTTAGCAACCTAATCGCAAGCATCGGATATTCTATCTACAGCTTTCGGTTATTTTCTCCAGTACGGGTTATTGGTGAGAATGTTTTGATTTTAGAGGTTCACCTATACTAACGTAGTGCTACAAATCGAAAACACATGCCACCATTTGGCTACGGGTGCCCCAGTAATGTCCAAAAAAGTTTTGGTTAATTATGTCGCTATACTAATGGAAATTGTATGGATAGCTGACATAGTGTGGTTGTTAACCATTTATCTGATGTGCGAAAGCAGGTATGTTCATTCAGAAAACTCTTTTATTGGGCAAAAGAAAAACTCTAGCACAGTCAGCCTGCATAAGTCAACGAAAGATGTCTGCTAAAAAACCGAGTCAAAGTGATTTTTCACGCAAGATAATTGCTTTTAATAGTTTAGGAACTGTATAAATCTAGAGTTATGAAGCAGATATATGTTTGATACACTTTTCTAAAGTGGTTAATATCTCCCTAAAAATCGACGTATTATCGCTGAAATATTGATTACCTTGCGTGATGAGCCAATGTTACATCCAGGGCCAACATAACCGCCGGTTACCCTATATGTCGTTAAAAGATTGAAGCACATCCAGTCTACCGGTTATTGATCAGCCGGATAAATTTATGATAAGTGAGGCTGCAGTATCCACAGTAGATTGGCCCAGCCTAGTATAATCGTTTCAGATGCCTCTTTCTGCAGCCGATTTTCGAAAATTTCAGCTGGATTTAACCATTTCATTTTTAACTTTAATTTTGTTTGAGTTGGGTTGAGCACTTCAGGCCTGTAATTGCCATAAACATACGCATGCAATCAAAGGTGTCTGCGATTCGTGGTTTCGCGCGCACTGAAACATAACTAACTGCACGCGCGTCACAACACATATCGCAGCTACCTTCGATTACATGCGCTTGTTTTCATGGCAATTAATGAATTCCAAAGTGCTCAACCCAACTCCAAATTAATCAGCTAAAAACTAATTTAAAGTTTATTTAACCATAGTAGAATTTTATGTGGATTGTTCACTGGCATGTTAACTTCATTTCCTGCAAATCTGGGCTCAATCGGGCTCTTCCATCCAATTTCCTGTACGAAATAGTAACAGAGGTGTATTTTCCCATATATTTCGGCTGAAATCCCCATATTAAATTAAAATCAATTGCGCCAGCTTATGCAATAATCAGGCTGAAATTTTCGGAGAATAATTTTCTTACCCAAAGGCAAAATCCTGGGGTGTGCGCCGTAGAATCCGACGACTTTTTGTATCCTGGGCCAGTCTAATCCAAAGGTTGTTCACTTCAACTGCACACAACCTGTTCGATGGAACAGGTTTCTCTTGTTACTTTTTGTGAGCTAATTGCTTAATTTGGGACATTTGACTGTCCGAGCTTATTGTCAAATTTGTTCAATTTCAATTCAGATTTCTTGCTGATGACCTAATGACTTCGCCACTCGATTCACTTAAGTTAGCAAATGGCTCCCTCTGTTAACAACCACAGTTCGTCACTACTAATAGATCATTTCTCGGAACATCATTATTCCAATGCAAGCACAATTTTCCCACCACAATAAACCACTCAACTGAGTGCACTTTGTGAAATTTACTATTCCATTTCAATTAACCTTCACAAAAGTCGGAAAACAATTTACAACAATTGAGAGTCAAATTGCTAATTGTATCCATTATGCCAATGAGCACGAGCTCGAACAATCGCTCAGCTGCTGCAGTAGTGGGCGAAACTTTCTCGTTTCATTTTGGATTGTAACCCACTTGCCGCGGGTATCCTTTCACTGGCATCCATTTTCAAACGAAAAAAAAAACCTGCAACAATCATCACTTCCTTTCAAATTATTCAATTACCTTTTAATTGTTCGCTGTTTGAAGAGCACCCATTTTTCAGCTCTGCCCGACGAGGAAATGCCAATAGAGGCGACATCGTCAGGGATAGTGTTTTTCGTTTCACGATTTTTTTCCCTGCCCGCACAATCAAATTGAGATGCAATCAGGAGAAAAGTTGCAGCATAATCTTGGGAGGAAGCAACCGACTGACGACGCAACGAATCGAAAACGCTTTCATGTTTGAGGCGCGAAGCAATTTTCCATCTTCTCGCAAAGTGGTTGCTTCTTTCAATCGGCCTGTGCGAACTGGAGCGTTGGTAGTTGATGAAGAAGGAAAAAAAACGTTTAGGTATCCGAGTACCATTTCTGGGGAAATCGTTCGGAAAGTTGAGTGGTTCGAAATTGAAAGAAGCAATGCAATTAACGGGCGATGGGATCGAAGCTATGTTGAAGGGGGCGATTTTTGTTGCATTTCCTCAGCGTTGTGTAACAGGGATGTTATGCATTGAGTTCTATTCTTTAAATATTTGCTGATATAGCAGAGAAAGTTGGAATCGATAACATTGTAGGTAAAACTCATAGCACAGAAAAAGGAGCTTGAGCCTTGTAAATGAAAATTGGCAGTCAAAATTCTCAATATCCTTCTTTGTTATAGAAAAAAAAGTTCTTGCTCTATCATCCCTTTTACATTTATTAGGCAATTGATCACATTATGCTTCATTGAGGGTTAAATTTAGAATTTTCGATGGGGCATCAACAACCACTTAGGTTAGAGGTATTGAACAGGATATGAACCTTTGCCTACTCGACTACTGGTACCTGCTGTTACTGCATAGGTAAGGCGAACAGTAAATGTCCAGCCCAAGTTTAAATTTTGAGTACTAGAGCTGTATTTCCACGCCCTCACATCTGCTGGCTTGGAATCTGAGATTATGTATTATTGGAGGTGTTCTCAATATGAGAGCCTTGACCTTGAATCGGATCATACAACCAGTCGAATACAAAAATCTGTTGATGGTCAAATATTTACCTTCTCGTCTGGACCCGAGTATTTATCGTTTACAAATCGCTGTCCAGCATATCTTGCACGGAGAATCCCCCTGTTTCAATTGATTCAAACAAGGTCCCAGGGCAGCGAACGCTTCATCGGTCGAATCGGTCGCTGCAGTGCGTATCATCAGGCGTTCTCTTGACTACTACAGCTGGAGTAGTGATCGGGTGTCGCTATCCAGCATAACCACTTCTAGATTCATTTCACTCCAGAAGACCAACATCTTGATTCTGCGCATCGGGCAGTCCTGAATGAAGGCATCTCGCAAGAAGTCAAGTCTGAAATTTTGTCGTACGCACGATCGATGGAATTCCTTGTTTTTCGAAGGACACAGAAAGCCAGTTAACCTCCACCGTTTGGGCAAATGTAAAAAACAGGGTTTTTCCGATCGACGAAAATCGACTTGTACTCATTTTTGGGGTCAGTAGTGACAGACGAAGTGAGATCGGAGAGACAGACGACTAGATTGTTATTTAACATGGCAGTATCGGACGGTCTGGAGGAGCTAATAGATGCTAATAGTACGATTTTGATTCTGCGATGAGTGAATAAACAAACACTCACTGAAAGAAGGTTGCAGCGAAGAGCTATACGACAACACGGTGAAGTGGGAAACGGATTGGCAAAAATTGGTCAATTGAAACACATCACACTGGGGTGGCTGTAGAGCAAGGGTTGACGAAAGATCCTGATTAGAAGCTGCGGTACAACGATAACATGACCGAGCATCTCGATCTTGGTCAAGTGCGCATGGCGGCCGAAGCTAAGGATATGACGGTCAAACGGTGCACAGTGGTGCGTTTACCAAAAATCGTGAACTTTTTTTTTACCTCTTCAGGGTGTTTTTTTATGACATCGGTGTCTTTGGGAATATCGGTCCATGGTCCATGGTCCATGGTCGGTCCATGGCAAATCGTCCTCCACCTGATCGATCCACCTTGCCCGCTGTGCACCTCGCCTTCTTGTTCCCGTCGGATCGTTGTTGAGAACCATTTTCACCGGATTACTGTCCGACATTCTGGCTACGTGCCCGGCCCACCGCAGTCGTCCGATTTTCGCGGTGAGAACGATAGATGGTTCTCCCAACAGCTGATGCAACTCGTGGTTCATTCGCCTCCTCCACGTACCGTCCGCCATCTGCACCCCACCATATATGGTACGCAACACTTTCTTTTCAAAAACTCCCAGTGCGCGTTGGTCCTCCACGAGCATCGTCCAGGTCTCGTGTCCGTAGAGAACTACCGGTCTTATAAGCGTTTTGTAGATTGTCAGTTTGGTATTCGATCGGAGTGTCTTACGGACTCCAAAGTACGTACGATTTCCAGCTACTATGCGCCTCCGAATTTCTCTGCTGGTATCGTTATCGGCGGTCACCCATGGCCCATGTACACGAATTCTTCAACCACCTCGATTTCGTCACCACCGATAGAAACTCGTGGTGGGTGGCTTACATTGACCTCCCTTGAGCCTCTTCCTATCATGTACTTCGTCTTCGACGTGTTGATGACTAGTCCAATCCATTTAGCTTCGCTTTTCAGTCTGATGTAGGCTTCCTCCATCCTCTCAAAGTTACGTAACATAATATCTATGTCGTCGGCGAAACCAAATAACTAGACGGACTTCGTGAAAATCGTACCACTCGTGTCAATCCCTGCCCTTCGTATTACTCCCTTCAAAGCGATGTTGAATAGCAGACACGAGAGACCATCACCTTGCCGTAACCCTCTACGCGTTTCGAAGGGACTCGAGAATGCCCCTGAAACTCGAACTACGCACATCACCCGATCCATCGTCGCCTTGATCAACCGTATCAGTTTATCCGGAAATCCGTTTTCGTGCATTAGCTGCCATAGCTGGTCCCGATCGATTGTATCATATGCGGCTTTGAAGTCGATAAATAGATGATGTGTGGGCACGTTGTATTCGCAGCATTTCTGTAATACCTGACGTATGGCGAACACCTGGTCTGTGGTAGAGCGTTCACCCATAAATAAAGAGTAATCGATTAGTTACTAATCGATTATTCGAGATTTTACGACATCTCTAGAAGCGTATGACGACAGATTTGCATTGTGTGAAATGATTGGATGAAGAGAACAGAAAAATAGCTTCCCGCTGCACTTCTTTTTACATTAACATTCTTCAGCGTGGTATCCAGTGTGGCGAAATCTCAATTATTATATAAATATCAGTTTGAAAATGTCGATTTATGAAATTTAGAAATACTTGTTCGGATACACGTGAAGACAGACATAATTATACGCATATGAAACTACAGGCCAGATATTTTAAATCCTGTGGGGATTTCCTTGCCCCAATTTGCCCCTCTATTGCATATGAAGTCTTCAAATATCACTATTTTTGACCTTATATTGCCGATAACAAGTCATGTTTGCAAAAAATATTCCTGGTATCTTCCAGAAAGTGGTCCATTTTGATTATATGTACATTTTTGTAGAACATTGTATTGAACTGAAACTGTTAGTTTCGAAAATATCTTTAAAAACTGTAATTTTAGGGTCGGTCCATAAAAAACGCCCCGTATTTCAAAAACGATGATATATGAACACTCGGTGTCTTCATCGATGAAATTCATAATAAATTGCACTTCAACTTTGCCAAAGACACCATATTTAAAAATCGTTTATTGAAGAAGTTACATTTTGCAGCGCCACCTGTGGCAAAAATTGGAACTACAACTTTCCGTCATTTGATGCGCCATATTTTTGTAAAATTTATTCCCGAAGACACCGATGCCAAAAAATAAAACCCTGAAGTGGTAAAAAAAGTTCACGATTTTCGCCAAACGCACCACTACTGTGCGGTGTTTCCTACCTCATCATCCGGTGATCGAGGTACCAAGTACCACGTCAGGTCGTAGTATAGCAAGACTCCAGGTAGATGACATCTCTCGGAGTAGCCCTCCAGGTTGATTTCCCCGCCTTCATACTAAGAGGTTATTCAAATATGTCTTCAGATTTCATCTCAGGAGAATGTTAATAGTGTTCTATTGTGTTCATCGCCGAAAAGTTATGTGTGTCCCGATACTACCAGCTGGCGTGCGCTTGCAATCCGCGGTGTCCATCGGGGAAACGACAGGACTGGTATTGATTATTATTGGTAATCATAGAAGCTGGATGCTTTGTTTTACCGCAGAGAACTGTATTGTTCACCAGTTCTGATGTACAAAAAAACGTTCACAATGTGAGGAGAGGAGGCAACTACCACGGAGTATCAACGGATTCTTCATTCCTTCGCCAATGGCATCTACTTTACATGATGGACGGTTAGGTCGATTTCATCGCTTTGGCGGTCTTCAGACGACCAACACCTATGCTATCCACGGCACAGAGCTGTATTGAGGTGTTGGGAATGGTCCCATGATTCTGGCTTCATGTTCAATGGAGCCCTGATTATCCTGTCTGGCCATTAAGCCGAACGAGTGAAAGGAGGTGTGTTTTTTTTGCAGTGAAAAAAGAAGTGACAAAATTGGTGCTGTGTTTTGTGATTTCTATGTTTCGTGACGAGATGAATATATGTTCAGTGGGATGGAAAACTGAATATATGCCCCTATTAGGAGTTTTGATTTCTCAATAACGTCATTTTAAACGGTTTTCTTAGAACAAGAATCTTCTCTAAACAGTTGATTCATTATTTATTATTATTTATATGTCAACATAGAGTTCGTGTATTCGGAGGAAACAATCTAATTCAAACAATTTTCATGTTGTTTATAGCAAAACTAATTTTAGGCGAATCTAAAGTCTGTTGGAAATGTTCCAGCCATCTGTAAGGGTTGTGGTATGTTGTAGAGTAAACATTGCTTCATGATTAACTTCAATCCTTATTTTCTACTCACAAGCTGATGCATTGTACCTACGGCAGTTACCTACCGAGTATTTTGTTTTTGTTTTTTTTTTTAATTCGTCGATCAGCAAGCTATTTGCTTTTATTGTACCAAACTATGCCACTGCATGGGTTTTTATTAATATTATTTTGAAGTTAAAAATTATTTTATGTTGTTATGTAGTTATGTCGTATACAAAGTATTTTATGTTGTTATAACATTTTTCATTACAAATTTGCAATAATTATGTACCATCGTGTGATGTTGGTTGTTAACGTGTACCGATAAACATTATGAATATGAGAATTACCAACTTCATGTACTTTTACTCCAGTAGTAGGGCACCAACTTTCTGTACTGTTACACCAGTAGTAGGGCAACAATCTCCGTTAACCTCCTATATGACAGCAAAATGTTTTTCTTCGCCAAGCAATTGTTTTGCACACCATGCAATGTAATGCACCAAGTGCCACTTACTAGCAACGACCGACAAATAACCAGGGTGAGAACATGTTGCTTTGTGCAAAGCCGTAAACAAGTATCTGCTGAGGTTCTTCGTCTATCTGACGGACGGAGCTTACGATGGGTTACCGTCACCGTGGGTGACACTGGATCCAAGGAATGAGAATGGGTCATCACATGGTATCATATTTTCCTTCCGCAAAATACATTCAATTCGTTTGAGATGCAACTTATGTTTCCTCACCCTAATTCTATCCCGTGGATTCATTTTCACCCCCGTTGACGGTGCATAAGTTGATTTATTCGAGAAGCTAACCACTTTCGCCTGTCGGGTTTGAGATATTCTGTACAAACTTGTGAAAAACACGAGTAGCAGATGTTGCTTTACATTCGAACAGTTTTGTTTGTTTGCGCCAAGTTGATTAGGTTCTGATGAGTAACATATCCTCTCATGAAAATACGATTACCGTAGTTTTTCTCTTGTTTCCATGACTAATTGAACAAGTTTTCAAGTTTATTTTTCAATAGACTGCCTCGAGCGGAAATCATCGATGAAATCGTTTTCCCCTATCCGGTGCAATCCCAATAAAACATTCAAAAGCACAACTGAATCCCCAGCGTCTCCAATGGCACGCTTTTGTTTGACAACTCACGTGGCGGTTGGCACGTTTGCTTGTCGATCCGCACACTAAATTTGCACAGCCAGCATGTGCCGGGAGGACCGGCACAAAGCACAATGCATATTCCCGGTGTGCTGGAAAGAGAGCGCAGCGGAGTTATTAGCCCAGCTGCCAAATAGAATGGCAGCAGAAGCGGCAGCTCGGGAATCGCATTTTAAATCAGCTCTCGAGAACGGCATGAATAATGCAGGTTTATTCAGGTGTATGCGCACAATAATCATGCATGAATGTGACTAAATAACTCCCGTGCGAGACAAGCCTGAAAAGCATGAAAGCCGACAGTGAGAAAAGCAGAAAACAGCGTGCATACATATGTGCAGAACTGGGACTTTTGCGTGCTCGGACGGAAAAAAATCTATAATCAAGTATTGTAACAGATGTTTAAAGATTGTCCTCGGGAGTGTGCAGTTTAGTTAAACTCGCAAAAAGAATATTATGAACACCTTCATTATCCAAATTTTCTCACAGTTCTGCATCAGAGCATACCAAGATTTGAGAAAGAGCTGGGCATTTGTGAAATTGTTTGATACTCCGAATCATTCCTGATAGAACATTTGTGGTAAACCTATTTCATAGTGGTTCGGTAGAGATTGAGAAGATTATGTCCCTGTTCCTGAACCAATAGCAGGGGATGGATCTCTTACTGCCGAACACCTTACTGGACTGCATATATAGAGTTACGTTGTCATGAACGTGATAAAGTTTTTAAAAAATAATTCTAAGTTCGATTCACATTCACTATTTATTCGTATTCGTTATACACTTGATGTTTTACAAATTTTAATTATCTACACTTGGACGTGTTGTCCCTATCGAATGCCGCACTGAACTGATCGCCCTGACTGAAGCTACCTAGTTACCTGGCTATGGCCGCCTAACTGGAAACTGCTGCTTCAGCGGAATTCCTGGTTCGTCAATTGGGTCCCGGCTGATGCAACCTCGATGGCCGGATGTTTACTGCAACGTCAGCGTACCTGTGGCTAACCTTTGGTTGGTAACCAAATAGCTGACGTCTCCACGTGCACGTACTTCGTCGATGACCATAGGGAAGTATGTAACTCGATAAATTACTTCAAAATTTGTAAATTTGTAAATGATTTCTCAAGCTCTAGATATGGGTTTGTGGTGAAACTGTCCGTAAGTAAAAGCACTGAATAAAACTTTCTAACAAATAGGAATATCAAAGTTGATCGTTGACTTTTGGGTCAGTCCGATATCTTTATTCAATGGTACCTATATCCAATTACGACTATGGGACTCATTTTTGAGACTTTCCTACATAGGCTTGTCTTTTACACAATTTCCCATTGCCATCGGCAATAAGAAATGCCATAACTTTTTTTCCTCTCATTTTCTACATTTGTACAACTCGTCGTCGATTTAATTTGTTACTGATAACGATTCTATTACGCGAGTCGAACTGCGGGAAACCGAGTGTGCCCAAGAGGGAGCGAAGAAGCCTTTCTTCATACGTATTCGACATCACTGCTGCTGATGCTTCTGTTGGGGTGAATCACAATCTGTTAATAGCAGTATCGTTGCTAAAGTGCCGTCGGGAGGATAGAAATGGAATACACGTACCGCTACTGAAGCCAACCAACCGAACAAAGAGATAAATTGAAATGGTAAGAAGAGTAAGCAACCATCAGGGATGATGACGAGGAAAGTAGGGGCGGCCAAATATGGAGAGATGCCAAAGCACCAAGATTGATTACTGCTGATAATGGGGATGTAATTTTCTGTCCCATTTATTGGCATGAGTCGTTTGCATTGTCATCGGGAAATTTTTCTCGATTTTTGGGGTGGAAATTTTGAGGAGGAGGGGAACGTGGAAGATTATAAACAAAGTTTGTTTGCCTATTTTTATTGCGATAAGCAGTGGTGAATATTTGGGGAAATTCCTGCTGACAGAGCGTCGATAATTCGAGATTTTATTTTCAGAGCTTATGATAATGCCCCTGGTCTCTGCTGTCGAGGAATGTTTGGTGATGAATAAATAAATTGTTATTTTACGAAAATTACTTGCTTCCGGGAAAGAATCGTTATTCCCGACAACGATCGCAATAAGTTAGACGCATTTAGAATGATTCCTTTACTCTCTGATCTGAATCCAACTTCTTCTTCTTATTGGCATTACATCCCCCACTGGGCCATTGCCGCCTCGCAGCGTTCTCTAAGCACTTTTGCGAGGTTTTTAAGCTAAGTTATCATCTTTGCATTCGTATATCATGAGGCTAACACGCTGATACTCCAACGCCCAGGGAAGTCCACCCCGAAAATTCCCTAGACCGAACACAACCACCTGCAGCATGATTTGGCTCTGTAGCTACGCATCTTATCACAAGGTCAAGGAAATCCTGAATCCAAATATGTAGTATTTATGTTACTTTTAGCGGGAAGTCCAGTTTAAAATCTTTTCTTTCTGGACTCCTTATGGGACAGTTGAATTTTTATTATCAAAAATGTTGAAAGTTTCTATCATTTTTTTTATTCTAAGATTCTTCAATACTACTAACAGAACCCGGAATTCAACACCAGTTGAAACATTTGGCAAAACGTTCTGCTTCATCTTCGTATCATATCTTTAAATCTCGAAAATGGTGTAACTCATCGGTCAAATTTGATTGAAACACTATTTTCAATCAATTTTGTAGCGTGGCCATAATTCTCCAGTTCAGTAAATCTCCTAAAAGAGACAGCCAGCCGATTCAAATCTCGGTCGTTCCAACGCCAACCAACGTACCAAAATGGTAAACCAAGGCTACCAAGTGACATTGTGGTCGTGAGGCAGGAAGATAAATGCCGGAAACGCTTTTTGTGCCATGTGAACGAACGAGCCACACTTCTCCTTGGAAGCATTTATAAAACACTTTTTTTTCCTTTTCTCGTCTTACTAACCAATATGCTGAACTTGGGAGCAATGCACACCCATATTTCTACATTGTCTGGCAAAAATTGCACTTTTAGCGTTGCATTTATGGGCTCGTCTGGTACACTCTTTCGTGATTATGTGAAAGGGTGTACCAAAATAACTTCTATTCTACATAGGTACTGCAACATGCTTCAGAACGCACGTCTGTGATTTAAACCACCAACTTTCCCTTCAGCACATTACAATCGATGGTACTGTCATACCATTAATAGCATGAGCATAATGACCGCACAATTCGTAGTTGCTACTTCGTGATTGACTAGAACTTGCGAAATTGTACAAAGAACACAATAAATGGGACTTGGGCTACCCATTCTCAATATACACGTTTCGGGAGCTCAAATATTTAAAGCTAATAATGGCGCCGGCCACGTCCTTACGGTCATATAGGAAGGAAAGGATTGCTAGTCCGACTCTCGTTGCTGCTAGAGACCGAGTATACATCTGCATCTCGACGATTATCCTGGGTTAGGATATCGTTTCAGTTGCAAACGGTAATTTATCTGGATTCACTTCGGTAAGCGATGCTATCTATGGGATGGGAAATAACACTAATTCGCTGTCTGACGACGAGAAAAAAGTTGAATCATGCCCGGTGACTTATGAAAATTGGGAAGAAACAAGTTTTGGACGACCGAACGGATGCGCAGCACTCTGTACTTACTTGCTCGATGGCTACATGCGCATGAACCGAGCACCAAATCTACAATCGATGGTACTCTCATACCCACCTGAAAGACTATAAGACTGGGTATCACAGTTGACAGTTGGCTGAACTTGCATGGCCACATTAATCTGGTCCGGAGCGATTGTTTCTTACAGAATCAACATGCTGATATCCATCTCTCGACGAAGGACTCCTGTTGCATGCACCGAAATCAGCGTACCTACTATCATACCACCGTCACCCTCTTCAGCAAATGAATTAGTTATTTGTAAAAAAAAAACTACGTGTAGCTATAACGACTGCAGCCTACGCGACCGAGCGAACAACACTGACTGGTGCAAGAATCGCCATCCTCAGGATTAGGTAGGACGCTTTGGACCAAAAAGCTGGCGGAGGAGCGAATCTGAAACTGATTTCTTCCTAAAAAGAAGTTAGCTTACATCTGCACAGATAACACTGAATCACCAATTTGACGCCTCAATACACGGTTCAAGGTCGCATCTCTCCATCCTCGAATGCGTCTCACGCTCGCCAAGTCGTTCTGTACTGCGCTGCGCTCCATGCCATGCCGCTCCTACCTGCCGAATTGGAAGCGTTGCAAGGTTGCTGTCCGGCATTCCTCCAACATGGCCTTTTCGTAACCTTTAGCTACCTTCAGGATGCTGGGTTCGCCATAGAGCTGGGCGAGCTCGTGGTTCATCCTTCGCCGCCATACACCATCTTCTTGCACACCGCCAAAGATGGTCCTAAGCACCCGTCTCTCGAATACCCCGAGTGCTTGCAAGTGCTCCTCAAGCATTGTCCAAGTTTCATGTCCGTAACGGACTACCGGTCTTATCAGCATTTGGTGCGGTGGTGAATCTTTTTTGACCGCAGTTTCTTCTGGAGCCCGTAGTAGAACCAACTTCCACAGTTTATGCGCCGTCGTATTTCAAGAATAACATTGTTATCAGCCGTTAGCAAGGATCCAAGGGAGACGAATTCAGTTCCTCGTAGTGCTGCTTCCACCTTTCGATCACCGCACGTTTATCCGTCAGGATGCTCCCATCTTTATCCCTGCATATCTCGGCTCGCAGCACGAACCATTTGCGGGATGCATTGAGCTTCTGATAGAACTTGCGGAAAACGGCACAGCTGTTTCATCTCCTCGCACTCCGCTTCTTCCAGGCGGTGTTTTTCCTGAAAAGGTGGGTTCACAGACCCCGCTTCCGTCTATGGCGTTCAACGGTCTGTCGGGTCCGTTGTTGCAGCGCGACCACCCGCGCTGCGTCATTCTCCTGCAAAATTTGTCTGCACTCTTCGTCGAACCAATGCAATCGTTTCGTCGACTTCTTCCTAAATACCCGACATTGTTCTCTGCTGTGTCGTTAATGCATTCCAGAAGTCCTCAATCGAGCTCACCCTCATCTGGCGACGCTGCCTCGAGATGCTGCGCGTATGCAGTTACTACCCTGCATGGAAACATTCCCGAGAAACGTCCTATTTTACATATGGAAACGATCCGATGACAATCAGTCACTACGAAATAAGCAAGGACAGCGGAATTGTACGAATTAAACAAATATTATTGATCCTTTCTATTGATTGCGCCTGTTGGAGCGAGCCCATTTGACTATGTCACTGGTAGTTTAGTTTTCTCAAATTCATGCAGATCTCTTTTCAGCTTATGGAAATAATTATGTTTTTATCACATAATAGATCTTCTGGACCCTTGTAAATTAGCACTGGCAGTGCCAGAGTTGTGATAATGTTGGTTCATCAGAAATTTTGGCGTAATGGGGAAGGGTCGTTTGGCCGAAACCCATTCGGCCGAATGCCACTAGGCCGAAAGTTATTCGGCCGAATATACCATTTGGCCAAACAGACCATTTGGCTGTAAGGGTCGTTTGGCCGAAAGGGTTGTTTGGCCGAAAGGGTTGTTTGGCCGAAAGAGTCGGTTGGCCGAAAGGGTCATTTGGACGAAAGGGTCATTTGGCCGAAAAGGTCGTTTGGCCGAAAGGGTCATTGGGCCGAAAGGGTTATTGGGCCGAAAGGGTTATTTGGCCGAAAGGGTAATTTGGCCGAAAGGGTCGTTTGACCTCCACGGTCATTTGGCTGAAAGGGTTATTAGGGTCATTTGAAAAGTGAGAAATCAAAAGTAGGAAGAAAGACATCTCAATTCTCTCTGTGAAAAAAGAGGAGCGCGAAGTGAGTAGTAAGACGTCTCACTATCCACTTTGCACTTCTCACTTTTTACAGTGAGAAGTGATAAATGAGGAGTGAGAAGTGAGATGTCTCACTTTGCACTACTCACTTTTCACAGTGAAAAGTAAGAAAAAAGGAGTGAGAAGTGAGACGTCTCACTTCTCACTCCTTTTGACGTTAAACTACGTCTGTCTTTTCTATATTGGGGAACACTTTACGATTGCAAAAAATTGAAAATCGTCACGAAAATATGATAGACTTCGATCGTTAATATCTCAGCCGTTTTTCGATGGATTTTAAATTTTCTTGGACCATTCGATCAAGGAAGAGTCAACGCTTCATACGTGATGAACACTGAAGTCGTTTGTTACGCAATTATTTTTACAAGAATCGTTTTTTATGCGTTTTTTTTTCACGCGGGTTTCTGGATTTCCGCGGTTCCTTCAGACATACTTCGGGATTTACGCGGTTTTTACGTTGTTTTAATTTACGCGGCCCATATCTTCCGCGTAAAAACCGACTCTAGTGTGTTACAATATCTATGTATGATAATATTTACTATTAAAAACTTGCTAACAGTTTAGCACTTGGTTTCGGTGAATCAGTCAATCTCGTAAGTGCATCGCAAGCTTCTTCTTCCATAGCACTACATTCCAACTAGAACTTGGCCTGCTTTTCAACTTAGTAATTTATTAGCATTTCTTTAGTTATTCATTGAAAGTTTTTTTTATGTCCGCCATTGCAGGGCTTTTAGCTGGTGCAGTTCGTTTATGCTAACTTAAACGTGCGTTTTCCTTGGAAAGCTTGGAGGCGTTTGACGGTAGCTTCTTGCTTACGTCTGTTGATGCCAGTAGAGGGGCTCGGAATCTTCTTCGCTGTTGCAGTGAATGCGTTCTGGTAAACTTTCTTTGGCTCGTTTTTGCTGATTCGTAGGTGTCTGCCGGAGTAAACGCTAAGTAAGACGCAATTCACGTGAAGGAATAATTATTATTATCAATAACGCCGTTGACAGCCCAGCTTTTGCAATGGGTTTTTCTGTAATGAGCCACCAGGGGCTTAGACTGACTTAGCGACGAGTGGTATGTCTCTGTAGCAGTTTGCGTCGGTGATGGTTGCAGCTGTACACTATCAGCCAGGCTTGTGCTTTTCAAATTGTGTAATCGATTATCATTTAAAATAACCTAAACCTAATTAATACCAATTTAATGTCAACAATGAAGTTCAATCGGATGTTTGGCATTGTTACCAATGCTTCGGATCGAGATACAATTATCGAATGATTCTTACTCTCTAGCGAGTTTTTATCAATTGGTATTTTGGATATGTGAACGCTTGAGAGCAGGGTTCATAATGCTCACTCAATCTCAGGAGCACATAATTTCCCCTCACGAAAGTTTTCGGGGAGAAATCGCTTTTCGGGAAAGAAAAACAGCCTGGAGAGTGATAACAATTTTTCGCTCACTTCGATTGCCGCTAAACGTTGGTTTGCTCTTTTTCTTTCATATTCGAGTCTTTTCGTGGCATCATCAATGCAAATGGTTGTAGCTTATGTGCAACAAATAACTTAACGCTTTCATACAGATAGCGTGGTGGTGTGGCTAAAGTAAGCGCATATCCACAGCTATTATTGTTACTATTCTGGGTTCGAATCCCGGCGCGGCCATACAATTTTGTAATTGTTCTGCGATAATTCTCGCGAAAAGTGAGTGAGAGGTGAAAGTAATGAAACGAAAAAGGATTTTCATCTAATAGGCAAGATTTTCGTTCATCTTCCAATGATAATTCTAGAGAAAAGATTGATGGGTGAAAGATGATCCTCAACATAAACAACGAAACAAGATTTTCCCTTGGCCCGAAAAACGCTTGCTTTGGTCTCATTGAAACGAAAAGTCGAAACCCTGCTTGAGAGTGTTGTTCATCCTCGATTATTTGAAAATTTTATTTTAATCCTCATTTTCAAATGTTATATACATCACCAGTCCAAAAATTATATTCATCACCAGTTATGCTCACTCAATCTCAGGAGCATAGGATAAACATCGAAAGTAGATTCAGGATGGGCTTGAAAAACGCTTGCTTTGGTCTCATCGCACAGAATAGTCGAAAACCTGTACATTACATACAGCTACGTAGTTCAACGTCACCTTTGCGTACAACCCGATTGGGCTGAACTTTTGAGTTTTTTCTTACTTCTCACTGTGGATAGTGAGTAGTTCAAAGTGGGTAGTGAGACGTTTCACTACTCATTTCGCATTACTCACTTTCTATAGCTAAAACTGATAAATAAGGAGTGAGAAGTGAGACGTCTCTCTTCTCATTCCTAATTTCTCACTTTTCAAATGACCTTTTCAGCCAAATGTCCTATTCGGCCAAATGACTCCTCCGGCCAAATTACCCTTTCGGTGAAATTACCCTTTCGACCTTATGATCCTTTTGCCTAAATGACCCTTTCGGCCTGATGACCCTTTCGGCCAAACGATCTTTTCAGCCAAATGGCCTTTTCGACCAAATGACCCTTCCGGCCAAATTACCCTTTCGGCCAAATGACCCTTTCGGCCTTATGACCCTTTTGCCTAAATGACCCTTTCGGCCAAATGACCCTTTCGGCCAAACGATCGTTGCGGCCAAATGAGCCTTCCGGCCAAATAACCCTTTCGGCCAAATAACCCTTTCGGCCAAATGACTCTTCCGGCCAAACGACCCTTTCGGCCAAACGACCCTTTCGGCTAAATGACTTTCGGTGGGTTTTGAAGTTTCGAAGGTTTCGGCCTAATGGTGTGTTCGGTGTAGTTGTATTCGACCAAATGGCTTTCCCTTTCGGGGAATGGGGGGTTTCGGCAAAACGACCCTTCCCCAACAAAATCCTTTTTTGACATTGAAACTAAGATTGAAACAAAGAAACCCCCTAAAAAATCAAGATTATAATCCATCAATTACCAAACTCTTATTTGATTCAATAGTTCCTACAGAAATTCATCAATAAAAATCTTGGAATATTCATTCTGGTATTATTTTATAAATTCTAGGTATTCCATTGAAAATTATTCCAAGAATTCATTTTAATATTCCAACAGGACTTCTTTTAAAGAATCCTCTGCAAATAAATTCAGAAATTTCTTCGGAAACTCCCAAAGGAATTTCTTTGGAATTTTACTTTGTACCGAATACCTTTGTAAGTTCCGTAGGGAATTCGTCCGGAAATTCTCCTCAGGAAATGCCTTCAAATATTCTTTTAGAAATATTTACTGAAATTCTTAAAAGATTTCATTCCGAAATAATATAATTAGGGGAAACCGCCAAATGTTGAACGCCTAATTTTGTCGCCTATTGTTGAACTCCCATAAGAAATGCACGTGAGTTCAACAATAGGCGAAGAAATTAGCCGTTCAACATTTGGCGAATTACCCTAATTCCTAGGGAAGTCGTTACAGCGAAAATTCCATTTCTTTGAAAAAATTTCCAGTACCTTATTTGGAATTTCCTCCTTTATTTTATAGGACGAAACTATAGAAACATCCGGACAAATTACAAAGGACATTCTTATTTTTTTCTAAATAATTCCTTTGGACATTCATTCAAGACATCATTTGGAATATCTTCCAGGTATTTTATTGAACAATCATTAGGAAACAGCTCCAAAAATAAATACAGATCTTTTTTAGGAAGTTCATTCAAAAGCCCAAAGAATAATTTCGAATAATTCTTTCATGCCCTAGTTGAAAGTATAAATTACTTGGTTCGGATTACCACGGCATATGTAATAACTTGTTTGATAAATGTGTAAGCTGTGTTATGAATTGTGCAGTCAAAAATCCAGACGGTTGGATTTGCTTGAACCTTGAAATCAATCACGTTTATGGTAGCGCCCTCTAATTACCTCTCTATTAATTGCATATTATTCGGTAACTTGGCCGTACGAAAATCATTTTTTGTTAAATATCTTGGCTGTGCATGTGGGCAGCACATGTTTCGAAATGGACAAATTGATACAAAATTTGCGAAAAAGAATCCACGTGTCTTGGAGGGACTCGAACCCTCAACCTCCTACTCTCTAGATAGGCGTGATATTCAATTTGCAAAAAAAAAGTTAACCTCGGTGGAGGTTGGTACTCGGATTCTGATGGCTTTTCCGCAAACCGGACCTTTAAGTGGTCTTGTTGTGTAGAAGTTATCACGCCTATTTACAGAGTATCAATTTGACCATTTCGAAACATGTGCTGCCCACATGCACAGCCAAGATATTTAACAAAAAAAAATATCTTTATCACTTGTCATCAGACGAGTTTATACAATCCCATTGTGTTCGGTTCCGAACGTGTAATTTTGTTTATACTTTTGTGTGTTATCTATATGTATGAAATTTGCGATAATTGATTCGTACCTATGATTAGTTTAGTCTATAGATGTACATTGAAATAGTACCTTTCCCTTAAATCGTAAACAAAAAATAAATTTGAATTCAATCTTGCAATTAACAAAGCAGGCTCTGCCCACCAGGAACAGTTAGGTTTTGTTGTATAGGCGTTGCCATGGTAATGGGTTGGAGATTAGTTTAATGTCCAGCTTGGAGATTAGTTTAATGTCCATTTGACATACACACACATTCAAACAATTTAACTATAAATAACCAGGCACTTTCGTGCAGAATTTGAATTTTGTATTTGACTGTCAACGAATATGTCAATTCTGCTACCAGACCACCATCCAGATCCAGTTTCTACTGCGCCGCTGCAAGAGAACCGATCGCTGCTGCTGATCCACTATTATACAGTCCATCCGTTCTGCCGCTCATCGGAGCATCGTCGGAGGAATCAAACAGTCAAGAATTGTCCCTTCGATACGATCCACATTAGACCTCACCAGTGGTAATCTAATGTGGACACCGTTTCGACTGCACACGGACAATCTGTTGCTTTCCTCAGTAAAGATCCCCGCTGCTGGAGCCTCAACAAGAAACAACATTGTATCCCAGCGAGCCGATCCATTATAAGACCCTTCCGGTAATCTTTTGTGGATATCGGTTCGCCTTGCACATGGATTACATGTTGTTCTCTGGTCTGTTGAGTGTTAGCCAGTAGCAAAATTTTGACTGCACCCCCGGAAGGTTGGGTCCGTTTCCGTCCCATTCGTGACGTTGTGCACCGCACACATTGAATTCCACCACTTAATTGTATCTTGACAGATACGTATTTCGACACATACGTATTTCGATACGTATCAGACACTGAAGACGACCTTATTGTTGAGGTCGAAATACGAATCTGTCAAGATACAATTAAGTGGTGGAATTCAATGGGATTGTATAAACTCGTCTGATGACAAGTGAAGACATTCCACTAAAAAGCTCAAAATATTTTCTTATCAATTATCTCTATGTTGAAGAAGGTCCGGTAATCCAACATAATGGCCCTTAGAGTCGGGTTATTGGGATAATAAGCGGTTCGATGGACAAAATTTTGGGTAGCCGGCTTACCTCTTTCGATTTCAATCAGTGAGACCCTAAGCCGATACAAATATTTAAAAAAAATCCCACCCATGGATTATAGGGGCGACAATAAAATTTCCAGAAATGGCCTTTCCCTCCCAATAGAAACCCATATACCAGGAATTTACTAAAATTTGAAATCAAGTGATAATATTTGACAATTTTGAATTATCTGGTTTCCTAATTTTAAAAGTTATGAGAGAAACTGGCCAATTTAGAAACATGGCCAAACCAGGTACAGTTACCCTATTATAGAGATGAATCATGTACGGCTTGCTGAGGAAATGCCTATTTCAGATTCGGATTCAATACAGTGGCCCAGTACAATGTTGATGACTGATGATTTAACTCACAAATACTTCAATTTAAATCCATAGATTTCCGCAGAAAATTTTCAAATTTCCGTAGTTTTCAACTACGGATCCGTAGATCCGAAGAAAACATTCCATTCCGTAAATCTACGGAAATTTCCGCAGTTCTGGCATCGCTAGTGCACTTCTAGTGCAAGGATGTGACAATTAAAATGTGACTTCCTTGTTGTTTCTTTGGTCGGTTGCTCAGAAGAGGAGAACATCAGTGCTGCCAAAACATTTTGTCGCAAAATCCGACGAATACTCAGGGTCTGTCTCATTTGGAGAATTAAACTTAAAAGTGACAGTTCGGAAATTAACAAATAACCCGGTCATAAGAATGGCTGGTGCTACCCAGCAATTCTAATAAGACATCGGTGCAAAATGATTCGATATCTGTCAAAAGTAATCATGCTCTGCAAGCAGGGTTATTCGATAATTATTGAGATGTCACTTTTAAGTTTAATTTCAGTTTAATTATCCAAATGAGACAGAGCCTCAGTATCAGGATTTGAAGTCTTCTCGTTCATTTTCTCCATCGTACATGATAAAAAATGCTACACTGAGAAAATTCTTCATATTGAATATTTGTGTCGCACACATATTTTTTTACAATTTGGGGACACAAATATATTCAATATAAATCCACACATGAATTCAATAACTGCATATTACAGATCACACATAAACTTCATTTGAATATAGATTCTATTTGTACTTGCGTGGAGAGTGGTTATGTTTGCACTAATAATCATCATGATTCAAAATTAAATTAATTTATTTTTGCCAATTAAAGTGTGTTTATATTTTACAGTGTACATACAACAGTGAAAAGTTTTTAATCAATTTAGCACAGAATCAGAGCCGTAGCGTGGAATTCCATTCATTAGGCGCCTCTTTTCTACTAAGGAAAAAAAATCTACAATATTTTTCATTTGGATAACAATTTGAAATTCAGGAATTGCATATTGAAGGAAATCCTCCTAAGAATTTTTGAAATTCCGAAGAATTTTTTTTACTATTCCCAAAATATTCTGGGAATTTAGCAGAGCCTTATTCTTCTTTGTAGCCGCGCATCTTATCGCACGGCTAAGGAAGGCACTTAGCAGAGCAATGCCGAGTGATTTGAGTAGAGTGACAGGAATCATAATAATGCACTTTATAATTAATTCTATATGTTATCTATGTTCGTGTATGGTCAAAGGTCCTAAAATTAAATTAACATTCCTAGAAAACTCTTAAAATTCTAATAAATTTCCGAAAGATAGAAAAAGCTTATGCAAATCAAAAGGAAAATGTTTTTTTTTTGTGAACCTACGCACTACTAGACTAAGTTGGGTCATTAAAACGCTAAAGTGAGATTGTCAATGGTAAGAGTCGTTGTCGGACCTAGTTGGATAACGAAAAGCCCTATGGCCGAAATCACCATCGGACATATTCGGATCAAGAAAAATCCAAAGCCGGTCGGAGATTTGAAGGAATACTACTGGACTTAGTTACATTAAAAAACCTGACGTAAGTAGACCGATGATAGGAATCATAGCCCTATTTGTTACCCGGCTCTGGAATAGATTAATTAATGGCCCAAATCGAAATCGGATCAACCCCAAAAAATAATGGAAGCCAGTAATGCGCTGACATATTTAGTCCAAAATAGACTTCTTCAGCCAAAAAACTAGCATTTTGTTAAGACTAAGATCAAGATAAATTCAACTCTGGAGTATGTCAATGGTTTGAAGACACCATTGGACCTAGTAAGTTCAATAAAATTCAGCTAAGAATAGGGTTGATCGATGATCGAAATCGCTATTGGACTTAGTCGCATAAAAAAACCCAACTCTTGAGCAGATTGGTTGGTGACCGAAATTGACATTGGTCCTATTCAAATTGGTGGCAAATTGGTGGCACTACTGAGCTCGGTAAATTGTTGAATAAATAAAATGCAACTCTACAGGGAGTTGGTCGATGATGGTCGTAGTCGCTATCAAAAGCATCAGGACTGGAAAAAATATAACTTTGGACCAACATTTGGTATTTTTTTGGAAACTGGGGACGTTATGGTCATTCTTCTCCAATCATCTAATGTCAACCAATTTTACAAAACAAATATTTTTAGTCTCATAGCCTCATAGATTCAAGAAGTCAAATTCTATCATATAACTAGTCGACCCGGCAGACGTTGTCCTGCATAGTAGGCGAAAATGCGCGTTGTGAACTGGCTATGCGAAATTCCCATACGAATCTTTATTTTAGTTTTTGACGATTTACTCAACTTTACTTATGATTTTCACATGAGGAAATATCATATAAACCCGTCGGAAACTATAACGAATGTTTCTGCTGAAGAAATGAAAAAAATCCATCCAGCCGTTTTCGAGTTATGCGGATACGAACACAGACCATTTCATTTTTATATATAAGAAGAAGAAGAAGATATTCAATGGCTTTGTTTTGTTTTTCCACCACTGTGCTTGTACAAGTTTCTGGCATGCTGAGATCCGAAAAGTCGCTAGGTTAAATGCGACCGAAATGATCTTTTTTGGATCACATGAACATTTTTTGAACAAAACAAGCAAATTTATCTCGAATCAGAGATGAGCCAGCTTAGGGCTGCAAGCCTTTTTAATAAAGACAACAAGAATCTTGAATCTGCACAAAACCCATAGGGGAAGTGTACCGGTTTTGGCCACCTTAGTGCCTAATTTGGCCAACCCTGAAAAATACATATTTTGCAAAAACTATCGATCATTTTTACAGCGAATACAAGTATAAGGATATAAGATAAGTATATAAGGATATAAGTATCTCCTGTTACAGCTAATAAAACACTCGAAAATTGTTTAATTTTTGGAGTTGCATTGCTTTTGATTAGTCTTCTTCGAAGACCGCTTTCGTTCCTTTTTTATGGCTTGGATATCTTTTGAAGCTTTTGCCTTCTTCAAGGTACCGGCGTACTGATCGGAGGTTATGTCAGCTGCTTTCTCTGTTCGACGTTTTCGTTTGCTGGTTTTCGGGGCTACCATCTTAGGCAACGGAAGAATTGCCACTGGTGATACTTGGAACGCTGGTTTGACAGTTGAATCCTTTTCATTTTCAGAGTTGCAGGTTTCTAAGATATCTTCAGGGGAAACTTGAACTTCCTTATCTTCGAAGCAGATTGGTGTAGTAACAGCATCTACTTGAATTTGCTGAGGCAGTTCGTCTATGTAAGCACCAGCAGGTTGATCGGTTACCTCAGCTGGAGCAAAAGCATCGTCGTCGAAGATATTACGATTGCAAGGCCAGATACCTGTTTTATTGAACCCATTTACAGCTACGCTCATGGTGGCTGCCTTGATGAATGCAGGCTTTATCAACTCTGCAATGTCGTACTGACCGACGACTCTCCCGGGGTTCTGTTGCAGAAACCGCTCCACTTCAGATGCGTAGTATGACTTGAAAGGTGCCATAAAGGACACGTCCAGCGGTTGCATCTTGCACCAAGACAGTGACGAAATTGGCTCTGACCTTCTTAGTAAATGCTAAGTTCTTCTTGTGGGACGAATGTCCGTCTATAATGAGCAAGGCCGGTTTATCATAAGATGGCTGCACGTGTTCCAAGAACGATCAAGTCATTGAAGATATGCACAGTCATGTAACCCGAAAAATTGCACGCAAATTTGCTTTCACATGGTGCACCATTTTTTCAAAGCGTCTTGCATCCGCATACGAGCAAAAATTAGAATCGAAGAAATATGTTGCCCTGCTGCTGACATGCAGATTACTGCCATTATTGTTTCCCACGTTTAGCGAACGTAATTTCACCAACCTGCTTCATAACTTTTAAAGCTGCAATCTTCCGTTTCTTACGTGGGACCTTTGAAGAATAGATAAACTAAAAGTTTGTTTTTCACAAAATACAAAATGCAGGTAAAAACGCACAGTACAGACACCTGTCTCATCTGCGTTGAAAATTCGATCCGCCGTGAATTTAGGGTTTGTGAGCGCCACTTCCAACAAATCGTAGAATGCAAAAACTGAGACCTTATTGAAACCTCTGGCACGGGCAGCTGAGGTTGCTTCAGGCTTCCGGAAGGACAACTTAGGATTTCGCTTGAGGAAGTTGCTCAACCATGCGACACCAGCAAGTTTGGTGGACTTGTTGAATGGGTGCTGCAAACCATTTTTTCCGCCAAGTCAAAAGCCAGCTTTCGAACATCGATCATCGAAATCCCATAGAACCTCTTTTCTAAATCTAAAAGGTGTCGCACCAGTTCCTCTTCTTGTTGTTGATTGAACACAGAAGCAAGAGGTCCAAGTCGTGGCAAGAGATCGGGTTTCGTGAGGTGCCTCATAAGCGTCGTTCGAGGAACAGCATAATTTATGGCTGCTGTTTTCACTGGTGTCCCATTCCTCACAGATTTCAATGCCTGTTCCATCTGCACAGAGGTCCATGACTTCCGGTTGCTTTTGCGAACGTAATTTGTTGGCATCTGTGAACAAAAAATCGATAACATAAGTAAAACGGATTAAACACTTCTGTGTCTGTCTTTCCCTACGACAGAATGTCCGTCTTTCCCACTTTAGTGCGTGATATTTAAACCACCAGAATACAAAAAAATTAATTGCAATAATTACCGTTCTTCTACCAGGCTTCTGCTTTGTAATCAAAACAACTCGTTCGCGTAGGAAATCTGCCGGAAATAAAAACACTGCAAAATGTAGAGCTTGATATCCGTAATAGCCAAATTACATCCACTAGCACGGGCACGAAGAAAACTTTTGTTTTGTTGACATAATTGACAGATTGCGTTTGTGATGTCAACAGTGGTTCTCAAATGTTTTGTTACACGTTCAAATTTGATCCTACATTGTTGGAATATTTCAAAACAACTTTTATCCTTTAAATATGAAAAGTGCCCATCTTTACCACTGTGTCCGTCTTTACCTACTTTCCCCTACAGGACTCAGAAACAAAAAAAAAACTCTTGATTTTGGCGCCCCTCTAAAGACTGGCGCCCTTGGCGGGGGCCAACCCAGCCAACCATACGTTACGGCGCTGCATAGAATGATCAGAAAACAAACATTTGAGCTTTTTTTGCTGAATATATTTTTCCAAAAACGCAGGACGGCTACACTACAAATAGGCTGCCCTTTGTATAGAGCACCCCCATGAAACGGCTGTCATCCACGAACAACTCGCTTGAAGCCAAAAACATGGTGCTGCAACCTGGTTCTGGATGGAAACATTGCCGGTTAAGCAATAAACACACGAAGTCAGATCAGTCGGATGCGTAAGCGGCATGTGTTGCATTGTTATTTAAATTATATTCAACGAGATGTATTGCATTGCTGCGTGATTTTGGACGTCATTAATTGGCGCTTTGATGTTGCATGAAGCAGAAAGATGATATTTAAAAAATTTCGCACGGTGAAACATACGAGGATATTTTTGAAACTCTTCTCTGAAATTCTAGAGGCAATTCAATTAAAAACGGTAAACAGTGCTGGGTTGGACTTTTCTTATATTGTGTACTAAGTATGATATCATAGAATAAAAATTGAAATTAAAATATTGTGCAGTAGACAACAAGACTAACCCCGTACTGCTTATCGTTTTTAATTAAAGGCTCCCCCAAACACACGCGACGCGATTCTATCGCTTGGCGACAGCGATTCTGTCGCCGTTGGTATGGAAGCATAGATAGAACATTGACTGCAGCGACCCAACGATAGAATCGCGACGACCAGTTGTCGCCGTCGCGGCGATGAAATCACTTAGGTCTGGGGGAGCCTTAAATTGCTTCGGCGGTATGAACAGAGCTTAAAATAGGAAAGGCAACACTAGCGCCACCCAATCGGTAGACGGCTTCAAGAACTACATCTTATTTCAGGGGGGTGGTATAGAGTGCCGCAGATTGAGATGTTGTAAGATTCCGATTAATCGATTAATAACTAATCGATTACTCTCGATTCTTGTCGATTATTGAATCGATTAATCGTTGGGTATTAATCGATTCGAAATTAATCGATTGTCACAACTATGAATCGATAAAAGATATTTTAGTTACTAGATAAAGATTGTCGCTTCGGTTCCCTTTGTTCTGCTGTCCGGAACATGTTGGGTACCAAGCTGTCAAATCGTATGGATTTTCCTTCTTTGACATTTAGCTTTCCTATCCTCGCCAGCAAAAGATGTTCCGGACAGCGACAATCTTTATCTAGTAACTAAAATATCTTTTGAATCGATTAATCGAAATAATCGATTAATTTGCGACGTCTCCAGCCGCAAAGGTCATTTAAGTTATCGAATGTCATTTTCTTCCAATCAGTAATCGGTACGATTATGGCAGGAAATCGGTACCATTTTTAATGACTAATTGGTACATTCTAGCCTAGGTTGGGTGTAGAAATGAACGCTGAACTGCGGATTCAATCTAAAACTAGAACTGTGCGCTGCATTCCTGCTGGTCCTTACGAAGTTCTCCAGAAGCGTTGATATCAACAACAAGATTTGCCTTTGATCTGCTTCGAGGATCGTCCTAAACCAAAACTGTCTTCCAACAACGCCGTCGCCGTGGAAATACAAGAGCTGACTTCAAAAGCCTGCCGGCACCATGTTACATCCGGCGAAAACCC
Source organism: Armigeres subalbatus (assembly GCF_024139115.2). Lineage (NCBI taxonomy): Eukaryota > Metazoa > Arthropoda > Insecta > Diptera > Culicidae > Armigeres > Armigeres subalbatus. The sequence goes on from NC_085141.1 coordinate 403,438,136, forward strand.
CCCCGATTTGATCTCCCGTGGCACTACGCTCGAAGCTCTCATTGCATTGATGGTTCAATGTTGTATGTATTTAGCATCGCATGGAACACTTCGATCGCCGATCAAAGAGAGAATTATTAGGCTCTTTTTAGTGGAATGTTTTCACCTGTTATAATCCTAGCTTTAGTATTATTCCATTTAATTCCACCACGTTGTAATCTTTACAGATACGTACTTCGATATCAACTGTAAGGCCGTCTTCAGTGTTTCGTACTTGACTTGACTCGAGTCGATGTAATGCATATTCGGCTAATAATTCATTGACATGTCTGCCTGTTCAGCATTCAAAACTAGTAATCTAGTATTGAAGTATTTAAATTGGTTTCTTTTATTCATATTTAACCGAATTGCACTATTCCAGCAATGAATTATTTTGACCCACCCTAGAACATGACTGCTTTCATCTATCTCACAAGCCTTGATATACTGAGACGATGCTTGTATGCAAAACAGCTTCGCTGCTCTACGGCACTTGTGAGCTCACACGAAAAACCGCATTTCGTCTCCTGGAAACAGCATCAACATCTTTCACACGTATGGTTAAGCTTGAGGTTATTGGAAGGTTGGGAAACAGAATCAATTTTACTTACGTTCGGAGCACCCTCGTTTTCGATATCGTACACACCCAAAGTCAATGCAATGGTGGCAAATATAATATAGCGAATAGTGAGTTCCAGTTTATTGCCGAACGGAGAGCACTATTTCACCGATCCCGCCTGACACTCATTGTGCACCATTTGCTCTTGATTTACGGCGACGAATTTTTACAAGGGTCCCCAACCGCTCGTGCACCGTGAAAAATCAATTACACGTATATTTCCGCAGATTCGACAAGGCACTTCTCGACCGTGGAACCGAATTTACATAAAAATCAAATAACCCAAATGTGGCACCAAACCAATCCTGTTTTTGGGAGGCGACCAATTCTGCACAGCCGGATTCAGAACCGAAGTCTGCCACCGCACCGGCGGCAGTGCGTGCTGCTTCTTTGGAGTTCACAGTTTGTAACTCTTGTTGGCACGCTGTTTACGCTCTATCCTCAATTGTCGCACTCTAGCTTTATTTTGTACCGTTCTAAATCATATTTGCGGCATCTTTAAATTTTGATTACTAGATTTTGAATGGAAAGCAAGTTATGAATGGCTTTATTATTCTTAAATTAAGATTAAATCATAAAAATCCTGATTAACCCACTTAGCAATGATAATGCCTTTCTCGTGCATTTTGAAAAAAAAAATGTATTAGGACCATAACTATTGAGTTCTGGCAAATTTGGTTGCACCAACTCAATTTGGTCGCATTTGAGTCACAGAAGCTCTTATACAGCAAGTGTGTTGCTCGGGACATTACCTTAATTCGTCAAGCTGAGTTGATTGGCATATAACAGTCGGCCCTCCGACCTCCTATCAGAAATTCGTTTTTGGAGTTAACATATAGCTTTTTTGTTACACCTTTGGTGTATGAGAAAGGCAAAAACCTAGGCGTTCTTTCTTGATAGGCTGTGTATTTCAAATCCTCTTTTCAACTTTCATGTGTTTTTTCAGTATTTTCAGTTATTTCATTGCTTATTAATTGAAAGATTTTTTATGTTAGCCATTGAATAAATATGTTCAGAAAACAATATAATGTCCAGGGCCCCAAAACAGAATAGAATGTCCATAAAAAGAATCACAACGGTAGATCGACTTTCCAAAAATAAACATCATATCGATGTGTTCAACAAGCAAATATCCGCCACTTGAGACCTGGCCTTAGCAGAGGGATAATCGAAAAATAACACTGATCCCTTCTTTTTGCTCCATGCTCAAAATACGGGGCGAGCCGGCGCGCGGTTCCTTAGGGAGCGAATCCAGAGAAAATCGAAAATAAATACCTTCTGGCAATATAATAAATATCGAAAGACGTCTCGGAGGGGACCAAAGGACATTCGTTACTGAGTTGCTGTTTGGGCGAAACAAGTTTCTCAGTTCATTCAATTTTTGCTTTGAACGCGAATTTTGTAAACGCGCTACAGATTGCGAAGAGGGGAATAGTAATATACATCCCGCTGCAGCGTCTGGAAGGGGACGAAATTGAATCGTTTACGCACCCCGGGCTCTGGGTGCTGCTGCCAGTGTCTCGTGTGTTTACAAGTGGAAATAATGTTTCCTTTTCTCGCTTCGACAGTCGCTAACTGCCTGGGCTGCGCGTACACGATGGAGATTGTTTGCATCGCAGTTAGTCAACACAATTATGAGGATAAATAAATTATCGTAATTTCTGGTTCGCTGAGATTCTCTGGGAAGATAATGTACGACAATTACCGAAGGACCGTCGCAAGCTAGATTTGTTTCGATTATGTGAATGTGTATTGGGTGGAAATTTCTTATTCAAAATAACGTTCATAATGGAATACTTATTGTAGATTTAATAAACACAAGTAAAAGACCCCTAAGCGGTGTCTTTCTCGTGCATCAATCAAAAATATGAGTGAGATGTTTTAGCGTGGTTTGCGTATAACAACAATATTTTAGCCTTAACTTCTGAGCTCATTGTCCGATCTAACCTGATGCGAGAAAATCTGCCAAGGCAAAGTTTCGAAAAGTGAGTGAACAAAATAAAACACACACACAGACACAGACACACAGGCACAGACAGGGCTGCGAAATGGTGAGTTGACGCCTGGAAAGGAGCGACCTACACTGCTCTGGTCCTCACAAGTTCCAATCTCACGCCAGTTCGTCTACGCCAGTACTACTGTAATCTGAAAAAGTGACGTAACAGCCATTTTACAACATGCATGATTTCCATTTTTCTGTTAAAGAGCTCGATGAGTAGTATTCGTTAACACTATTTTTGGAAAATGGCATATACGTCACTTTTCCAGATTACGGCAGAGTAGAGATTATGGACGGCCCATGGCTTGTGAGGGCGATGAACCGTAAACGCGATGGGCTTTCGGCCTTCCAGGTGGCGACGGAACAGCTGGACACCATCATCGACTTTGCGTCATCGAAGCATAATATCAACAAGGACCTCAAGGGGAGCATGCTGAAACTTCGAAAGTCAATGTTGTACGCCAAGCTGGAGAAGGCGGTCGGGATGGCCAAGTGCAAACTCGTGAAATCAGTGGAGTCGAGGTCTACCCAGACTGAGGCCCAAGAATTCGCGGGCACGTCTGGGGGTCAGCCGCCCCAGACCAGGGAAATATAGGGGGATGACTCCTCCCTGACCCTGGTCAAGAACAAGAGGAAACTGACCTGGACGAGATCACCGAAGTCGAAGAGCTCGTCACGGCACTGTGGCGACAGTGTGAAGTGGAGACGCCCACCGCAGCCGTTCGGCTACGGAAAGGTCCGGCAGGGACACAGGTAGCATTGGTTCGGCTATCTGCAGCGGATGCCTCCAAGGTAGTCAAGTTAGGGAGCGTCAAGGTGGGATGGTCGGTGTGCCCTGTGGGCATATACGAGCAACCCGAAGTTTGCTTCAACCGGGAACCGGGGTACAAGCAATGGGACTGCAAAGGCCCTGACAGAAGCAATCTCTGCCGACGCTGCGGATTGGAGGGACATAAGGCACAACGCTGCACGAACCCTCCCAATTGTTTGATTTGATCCAGCAAAGCTGTGAACAGCAAGCACCCCATTGGGGGTTCGAAGTGCCCGGCGTTTAAGCGTGCTGCAAAATAACAGTGTTTTGTTTTCACGGATTTTTGTTTTCATAAAGTGCTTCAAAATTAAAAAAATCGAGTAAGATTCCTAAGTCCCCGACCAGTCAGTCCATCAATTTCCAATTTCATTTATTTCCAATTCCGGTAAAAAAATCAAAATTAATCTATCCTGTTCATGCATCCCAAACACGGACATCAGTTTGATGTAAAGTATGAGCCTTTTAGCCCACTACTTCATGTTCACTGTTTATAAAAAGACCCGTGTTTCGCGTGCGCGTGTCATTTGCATACAGAATCTCACGGATAGTGGACCAGGGCGCCCAGAAGCGGTCCCAGCGGGAACGGCTGTCACAGCGGTGGTATTGCAGCAGAACATTTTTCGATACGGTGGTGCAGCAACGCATCGTTTACGTCCGTGTATCAAGCAGCATCGTCTGCGAATCTGGCAATCGACGGTGTCCGTAGCGCTGAATCATCGGTTGGCGGTCAAATGGTTGCTCTTAGTTAGACATATAAAATTGGTTTTGAATTTATTTTTCAAGGTGCGATTATTTGGTTATGTGCTTTTGGTGATTGAGAAAATTGATTTTAGACGAACTTTGTTCATAGAATGAAACATAATTATTTGGCGTCGGTAGCAGAATCATGGCGTCAGCGTCAGTCTTGAAAAGAGGCTTCCGAGCCTCTTGAAAAGAGGCTTCCGAGCCTTTTGGAAGGAGGCTTCCGAGCCTCTTGGAAGAAGGCTTCCGAGCCTCTTGGAAGGAGGCTTCCGAGCCTCTTGAAAGGAGGCTTCCGAGCCTCTTGAAAGGAGGCTTCCGAGCCTCTTGAAAGGAGGCTTCCGAGCCTCTTGAAAGGAGGCTTCCGAGCCTCTTGAAAGGAGGCTTCCGAGGCCTCTTGAAGGAGGCTTCCAGGCCTCTTGAAAGGAGGCTTCCGAGCCTCTTGAAAGGAGGCTTCCAGGCCTCTTGAAAGGAGGCTTCCAGCCTCTTGAAAGGAGGCTTCTGAGCCTCTTGAAAGGAGGCTTCCGAGCCTCTTGAAGGAGGCTTCCAGGCCTCTTGAAAGGAGGCTTCCAGGCCTCTTGAAAGGAGGCTTCTGAGCCTCTTGAAAGGAGGCTTCCTGAGCCTCTTGAAAGGAGGCTTCTGAGCCTCTTGAAAGGAGGCTTGAGCCTCTTGAAAGGAGGCTTCTGAGCCTCTTGAAAGGGAGGCTTCCAGGCCTCTTGAAAGGAGGCCTGAGCCTCTTGAAAGGAGGCCTGAGCCTCTTGAAAGGAGGCTTCCAGGCCTTGAAAGGAGGCTTCTGAGCCTCTTGAAAGGAGGCTTCCTGAGCCTCTTGAAAGGAGGCTGAGCCTCTTGAAGGGAGGCTTCCGGGCCTCTTGAAGGAGGCTTCCAGGCCTCTTGAAAGGAGGCTTGAGCCTCTTGAAAGGAGGCTTCTGAGGCCTCTTGAAAGGAGGCTTCCTGAGCCTCTTGAAAGGAGGCTTCTGAGCCTCTTGAAAGGAGGCTTCTGAGGCCTCTTGAAAGGAGGCTTCCGGGCCTCTTGAAAGGAGGCTTCTGAGCCTCTTGAAAGGAGGCTTCGAGCCTCTTGAAAGGAGGCTTCTGAGCCTCTTGAAAGGAGGCTTCCAGGCCTCTTGAAGGGAGGCTTCCAGGCCTCTTGAAGGAGGCTTCTGAGGCCTCTTGAAAGGAGGCTTCCGAGCCTCTTGAAAGGAGGCTTCTGAGCCTCTTGAAAGGAGGCTTCCGGGCCTCTTGAAAGGAGGCTTCTGAGCCTCTTGAAAGGAGGCTCTGAGCCTCTTGAAAGGAGGCTTCTGAGCCTCTTGAAGGAGGCTTCCAGGCCTCTTGAAAGGGAGGCTTCCGAGCCTCTTGAAGGAGGCTTGAGGCCTCTTGAAAGGAGGCTTCTGAGCCTCTTGAAAGGAGGCTGAGGCCTCTTGAAAGGAGGCTCTGAGCCTCTTGAAAGGAGGCTCTGAGCCTCTTGAAAGGAGGCTTCGAGCCTCTTGAAAGGAGGCTTCCGAGCCTCTTGAAAGGAGGCTTCCTGAGCCTCTTGAAGGAGGCTTCCGAGCCTCTTGAAGGAGGCTTCTGAGCCTCTTGAAAGGAGGCTTCTGAGCCTCTTGAAAGGAGGCTTGAGGCCTCTTGAAAGGAGGCTTCTGAGCCTCTTGAAAGGAGGCTTCCGAGCCTCTTGAAAGGAGGCTTCTGAGCCTCTTGAAAGGAGGCTTCCGGGCCTCTTGAAAGGAGGCTTGAGCCTCTTGAAAGGAGGCTTCTGAGCCTCTTGAAGGAGGCTTCCGAGCCTCTTGAAAGGAGGGCTGAGGCCTCTTGAAGGAGGCTTTGAGCCTCTTGAAGGAGGCTTCCAGAGCTCTTGAAAGGAGGCTTCCAGGCCTCTTGAAAGGAGGCTTCCGAGCCTCTTGAAAGGAGGCTTCCAGGCCTCTTGAAGGAGGCTTCCAGGCCTCTTGAAGGAGGCTTCCAGGCCTCTTGAAAGGAGGCTTCCGAGCCTCTTGAAAGGAGGCTTCCGGGCCTCTTGAAAGGAGGCTTCCGAGCCTCTTGAAGCAGGCTTGAGCCTCTTGAAAGGAGGCTTCCTGAGCCTCTTGAAAGGAGGCTTCTGAGCCTCTTGAAAGGAGGCTTCTGAGCTCTTGAAAGGAGGCTTCTGAGCCTCTTGAAAGGAGGCTTCCGAGCCTCTTGAAGGAGGCTTCCGAGGCCTCTTGAAAGGAGGCTTCCGGGCCTCTTGAAGGAGGCTTGAGGCCTCTTGAAAGGAGGCTTCCAGGCCTCTTGAAAGGAGGCTTCCGGGCCTCTTGAAGGAGGCCTGAGCCTCTTGAAAGGAGGCTTCCGAGCCTCTTGAAAGGAGGCTTCCGAGCCTCTTGAAGGAGGCTTCCGGGCCTCTTGAAAGGAGGCTTCCTGAGCCTCTTGAAGGAGGCTTCTGAGCCTCTTGAAAGGAGGCTTCCAGCCTCTTGAAAGGAGGCTTGAGCCTCTTGAAAGGAGGCTTCCAGGCCTCTTGAAAGGAGGCTTCCGGGCCTCTTGAAGGAGGCTTCCAGCCTCTTGAAGGAGGCTTTGAGCCTCTTGAAGGAGGCTTCCGAGCCTCTTGAAAGGAGGCTTCCAGAGCCTCTTGAAGGAGGCTTCCAGGCCTCTTGAAAGGAGGCTTCTGAGCCTCTTGAAAGGAGGCTTCCTGAGCCTCTGAAAGGAGGCTTGAGCCTCTTGAAAGGAGGCTGAGGCCTCTTGAAAGGAGGCTTCCGGGCCTCTTGAAGGAGGCTTCCAGGCCTCTTGAAAGGAGGCTTCTGAGCCTCTTGAAAGGAGGCTCTGAGCCTCTTGAAAGGAGGCTTCTGAGCCTCTTGAAAGGAGGCTTCCAGAGCCTCTTGAAAGGAGGCTCTGAGCCTCTTGAAAGGAGGCTTCTGAGCCTCTTGAAGGAGGCTTCCAGGCCTCTTGAAAGGGAGGCTTCTGAGCCTCTTGAAAGGAGGCTTCCAGGCCTCTTGAAAGGAGGCTTCTGAGCCTCTTGAAAGGAGGCTTCCGGGCCTCTTGAAAGGAGGCTTCCTGAGCCTCTTGAAAGGAGGCTTCTGAGCCTCTTGAAAGGAGGCTCTGAGCCTCTTGAAAGGAGGCTTCCGGGCCTCTTGAAAGGAGGCTTGAGCCTCTTGAAAGGAGGCTTCCAGGCCTCTTGAAAGGAGGCTCTGAGCCTCTTGAAAGGAGGCTTCTGAGCCTCTTGAAAGGAGGCTTGAGCCTCTTGAAAGGAGGCTTCCTGAGCCTCTTGAAAGGAGGCTTCCAGGCCTCTTGAAAGGAGGCTTCCTGAGCCTCTTGAAAGGAGGCTTCCTGAGCCTCTTGAAAGGAGGCCTGAGCCTCTTGAAAGGAGGCTTCCGAGCCTCTTGAAAGGAGGCCTCTGAGCTTCCGGGCCTCTTGAAAGGAGGCTTCCTGAGCCTCTTGAAAGGAGGCTTCTGAGCCTCTTGAAGGAGGCTTCCGAGGCCTCTTGAAAGGAGGCTCTGAGCCTCTTGAAAGGAGGCTCTGAGCCTCTTGAAAGGAGGCTTCCGGGCCTCTTGAAAGGAGGCTTCTGAGCCTCTTGAAAGGAGGCTTCTGAGCCTCTTGAAAGGAGGCCTGAGGCCTCTTGAAAGGAGGCTTCCAGGCCTCTTGAAAGGAGGCTCTGAGCCTCTTGAAAGGAGGCTCTGAGCCTCTTGAAGGAGGCTTCCAGAGCCTCTTGAAAGGAGGCTTCCGGGCCTCTTGAAAGGAGGCTCTGAGCCTCTTGAAAGGAGGCTTCCGGGCCTCTTGAAAGGAGGCTTCTGGGCCTCTTGAAAGGAGGCTCTGAGCCTCTTGAAAGGAGGCCTGAGCCTCTTGAAGGAGGCTTGAGGCCTCTTGAAAGGAGGCTTGAGCCTCTTGAAAGGAGGCTTCCGGGCCTCTTGAAAGGAGGCCTGAGCCTCTTGAAAGGAGGCTTCCGGGCCTCTTGAAAGGAGGCTTCTGAGCCTCTTGAAAGGAGGCTTCTGAGCCTCTTGAAAGGAGGCTTCTGAGCCTCTTGAAAGGAGGCTACTGAGCCTCTTGAAAGGAGGCTTCCGAGCCTCTTGAAAGGAGGCTTCCGGGCCTCTTGAAAGGAGGCTTGAGCCTCTTGAAAGGAGGCTTCCGAGCCTCTTGAAAGGAGGCTTCCGAGCCTCTTGAAAGGAGGCCTGAGCCTCTTGAAAGGAGGCTCTGAGCCTCTTGAAAGGAGGCTTCTGAGCCTCTTGAAAGGAGGCTTTGAGGCCTCTTGAAAGGAGGCTTCCGAGCCTCTTGAAAGGAGGCCTGAGCCTCTTGAAAGGAGGCTTCCGGGCCTCTTGAAAGGAGGCTTCCGGGCCTCTTGAAAGGAGGCTTCTGAGCCTCTTGAAAGGAGGCTTCCTGGCCTCTTGAAAGGAGGCTCTGAGCCTCTTGAAAGGAGGCTTCCTGGGCCTCTTGAAAGGAGGCTTCCGAGCCTCTTGAAAGGAGGCTTCTGAGCCTCTTGAAAGCAGGCTTGAGCCTCTTGAAAGCAGGCTGGCTTCCTGAGCCTCTTGAAAGGAGGCTTCCTGAGCCTCTTGAAAGGAGGCTTCTGAGCCTCTTGAAAGGAGGCTTTGAGCCTCTTGAAAGAAGGCTTCTGAGCCTCTTGAAAGAGAGGCTTGAGCCTCTTGAAAGGAGGCTTCGAGCCTCTTGAAAGGAGGCTTCCGAGCCTCTTGAAAGGAGGCTTCCGAGCCTCTTGAAAGGAGGCTTCCAGGCCTCTTGAAAGGAGGCTTCCAGAGCCTCTTGAAAGGAGGCTTCCTGAGCCTCTTGAAGGAGGCTTCCAGGCCTCTTGAAAGGAGGCCTGAGCCTCTTGGAAGGAGGCTTCCGAGCCTCTTGAAAGGAGGCTTCCGAGCCTCTTGAAAGGAGGCTTCCGAGCCTCTTGAAAGGAGGCTTCCGAGCCTCTTGAAAGGAGGCTTCCGAGCCTCTTGAAAGGAGGCTTCCGAGCCTCTTGAAATGAGGCTTCCGAGCCTCGCAGTGAATTGGCCCCCAGACGAAGTTGTACATTGTCCAAATACTGGAGCCTGAAGCCATCTTTGTGTTTTTGAAAGAAAAGTGCGGCGTGCCATCTAAGGTGGGGTGCAAATGGAAGACTATACAGTACATAAACAAGATACATGATCCATGACTGACACCAGATGGGGAAAACTGTATAACTTCCAAAAACAGCATGTCTGGCGAGTTGAAGAAGAAAGCAACTGATGGAATTTCTAATTGTATGTAGGAAACGAGCTTTTTTAGTGCATTTCCAATTTTAGCAACTACTGCTAGAATAGTCAAGTTGAAGGTATAGGAAGGTTTAGAAATGGAAACGTCATGAAAGCGCCATTTCCAGTTCTAGCGATTGCTAGAACATGAGAAATATATGAAAAGATACAAAATAGGAGAAATGGAACGGGCCTGGGATTGAACCCACGACCTCTGGCGTATGAGGCGGAAGCGGTAGCCATATGACCACCAAGCCCTTTTCGGGCACTTATACTTAACCGATTTACTCGCAACAAATTGCATTCGACGCAGACTTCTATCCCATTGTTTCCTATTGAAAATTGGCCGGATCGGACTAGCTCAAAAAAAAGGGCCAATGGAAATGGTTTTATTATTCCAGCTTTGATGCGTTGCAGCATGCGTGAAATAACAAAAGTGACAGTTGCACCTACGTCGCCTCCGTTATGAATGGGGTGCCCTTGAAAACGCGAGTGCATTTAGTTTTGGATTCCATAAGATATTGATGCTTCCGTAATTTTAATCTTCATTGCACAATCAACCATAGGAAACATATTTAGTCTACAAACGTCGTTCTACCAATTCTACACTACGAATGCATTTTGAAACATTCTTTCATCAAGTGGTAGAGGGAGGCCAGGAAGCATAACGACGACAAACAGAGAAGGACACTCGAAGTGAACTAATTAATGCGAAACTCGTAAAACACGTTATTGAAAGAAATATTATCGAAATAAATTAGGCATGGCAAAACAGTTCGAACACTATCATAAATCACAAAATAGCCATCTTGCCGCAATGAAATGACTAGTTATTGAGTCTAATTCATATTTTTACTGACTTCTCCCAATAACATAAACAAGAAAGTATGAGCAGATCCAACTTTTTAACTGCAGCAATAACAAAAATTTAGCTTCGCATTCAACATGCCGTAAAATACGCAACCCACAATCACGAAGCACAAAGAGACAATAACTTGCTCTGGGCGACTAATGTGAACGAAAAACTCACAAGTATGAAGCAGTTCTGATGTTGCCACCGGAGGAATTGTTTTCATTGGATTCGAACGGTTGTTTCGCCTGACGGTGGCTGGCGCCACCACACCGTACCGCACCACCACCGGCCAGTGCCCAATAAAGCATGCAATAAATAATGAATTTACGATCGCTTATATCATTAACAGCATTAAAGATGCATAACAGTGAATGTAAACATGATAGAGATGAAGTGAAGTGGAATTGTTGCGCACTGCTGGGGGTCCGTCCTCCGGAAAGACATGACCGCAGTAGATGGTGATTTTCTAGATCAGAGTTTCTCAACCGTGTGTAGAAATCGCAATTAGTTTTTCTTTTGAATTATTAAGCCCTCTTTTTACGTGAATTTCTGTTGTTTTCAGGCAATTTCACAAAAATATGTTGTGATACATAAAAAAATATTGTCATATAACATTTCTCAACATAACATAAACAAAGCACTAAATAAACGTGCCATACCCAAATTGGAAATCGCTGTCCATCGAGTAGCAGTGATTCAACCTAAGGGGCGAACCGAAACCAATCGTTACATTCCATCCTCCTCGGAGGGATCTTTATCGAAGCGGTAGGGTACGAACAGTACTGGCATCATGGCACAGAACCAGCCTTGCCGCCGCTTCGTCTTCATTGGAAGCACGTACCCTATCGTCGTGGTACGATACTAAAAACTACTTGGGAAAACCGGCCCGGGAACGGGAGAAAATGAAGTTGATTCATTTTTATGATTGTTTACTGAGAACGAGAAAGGACGACGACGACGACGATGATGGCGCCAGGATTGCCCTGAAGGCGGAATTCCCGTTCTCGCAAGTCGCACCATACTAACTATGGGATGGCTGTTCGAGGGGGAGGAAATATTAAATAATTAATGATTTGTGAAGACGTCGTCGTTCGGTGACTTTGGTGGATGGAGATGTTTTACTTTCCGTTGCTACATTTTCGCAAGGAAATATGTCAATTTTGGGTTTTTATTTGTTTGCAGTTTCCAAGTTTTATTTGAATTGACTGCTTCCCTGCTCGGTGTTGCTGCCAGTGGATGGTTTATGATGGATAATCTTGAAGGAATGACTTCCGCTCATATGGAGCGTGACACGGTGGCACAACTTGGTTCGACGGCGCCCAGAAGTTAGGGAGGGCTGTGGCACGCTGGAGTAGGGTTAGAATTGAAATTTATGATTGCTACATGACAGTTGCATCGGGTTGTAGCCGCTAAATGGGACGGAACGAAGCCAAAATCTGTTCGCCGGGCCATAAAGTAATTGAAATCGGACTGTGGTAGAGTCATTTATTACAGTGGAACGTGGTAAAGTGATTTGCATCGTTCATTTTATTCATAAAGCATTGATCGTCATTTGTGAGTCATGTTCCGAGAGTTGTTGAAAATTTAGTATTATTTGTCAAACGACTTGGTATATTAATCTGTAAGCAGTCACAAAAATGCAATAAATCACTTCTAACGACGGTTATATTTTCTCGCTGGTGTATTCCATGTTCTAAGACAAATCAAACAATATTGGCTACTCGGACAAGTAAAATGGTTAGGCCTGATTGACAAAAATTAACTAATTTTGGAATATTTTAAAAATGTGAGGAAATAGAATATTCCAGGAAGGGGAGGCAAATTAGTTCGACACCCATTGCTGCAGAAGACCGAGGAATCCTCTGCATCTCCATGAGCGCACTGGAAAGAAATAATATATTAGTAGGAAAGGAAATCTATTGGAAATCTTCTTGGTGAGCGACTAATTATTTCTTTTAAACGACGCCATATTCATGATGATACAAAGACGGAAACACAACGCGTACAGGGACGGGAATGGTTGACATATTTTTTACCATGCATTCTTCCATGCAATAACAGACAAACAAAACCACGGCAGCCGCAGCAGCAGCCACGCCAAGGAGACGACAGTCAGCTCAAGTTTTTTTTCTATCTTCTCTCCCTACAATTAATGTTTTCGTACAATAATTTCACAACGCGTAACCGTTTTTGGTGGGAAATATTCATTTCATTACTCTTTGCTCATTTTAGAGATAAGAACTAATAAATAAGTACCTACGAATAGCACACCTTCTAGGCTTTGCGCCACAGGTAATTAAACTCGATTATGTAATGTTTGCGCTGCGCACGAGCCGAAACAAAAAATCTCATGCAAATGCTGACCGCACGCAAATTTTACCGAAATCTCAACAGCAGAACTGTTCGGTAAATAATTTGACTGATTTTCGGTGATTTTGACAGTTGAGCAATGGAAAAAATTACAAAAAATCTGTAAAAAAAATTACCGAAAAGTTCTGCTGTTGAGATTTCGGTAAAATTTACCGAATACTGTAGAATGAGTTAAGTGTGCAACGTATTTTTCCGAAGACTGATCTGATATCTTAACCACTTCGCAACGACTAAAGACGCATTGTACTTACTTGCTAGATTTCCGTAAAAATATTCTTCGGAATATACGGAGGGAGATTTTTGACAACTTCCAGAAGGTAACTCTTTGCATTTTCTGGTAAATATTGGGATTCCCGGAGAGTAATTCTTAGGGAATGGACTGTTGGATTCAATGAGTAGAAGTTTTATCAAAACTAGGAACCTGGCGCCATCTTAAGTGACAAGTGTTTTTTTTTTTTCAATATAAACGTTTCATTAATTCATGCATTTAAAAATACCAAAATTTTCAACGTCTGTTATCTGTGATTGACGATGGCACAAATCTCCCAAATTGAGGTGAACGTGCCCCTGGAGCCGATGTTCTGATACCTGATGCCTAATAGTTTGGAAACGGTTAAGATACTTGTTAGAACATAATAATAGTCTGAGACGGGTCTGGGTCATTTGGCATAAAGTCATTTGGCATAACGTCATTTGGCATAAGGTCATCTGGCATAAAGGCCATTTGGCATAATGGTCATTTGGCATAACGGACATTTGGCATAATTTTGAACTGTAAGAAAAGAGTGGGCCATTTGGCATGGTTTGGTTCATTCCAACTGTGAAAGCGAAAGAGATATTTCATGTAATGTTATTTAATCAGACTAAGGCCGAAGTGGCCTGTGCGGTATATAAGAGTCTTCTCCATTCGGCTCGGTCCATGGCTACACGTCGCCAACCACGCAGTCTACGGAGGGTCCGCAAGTCATCTTCCACCTGATCGATCCACCTTGCCCGCTGCGCACCTCTTTTTTTTTGTGCCCGTCGGATCGTTGTCGAGAACCATTTTCACCGGGTTACTGTCCGACATTCTGGCTACGTGCCCGGCCCATCGCAGTCGTCCGATTTTCGCGGTGTGAACGATGGATGGTTCTCCCAACAACTGATGCAATTCGTGGTTCATTCGCCTCCTCCACGTACCGTCCGCCATCTGCACCCCACCATAGATGGTACGCAGCACTTTCCTTTCGAAAACTCCAAGTGCGCGTTGGTCCTCCACGAGCATCGTCCAGGTCTCGTGTCCGTAGAGGACTACCGGTCTAATGAGCGTTTTGTAGATTGTCAGTTTGGTACGGCGGCGAACTCTATTCGATCGGAGCGTCTTGCGGAGTCCAAAGTACGTACGATTTCCAGCCACTATGCGTCTCCGAATTTCTCTGCTGGTGTCATTTTCGGCAGTCACCAGTGAGCCCAAGTACACAAATTCTTCTACCACCTCGATTTCGTCACCACCGATGCAAACTCGCGGTGGGTGGCTCACATTGTCTTCTCTTGAACCTCTTCCTATCATGTACTTCGTCTTCGATGTGTTGATGACTAGTCCGATCCGCTTAGCTTCCCTCTTCAGTCTGATGTAGGCTTCCTCCATCTTCTCAAAGTTACGTGCCATAATATCTATGTCGTCGGCGAAACCAAATAGCTGGACGGACTTATTGAAAATTGTACCACTCGTGTTAATCCCTGCTCTTCGTATTACCCCTTCCAAAGCGATGTTGAATAGCAGACACGAAAACCCAACACCTTGCCGTAAGCCTCTGCGAGTTTCGAAGGGACTCGTGAATGCCCCTGAAACTCGAACTACGCACATCACCCGATCCATCGTCGCTTTGATCAACCGTGTCAGTTTATCCGGAAAACCGTGTTCGTGCATTAGCTGCCATAGCTGGTCCCGATCGATTGTATCATATGCGGCTTGAAAGTCGATGAATAGATGATGTGTGGGCACGTTGTATTCGCGGCATTTCTGCAGTACTTGGCGAATGGCGAACACCTGGTCCGTGGTGGAGCGTTCGCCCATAAAACCCGCCTGGTACTGCCCCACGAACTCCCTTGCAGTTGGTGCTAGTCGACGGCATAAAATTTGGGAGAGTACCTTGTAGGCGGCATTCAGCAATGAGGTTGCGCGGTAGTTGCTACAATCCAGCTAATCGTACCTTCCATCCACTCCTGCGGCAAAACTTCCTCCTCCCAAATCTTGGTAATGACCCAGTGCAGCGCTCTAGCCAGCGCCTCACCACCGTGTTTAAATAACTCTCCTGGTAGTTGGTCAACCCCAGGGGCTTTGTTGTTTTTAAGCCGGCCAATCTCCTCCTGGATATGCTGGAGATCCGGAGCCGGTAGAATTATGTCCTACGCGCGTTCTCCCAGGACCATCACCATACCGCCATCTTCGTCTACCATATCGCCATTCAGGTACTCTGCTACCGCTACCTTTGGATCACCTCCCGCTCGTTCGTAAGAAGGTTCCCGTTTATGTCCTTACACATATCGGGCTGTGGCACGTTGCCCTTACGTGAACTGTTTAACTTCTTATAGAACTTTCGTGTGTTATTAGCGCGGTACAGTTGCTCCGTTTCTTCACGGTCTCGATCTTCCTGCTGGCGCTTTTTCCTCCGGAAAATCGAGTTTGTCTGTTCCGCGCCTGTTTATATCGTGCCTCGTTCGCCCTCGTGCGGTGTTGCAGCAATCTCGCCCATGCTGCATTCTTCTCTTCCACTAACTGCTCACATTCGCCGTCATACCAGTCGTTTCTCTGATCCGGGGGCACCGTGCCAAGTGCAGCGGTTGCGGTGCTACCAATGGCGGATCGAATATCTCTCCAGCCATCTTCAAGAGACGCTGCGCCTAGCTGCTCTTCCGTTGGAAGTGCCACTTCCAGCTGCTGCGCGTATTCTTGGGCTAGTCTACCATCTTGTAGCCGCCCAATGTTAAGCCGCGGCGTCCGACTTCGACGCGTGTTGTACACCGTCGAGAGTTTTGAGCGCAGGCATACTGCAACGAGGTAGTGGTCCGATTCAATATTCGCACTGCGGTAAGTGCGGACGTTCGTGATGTCGGAGAAGAATTTACCGTCAATTAGAACGTGGTCGATTTGGTTTTCTGTTTCTTGGTTAGGTGATCTCCATGTGGCCTTGTGGATATTTTTGCGGGGAAAGAAGGTGCTTCGGACTACCATTCCGCGGGAGGCTGCGAAGTTTATGCATCGTTGGCCGTTGTCATTCGATACGGTGTGCAGACTATCCGGTCCGATGACCGGTCCTTCCTACCTGTGCGTTCATGTCACCGATGACGATTTTAACGTCCCGCAGTGGGCATCCATCGTATGTCTGCTCCAGCTGTGCGTAGAACGCTTCTTTCTCGTCGTCGGGTCTCCCTTCGTGTGGGCAGTGCACGTTGATGATGCTATAGTTGAAGAAACGGCCTTTAATCTTCAGCTTGCACATCCTTGCGTTGATTGGCTGCCACCCAATCACGCGTTGGCGCATCTTACCCAGCACTATGAAGCCGGTTCCCAGCTCGTTGGTGGTGCCACAGCTTTGGTAGAAGGTAGCCGCTCGATGCCCGCTTTTCCACACTTTTTGTCCTGTCCAGCAAATCTCCTGCAGCGCCACGACGTCGAAGTTGCGGGGATGTAATTCATCGTAGATCATCCTGTCGCAACCTGCGAAACCTAGCGACTTGCAATTCCATGTTCCAAGCTTCCAATCGTGATCCTGTATTCGTCGCCTAGGTCTTTGCCGATTATATCGAGTCGCATTATCTCTTATATTGTTCGTAATGATTGGTTTTCTAGGCGGCTTATTGGGCCAGCGCAAACCTCCTGTCTCGTCGGAGGGCCGTCGTGTCAGGGCTGTTTAGCGTCCCACCTAACACCAGGACTTGGGCTTGTGCGCTTTGAGCGGCACACGGTCGCTTTGGTGGGGCCTACTTGCGGATACATGCAGCTTTTTATAGAGGTTTAACAGGGCCCACTGTCAAACCCCACCACATCCTAGGCAAGCCCCACAACTCGCAGATGGCCTGGGGAGGGATCGTCAAGCCCTTGGACATAGTCCCTGCTGCCCATTTCATGTAATGTTTAGCGTAGATAAAGTAGGTCGAGGCTGTTTTCTGATAAATTTAGATTGATGGTAGACATTTCCGGGAGAACGAAATAACAAAACGGCAGAATTACATCCGAGAGAGGGATCACATCCATCAATGACTTATTCCGGCCACATGCCTACTTTTAAAGTAGGGATTACACCCACCATTGCTTCAATCCGAGCATGGCCGTAAGACCGGATCAAATCCACCATTGCCTTAATGCGGGTAAGCGCCTAACTTTAAAAACTCAAGCAACTCACTTGTCGTAGACGAGTTACTAAAATCAATCCAGTCACATATGAGTTATTGCAACCAAATCAATCTGAATTGAGCTTTTCGAGGAATAGATCACATCTGCCATTGATTTATTCCCGACAAGCGCCTACTTATAAAGAAGGAGTCACATCTACCATTGCCATAATCCGGGCAGGGCCTACTTTTAAAGAAGGGATCACATCCACCATTGCATTGCCACAATTCAGGCCACACACCTACTTTTAAAGAAGGGATTACATCCACCATTGCTTCAATCCGGACAAGCGCCTATTTTTGAAGAACAAATCAAATCCTCCATTGCCATAATCCGTGCAAGCGCCTATTTTTAAAGAAGGGATCACATCCACCATTGCCTCAATCCGGCAAGCACCTTCTTTTAAAGAAGGAATCACATCAACCATTGTCATAATCCGGACAAGTGCCTACTTTTAAAGAAGGGATCACATCCACCATTGCCTCAATCCGGGCAAGCGCCTTCTTTTAAAGAAGGAATCACATCCACCATTGCCATAGTCCATGCAACCGCCTACTTTTAAAGAAGGGATTGCATCCACCATGGCCTTAATCCGGACATGCGCCTACTTTTAAAGAAGGGATCACTTCCACAATTGCCTCAATCCGGGCAAACGCCTTTTTTAAAGAAGGAATCACATCCAAAATTGTCATAATCCGGGCAAGCGCATACTTTAAAAAATGGGATCACATCCTCCATTGTCATAATCCATGCAAGCGCCTACTTTTAGAGAAGGGATCGCATCCACCATGGCCTTAATCCGGGCATGCGCCTATTTTTTAAAGAAGGGATCACTTCCACCATTGCCTTAATCCGGGCAAACGTCTTCTTTTAAAGAAGACATCACATCCACCATTGTCATAATCCGGACAAGCGCCTACTTTTAAAGAAGGGATCACATCATTCATTGCCATAATCTATGCAAGCGCCTACCTTTAAAGAAGGGATCGTATCCACCATGACCTTAATCCGGGCAAGCGCTTACTTTTAAAGAAGAGATCATATCCTCCATTGCCATCATCCGGTCAAGCACCTACTTTAAAGAAGGAATCACATCCACCATTATAATAATCCGGCCAAGCGCCTAATTTTAAAGAAGGGATCACTTCATCAATTGCCATAATCCATGCAAGCGCCTACCTTTAAAGAAGGGATCGGATCCACCATGACCTTAATCCGGGCAAGCGCCTAGTTCTAAAGAAGGGATCATATCCATCATTGCCATAATCCGTCCACACGCCTTCTTTTAAAGAGGGGATTATATCCACCACTGCTCTAATCCGGGCATGCGCCTACTTTTGCATTGCATTGCAAATGCATTATTTCCATGATAGGATAATGTCTTTCTAATATTGTTATCGACGGGTGTTATATTTACTATTCCGGGGTGTTCCCCGCACCACTTAGTCACCATTTAGCGAACGCAAAGAAAAATTATGCCAAATGTCCGTTATGCCAAAAGACCCTCACTTTTGACGTTGTTTACAATTATGCCAAATGTCCGTTATGCCAAATGACCGTTATGCCAAATGGCCTTTATGCCAAATGGCGTTATGCCAAATGACTTTATGCCAAATAGCCCGCTCCCGTCTGAGACAACCTTCAGAAAGAAATGACAATAAAATAGACTAAATGCACGAATAGTTTCCACTTTTTACAAGACATCTTTCTGAACTTCTTTTGTTTTCTTTGGAATTGGGAATAAGATTCAAATGCTATTAATGGAAGACTGCAAATTAAAAAAAAACTACTTCAGCACAATATCGAAATACTGCGCACGACGTTCAAGTGACCATCATAAACTTCGGAATTTCCGAAGGAAATTCTTCGAATTTCGAAGGAAATTCTTCGGAATTTCGAAGGAAATTCTTCGGAATTTCGAAGGAAATTCTTCGAATTTCGAAGGAAATTCTTCGGAATTTCGAAGGAAATTCTTCGGAATTTCGAAGGAAATTCTTCGAATTTCCGAAGGGAAATTCTTCGAATTTCCGAAGGAAATTCTTCGGAATTTCGAAGGAAATTCTTCGGAATTTCGAAGGAAATTCTTCGGAATTTCGAAGGAAATTCTTCGAATTTCGAAGGAAATTCTTCGGAATTTCCGAAGGAAATTCTTCGGAATTTCGAAGGAAATTCTTCGAATTTCGAAGGAAATTCTTCGAATTTCGAAGGAAATTCTTCGGAATTTCGAAGGAAATTCTTCGGAATTTCGAAGGAAATTCTTCGGAATTTCGAAGGAAATTCTTCGAATTTCGAAGGAAATTCTTCGGAATTTCGAAGGAAATTCTTCGGAATTTCGAAGGAAATTCTTCGGAATTTCGAAGGAAATTCTTCGGAATTTCGAAGGAAATTCTTCGGAATTTCGAAGGAAATTCTTCGGAATTTCGAAGGAAATTCTTCGGAATTTCGAAGGAAATTCTTCGGAATTTCCGAAGGAAATTCTTCGGAATTTCGAAGGAAATTCTTCGGAATTTCGAAGGAAATTCTTCGAATTTCGAAGGAAATTCTTCGGAATTTCGAAGAAATTCTTCGGAATTTCGAAGGAAATTCTTCGGAATTTCGAAGAAATTCTTCGGAATTTCGAAGGAAATTCTTCGGAATTTCGAAGAAATTCTTCGGAATTTCGAAGGAAATTCTTCGGAATTTCCGAAGGAAATTCTTCGGAATTTCGAAGGAAATTCTTCGAATTTCGAAGGAAATTCTTCGAATTTCGAAGGAAATTCTTCGGAATTTCCGAAGGAAATTCTTCGGAATTTCGAAGGGAAATTCTTCGGAATTTCGAAGGAAATTCTTCGAATTTCGAAGGAAATTCTTCGGAATTTCGAAGGAAATTCTTCGGAATTTCGAAGGAAATTCTTCGGAATTTCGAAGGAAATTCTTCGGAATTTCGAAGGAAATTCTTCGAATTTCGAAGGAAATTCTTCGGAATTTCGAAGGAAATTCTTCGAATTTCGAAGGAAATTCTTCGAATTTCGAAGAAATTCTTCGGAATTTCCGAAGGGAAATTCTTCGGAATTTCCGAAGGGAAATTCTTCGGAATTTCCGAAGGGAAATTCTTCGGAATTTCCGATGGGAAATTCTTCGGAATTTCCGATGGGAAATTCTTCGGAATTTCCGATGGGAAATTCTTCGGAATTTCCGATGGGAAATTCTTCGGAATTTCCGATGGGAAATTCTTCGGAATTTCCGATGGGAAATTCTTCGGAATTTCCGATGGGAAATTCTTCGGAATTTCCAATGGAAAATTCGGAATTTCCGATGGAAAATTCGGAATTTCCGATGGGAAATTTTCCGAAATTTCTGAGGGGAAATTGTTCGGTATTTCCGAGGGGAAATTCTTCGGAATTTCCGATGGGGAATTCTTCGGAATTTCCGATGGGAAATTCTTCGGAATTTCCGATGGGAAATTCTTCGGAATCCCCATTCCCCATTCCGGTAGAAATATCTTAGGAATTCACTTTGAAAATTGTTGGACATTTCCAGTGAGAATTCCTTCGCAATATCTGGAAAAATGTTTGGTTTTTCGTGAGAAATTCGGGGAATTCTTCATTAATTGCGGTGGGAAATTCTTCCGAATTTCCGTTGGGAAATTATTCGGATTTTACTGTGGAAAATTCTTCGGATTTTCCGGTGGGTAATTATTCTTATTTTTCGGTGGGCAATTCTCCGGTGGAATTTCCGGTGGTAAAATCTTGGTTGGAAATTCTTCGCAATTTCCGAAGGAAATTCTTCGGAATTTCCGATGTGCAATTCTTCGGAATTTCTGATGGGAAATTCTTCGGAATTTCCGATGGTAAATTCTTTGGAATTTCCGATGGGAAATTCTTCGGAATTTCCGATGGGAAATTCTTCGGAATTTCCGATGGGAAATTCTTCGGATTTTCCGATGGGAAATTCTTCGGAATTTCCGATGGGAAATTCTTCGGAATTTCCGATGGGAAATTCTTCGGAATTTCCGATGGGAAATTCTTCGGAATTTCCGATGGGAAATTCTTCGGAATTTCCGATGGGAAATTCTTCGGAATTTCCGATGGGAAATTCTTCGGATTTCCGATGGGAAATTCTTCGGAAGTTCCGAGGGAAATTTTTCGCAATTTCCGATGGGAAATTCTTCGGAATTTCCGATGGGAAATTCTTCGGAATTTCCGATGGGAAATTCTTCGGAATTTCCGATGGGAAATTCTTCGGAATTTCCGATGGGAAATTCTTCGCAATTTCCGATGGGAAATTCTTCGCAATTTCCGATGGGAAATTCTCCGCAATTTCCGATGGGAAATTCTTCCGAAACTTCCGATGGGAAATTTTACGGAATTTTTCGATGGGAAAGGCTTCGGAATTTCCGATGGGGAATTCTTCGGAATTTCCGATGGAAAATTCGGAATTTTCGATGGAAAATTCTTCGGAATCCCCATTCTCCATTCCGGTAGAAATATCTTAGGAATTCACTTTAAAAATTGTTGGACATTTCCAGTGAGAATTCCTTCGCAATATCTGGAAAAATGTTTGGATTTTCGTGGGAAATTCTTGAAATTCTTCGTTAATTGCGGTAGGAAATTCTTCCGAATTTTCGTTGGGAAATTCTTTGGGTTTTACGGTGAAAAATTCTTCGGATTTTCCGGTGGGTAATTATTCATATTTTTCAGTGGCCAATTCTCCGGAATTTCCGATGGTAAAATCTTGGTTGGAAATTCTTCGCAATTTCCGATTGGAAATTATTCAGAATTCCGAATGGGAAATTCTTCGCAATTTCCGAAGAGAAATTCTTTGGAATTTCCGATGGGAAATTATCCGGAATTTACGATGGGAAATTTTTCGGAAATTTTGATGGGAAATTATTCGGAATTTCCGCAGGGAAATTTTCCGAAATTTCCGAAGGGAAATTTTCCGAAATTTCCAATGGGAAATTTTACGGAATTCGGAATTTCCGATGGGGAATTCTTCGAAATTTCCGATGGAAAATTCGGAATTTCCGGTGGGAAATTTTTCGGAATCCCCATTTCCCATTCCGGTAGAAATATCTTAGGAATTCACTTTGAAAATTGTTGGATGGAAATGTGAGAATTCCTTCGCAATATCTGAAAAGTTGTTTGGATTTTCGTGGGAATTTCGGGGAATTCTTCATTAATTGCGGTGTGCAATTCTTCCGAATTTCCATTGGGAAATTCTTCGGGTCTTACGGTGGAAAATTCTTCGGATTTTTCGGTGGGTAATTATTCTTATTTTTCGGTGGGCAATTCTCCGGTGGAATTTCCGGTGGTAAAATCTTGGTTGGAAATTCTTCGCAATTTCCGAAGGAAATTCTTTTAGATGTTTCTCGGAATTTCAGGCAAAGACTCTTCTGAGTTTCCGATGATAAATTCTTCGGAATTTGCGGTTGGAAATTTTACGGAAAAAAACTTTTAAATTTCTGTTGGGAAATTCTTTGGTCTGTCCGGTGGAAAATTCTCCGGAATTTTCGGTGGGAAATTCTTCTGAGTATGTGTGGTGGAAAGTGCTCCTGAATTTCCGGAGGAAAATTTTTCAGAAATTCCCGAGGAAAATTTTCGGAATTTCTGGTGGAGATTCTTCGGAATATGCGGCGCGAAATTTTTCGGAAATTCTGGTGGGGAAGTCCTTTACAAGTCCTGTCGTCAAGTTCATTGGAATTACCGGAGGGAAAAGTTTTCGGTATCTACGTTGGCAAATTCTTCGGTATGTCCGGGGGGAAGTTCTTCAGAATTGCCAGAGGAAAATATTTCGGAATTCCTGGAGGGAATGCCACCACCAAGAATGTTACTACTTTGATTGGGTCATAATCATGAATGTGACAAGAGTTGGACAAGTGGAAGTTTTTTTTTAATTCTTTGTTAAAGTGATTTTTGAGTGTAGTACAAAGTTCATCACTACAAGTGGAAGTTGATAATGTTGATTCACTCAAAATAATTTTCACTTAGAAGCTACTTGAAAACATATGCAGATATTTTCCATGTAGTTTCAGGTGTAAAAGTTAAATGATTCATTAGTGATGGCACTCATTATTCTTAATTCACTAGAAAATAAAATAAAATTTAAGTGAATTTTCGTTTGACCATATACTTAAATTTTAAGTGAAACTTCGATATTTTTTTTCTATAGTATCCCTGTAGTTGTTATCCCGTCCACTAGAAGTGGACGAGCTCAAAAAATGGAGTAGAAAATTAATTCACACTCGAACGTATTTTTTTGCAAATCGTTCTCATAATGCTTCTGCAAAATGTTATATTAGCGATTGTTAATAAACATACATTTCGCTCTGAGAACCCCACTCATATATTTTTCATACATTCATTTTGAGTAGAATTCACTGGAAGAGTATATAGATATTATTTTCTATGTTTTCTAATAAATTCCACTACATTTCTTATTAAGATGCACTTGTGATTTAAGTAAGTTTTATTTGATTCCAGTAAAGCAGATGAAAGTTTCAATTTTTAAAGTCTACATGACTTTTTATAGTGGAATTAAAGTGACAATTATTTTGAGTGTTGAAGGCAGCTTTGTCGAATGCCATTGGCTTTTGTTTGTTAAGTTCTCGTCGAGTTTTTTTCAGAAGCTGAAAATCGATGCATGATGTTTGACGAACTTGTAACGCTTAAATATTGCCATAACTATGTCCAACATTAGATTATTGTTAATACGCAATTTTAGGCGTGAGAAGCAAAATATCACTTAAACGACGTTTCGTTAGATGGCATGTGGTATTCTACTTTTTGGCTTTATCGAATATTGTGAAGAAGCTTTTAAAAGGTTGTGGTGTAGACATATTGGTCAAATAACATGCCCATATTTTGCGTTGTATCACTTCGATACTGCAATTTGGTCACCGATTCCAACGATAAGCAGCATTTCTTGTTTTTTGAAAACGGGAAAAAATCTTCGAAATAAGAATCGTCAATTTAGAAAAAATCAAAACACATTCATCGTATTCCATTTAAAAACCTGTGATGTCAAAGAAGAATAATCTACAATGTCATATTTCAAACACAAACGCTTGCTTTAAAATAGAAGTCATCTAAAGTTTCTCCTTATTCCGAGCCAAAACGCGCTTCAAACGAGAAAGTCCCCAACAAATTATTTAACTGAGCAAATTGAAGCTTTATAGGAAGGAGTCATCCATGTTTCAGCCTAATTCCATCTCATCATCATAATGAACCAAAACTAAACTTGCTTCAGAACTATCAGTCATCTTAGGTTCAGTAATTCTATCATGAACATGTACGTCTAAGTTTGGAAGATGATATTAGCATTTCCATATCATTCTGGATAATTGTTCTCTCCGGGTAATGGTTTTTGTGTTACTGTCCTCTCGATCCAGAGAGCTTAATATTTTCAATTCAAATTGAGAGGCAACACTTTATTGCAGCGCCTTGAACTACTCACATTACCTAATTGTAATACATTAATAACCTTTCAAGCTCAGAAATGGGACTAAAATTAAATGAACTTTTATTCTTAAAATCCTTCCAGTTACCTCCATTAGAAAGGTAGAGAGCAGAGCAAACCCATTTAGATTACGGCTTCCACAATCTTATTTGATTAAACACTCAGCCCCATAAAGCCCCCAAAAAAAGCCTTCTCGTTTGCGAAAGTATCCATCAAACCCAACGTAAAAGGGTCGAAAATAAATACCAAGAAGTGAAGATCCACTTCAACACGAAAAATCATTACCAAGAGACCAAGAGCCTCTCTTCGATGGCTCTACACGCGCGCCTAGGCAAAGGGAATCCTGCACCGCTGCGTTGTGTATCACCCCCACCCACCCACCGATACTGAAATGCAATAAAATAAAATAAAAAACGGCACGCGAAAGGCAACACCCAGCAAAAAGCATAAACCCCACTTGAACGACGGAAAGTCTTTTCCATTCTTCCTCGCCGAGCAATCCCACGATGGCATGTCAAGTCAAGTCAAGCAGTCGGTGTGGCGCGGCTTTCGACGTGTTCGGTTCCGCAAGGAAAATGGCACCGCCACCGCACCGCTCGCTCGCCGACGTCGTCGTCTACTGCTGCTGTCACGAGGTAACCCCGGAGGACGACTGATGGTTGCTGGCTGGTTGAAGGTGCGAAATTTCCACCCATTCAGTCAGTTTGTTCTGTGGACGTCTTCAGACAGCAGAAGTACCGATACACCTGGTATGCAGTCGATGGGCCGAACGAATGGCGAACGAAACGAGTGTAGCGTGCCAACGTTTACTATAAATTGAAAAAGCTTTCCGCTAGCATTAAATTTTCTGCTATTAAATCGAACATTATAATAATGGCATTTTTGCACGGGTTGGGAAGTGAACGAAATGGTGTGTTAGCGTGGAGAATTAGTAGGTGTGATTGTTTGTACCTTTTTGAACTTTGAGTAGGTTGTAGTCACTCGTTAGAACACAAAGAACAATCAACAAGGGGAAAACAGCAATTTCAGCGAAAAATCTGGTTCACTGATTATTTAAGAAACAATCTGCTTTAATGCTGAGCATCGAGAAGACGTCTAGAAAAGCGGGAACTCATTTCGAGATTCCTTTATTCAGTTTCAATTCTATTTTGATCATTCCATCATCCATGCTTATCCTGTTTTAACTCAATACCATATGATATTACTGTGCGATTTATATCGATAAGCCAAGGAAATAGTTAACTCGCATAAGTCTCAATAGGAATTTGGACCCCGCCACCTCCAATATGGTCAGGACAGGATTTGTAACTACGTGACCTAAGGGATTCTGTCTTTCTATCATATGACGGGTCTGTCTCTCTATCATATGCCGAATTAGATACCTGCTTCAACATCTCAATCATCATTTTCACCTTCACATTTTAGAACGCCATCAAAGATGCCGTCGTTCCTGGAAGTGTCCAACATTCGCATCATAATTCTCCATTTCCGCCTGTCAGACCTTTTTACCGTTATCATCTGTTCCAATATGAGAAAAATGCCACCCGGAGGCGACAGAAATCCAGTCGTCTCCAGTTTATGGCTCCGTGCGAAATAAAAATGTATGAGAGATCAATATCTGCCGGTTGGTCGGTAAACGGCATCCAAGTGGTGGACAGCCATATTACCCAGATTTCTTCCCAACCTTATATTCAAATTAGATCCTGATTCGGACACAAACTGGTTTTTATTTTCCTTGCGGAACGCTGTCGAGCAAGAAATGGCACCGGATTCGGATCCATTGACGCGAACGTCTCGAATGCAGACACGAACCGGGAGGTGATTCGATTTTCTGCTGAACAATTTGATAACGGTCGATTTGCGAGGAATTGGAGCGAATCGATTTTTATTTCTCCGCTGATAGTTATGCGATTAGAAGATGTGAAATACGCAGTTTTGTGACGGCGACGAGTGTTTGCGGTCTGGAATAAATTCCAGTAAGCTCATAAGCTTTGGTCAAAAGTACTAGTCAAGCACCGAAACCAATAAAAAATGAGGATATCAAAACTGATTTATTCGTTAAGTAATTATGAACAGATTCATATTCAACAGGGAGCTTGGGACTGCAAAAATAAACCGATTTTCGGAGAGATTTTAAAACCTCTTTAACAGTCAAAGATGGTAAAGTTCGTTGTCCAGAAACCACGTAAATTTGAACAAAAGCCGTGCTCTTAAATGTTGAATACTTGGAATTGACTGGGTTCATCATCCTAGGAATGCATTCCTCAATTACATTCTCGCTTTATATGTTTTGCTACCTTTGCTTTTGTTATTTTGGAATGAATTGCAAGATGACAAGAGAATTACGAATGCAGACTTCATTTTCAAAGTGCCATCGAACAGAAGTGCATTTACGTAAACTTGTAAACAATGCTGGAATTTAGATCCCAAAGAAATTATGAAAATATTAGTTGCTCAGGTTCTAAAAGAGATAAAGAAAGAGGAGAAACACAAACTCAAGTTTCTGGACATGACACTACACAGGACATCTCAACACATTAAGAAAACTTGGACACCAAAACAGGCGAATGGGAGGTATCTGGATTTTCACTCTGACAGCCCATTTCAACATAAACGAAACACCGCGATGGCATTGATAGACCGAGCAATTAAATTAACAGACGCACGAATCAATGAACATAGAACCAGCATTAGGATAAGGGAAGCAAAGACTGGCCTTGCACAACATTATATGACAGAAGGACACACTTTTGATTTTGGAAATACGGAAATTTTAGAACGGATAGAAAACCAGGGGAGCAGGATCATCGCAGAGGCCTTCCACATAAAGATGATGGGAAACGATGCAACGGTGAACCTACAACGAGAATGTGGTGACATTCACTCGGCGTACAACGCACAAGTAGAGATGTCGCAAATTAATCGATTATTTCGATTAATCGATTAATCGTTGTGATAATCGATTAATTTTGAATCGATTATTACCCAACGACTAATCGATTCAATAATCGAGAAGAATCAACAGTAATCGATTAGTTACTAATCGATTAATCGGGATTTTACGACATCATAAGGATGTCGCAAATTAAGCGATTACTTCGATTAATCGATTCATCGTTGTGATAATCGATTAATTTTTTATCGATTACTACCCAACGATTAATCGATTCAATAATCGATAAGAATCGAGAGTAATCGATTAGTTACTAATCGATTAATCGAGATTTTACGACATCTCTACGCACTAGTGTGCAAATTCCGATCGTTATACAAACGAACAGCAACTCGGTAGACACGACGCACATGGTACAACACATAGAAGGAATTCGATAGTATTAGGCTCAGGGGATTAGTTATTAAACCACACTGGTGGCAAGTGTACGTTTTTCAATGTAAGTGGGAGAAAAGAAAATTGTAACTAATTTGAATATTTTGAACTAATTAATAAAATTTGACCACAGATCTGATGATCGCTGAATGGAGTAAGCCGAAACGTTATTAAAACCGGAAATTGTGTATTTTCATCACCGATAAAAATCAACAAACCAGAAAAAATAAAGTTTAACGGTGACCGAAACCCCGCCAAATCTAAAAGAGAACTGTCTACAAAACTTGTGAACTTTGACGAGATTCCTAAAATTAAAATGCGCTGGATGGTGTTATGTGTAATGCCTGATGTAGCAATCGTGGTATGGTTTTCAATATACTCAGTCAATTTGTTTGCTTTGCAGGTGATAATATCAGATCTACACACTTAAAACAAATCGTCGAATTCGGTAAAATTTTACTGAAATCACAACCTCAGAACTGTTCGGTAAATAATTTAACTGATTTTCGGTGATTTTGACAGTTGAGCAATGGAAAAATTACAAAAATCTGTAAAATAAATTACCGAACAGTTCTGTTGTTGAGATTTCGGTAAAACTTACCGAATACGGTGAAATGAGTTAAGTGTGTACCACCTTCGACCGATAATGTCCACATTATGAACATTACAGTCAACAGTGTTTCACCCCCTTCAACCCAGCGATGCCAGATCTACGGAAATTTCCGTAGATCTACGGAATTGAATGCTTTCTACGGATCTACGGATCCGTAGATAAAATCTACGGAAATTCGAAAATTTCTGCGGAAATCTACGGATTATTTTCTCAGTTTTAATTTTTATCGTTAATTCATGAGGACATAGTCTCATATTAGTCTGTAATGGCTTTCTGGTGACTTGTTCACACCAGTCCATCAATCAACGAGCGCTCCCGAGCGAACGAAATCGTCTGCGATTTTAAAGGAATGCATCACGCTTGAACTTTTCATGATAAAACGCGTCATTTCACTCATTTGCCGAAAAATCATTTTGGTTTAAAAACGCATTTGAAATCAATTTGGGGGCAACCTATTGCTTTACATAAAAGAGTGTCTAATATTTTATGCGACAAACGTTAATTCATTGTTTTTAACGAAAGAGAACAAAAGAAAACCTACTCATTCAACTCATCCATGAGTTTTTGGTGCTGAGTTGGGTGCGTTTCAACTCACGCTTGATTTGAATCATCCATGACTTTTGAGATTTTGAGTTTTACCAACACTGGTTCACACACCCTTACAAGAAATTCAACGACACGTTATTCATGATTTTTGTTGAAAACCTTGAGTACTCGTAAGTTTAGCAATTTCATAAATATATTGGGCTCACAACGTGCATTGCTAGAGTAGTTCCTTTTTGTGCGACGTATAAGCATATGTATTGCGGTGTATAAAAGCACTGATTTTTTAAAGCGAATCAAACACTTGTTGTTTTGTGGACCATTTCAATATTTCAAAATAACTGGAGCTTGTCTTGAATTTTCTTCAAGCATGTATTCTGAAATATGTTTCAGGATTTTTTTAAGGATTTTTTAACTGAAAAGAGTTCCATCCATGAACTTCCTCCAGAAATTCTTCCACAAATTTCTACTGGAGGAATTCCCGGAGAAATTGCTGTAAGAACAACCAGAAACAAAAACAACTAATGGAAGAACTCGAATCATAGGGAAGGTTATATGCGAAGTCCCGGAAATATTTCTGAAAACAATCCTAAAAGTCTACGGACACTGCCGGCACATCTCTCATAAAATAATTTTTAGATGACCTCGTAGAATAACTTCTTGAGGACTCATAGAAGAACTTCACATTCACAAACAGGCAAAATCCCAACCAGACCGCTAAATTTGGGAACTAGCAGATAATTTTATTTTATGTTTTTCCATTCCCGTTTAGACCGCCGGTGTAAAAGTGGATCTTTATATAAGGCTCAGAAATAGGGATAGGGACCTAAATAGAGATTAACGTGGCCATGTCTAAAATTGAGCAATTTATTCAGCAATACACATACATTTTATTAGTACTCCAGCACATTTTATTTTGCAGCAAAATCCACTGTACTGTTTACCCAACAAACAACGACAAGCTACAAATAAGCATCTAGGTTGAATTATTGTTTATTTGTGATCTTCGTAGCTGTATAAAATGGATGCTGAATAATTCGCTAGACAGATTTCATTTCACCATTTAATCTAACTGATATTCGACATGACCTATCTATTTGTTTACTACCTTTATTTGAAGTCGAACTAACGTTTTCGTTTTATCATATTTCAGCACATTGGGGAAGTTTAGCAATGTGCTGAACTAATTATTTTTAAAGTTCTCTGTTCAACTATGATGTGATGCTCTGAAAGGGTGGTCGAATTGAGTTTGAATAGTAAGTTGATAAGCAAGCATTTAGACATCCTTCTTAACCTTTGTCCTTCTTAACCATTGGATTTCACATTTATCTGATCTATCGCACAGTGGAAAAAAACATTATGCTTTTTCAGTTTGAGAGCAAATCTGGATTCTAGATCTGGAAAATTTGATTTGTAGGAAAAATGGATGCTGAATAATACAAATAGACATGAATAAATCAATGTAGACAATAAAAAGACAATAAAATAATGATTTATTTTCAAGACATGCTTTATATATTCGTGATTTAATAAGCTGTCGGAGATTATAACGAACAAAACTATGCCGAAAACCTCATTAATAAAGACAAAAAAAAAATAAACGAACAAAACTGCTGGAGCAATAAAAAAATCATGCATTCATGCGGAAATAAATTTACTGAAAGCCGGACATAACCCCGTTGAATAACGTCGGAAAATTATTTAATCTTTGATGTGTGGAATCCCACTATTATCGCATGGATGATGATCTTTATTGCGGAGAAATTGGAATAATCTTAGCATTTGACAATCATATCGCAACCGTTTATCAAGAGATTCTGAGGAAGGCCGAATATACATTGATTTTATTTTCATAAATTCATAAATAGCATTGGGGATGGATTTTAATTTATCGTTTATCGACATTATTTTTACGTATTTTTCCTAGTGTGCGATGGTTATGACTGGCTGAACAATGGTTGAAATAAAAATCTTGTTCAGTTATTAACAAACTATGGTTTGACAGATCGACTTATTGAACAAGAGTCCAATTATGATTCGTATTCAGCAATAATATTAGTTATGTTATGCATTGAGTGAGCCATATCTAACAAATCAAGGATGGCGCGGATGACAACGTTACCGGCGGATGATCAAATGACAGCAGTTCGAGACCCGATTTAGGAAAATTTTAAAAAGATTATATGAAAATAGCAATTGCTTCAAAATACGTTCATTGGAGATCTTGATGATGTTACCTTCTATGCGTTATTATTTTCGAAGAATTCACATGTAGCTGAATAGAGGCTTAGTAAAATGCATATTAAAGGTTTAACGAATCAGTTAATAAAGTTGTTTTTCAAAATGAGATGTTGTAGTTGTATAACTTCGCCAAAATTGTGTGAACAAAGCTTGAACAGAAGTTGTGATAAGAAATAGTACAGACATAATTCAACACAGCGCTGAATTAAATCATCACACTGATGTTAGTTCAACTAGTGAATGTTTGTTGGGTATCCAGTGAATACAATTTTATGTATTCATCGATGAACATTCGTTGATGTTGTGATTCAAGCTACAATATATTCTGCGGCTTTGACTTTGTACGTGCGTTTCCTGATAAATCATTCGAAAAAAAAAAATTTTTTTTGTTTCTACTCGACTGTATTATTGAACTTATTTTGGTAGATTTTTGACTTACTATAAAATTAATAATGCTTACCTTGCGCATTTTGCTCAGCCTAACACATGATTTGCAGTGCGGCGTGGAATGATGCACCACGTTGCATAAAACTGCCCCTAACTCTCCTAGCAGGATTTCCTAACGCAGTCTTGAAGGGAATTGAAAATTATGTTTTTAATCTTTTCCCGACGTTTCGGTCCATTCAGGGCATTTTTCAGGGGGTCGATTTTAAGTTTCTTCGTCAAATATGTTTCTATGTAACGTACTATATCATGTGAACTATATGATTCAATGAATTTAGTATCGGACGAATTTAGTATCGGACAATTTGAATAAAATTCTGCTATCCGAAATTCGGTGACTGGACTTGCCCATTTCTACCATTGCATTGCTTTCTGCTTTTGAATGGACCGAAACGTCGGGAAAAATATAAAAACATAGTTTTCAATTCCTTTCAAGACTGCGAAGCCAAAAATCTACCAAAATAAAACATATAGTCACCAGAAAGCCAAATATTCAATTAAACGTTTGTTGTATTTATTCGAAACTGGTTTTTCGCATACTGGATGGTAGCCAATGGTCCCAAATCGGTTTTCCATGTAAAACTTTTCAAACAAAAAGTCTCAATCATACTTTTATCTTGTTGAAATTTTGATAAGCTATTCCTTGTTTAATTAATTACTGTTGAACAATGAAACTGATATGCGGGTACATTCAATATGGGACACGTTGGATTGCTATTTTAGTGCATTTCTTCCGAACAAAATCTCACATTTCATCATGTTATTCAAAATATCGATAGAATTAAATGCATTTTACTGAAATAACATTTTAATTTCAATAACTTTCTAAATATCACCTGGTTTTTTCGGTTTTTTCGGGGAGTCAACTCACTATTTCCACAGAAAAACAAACATAACACTCGAGATTATTTCATCGTTCACTGATTTACTGGTCAGTTCTAATAATCATTAGCTAGCTAATTGATCGCCGGCGACGAGCTAATTTGTTTTGTTCGAGTTTAAAGTTTGACAACTACCGCCACCTGCCTGATTTGCCAAATTCGGTGTAAACAACAGATGTCGTTAGTGTTTGTGTGGCTATTATTTTTTTCGGAAAATGTTCAATGTGTTATGTCTGTTTGTCTGTACTATTTCGATTGCAATAGTAGTATATTTTCGCCCTAGAACTACTTCAAGTCCAACAATTGATACTTTAGAGACTTAGGGTACTCTGTTGACTTCTTTATTTGTAATAGTTACAAATGATTGGGAAAAAATATAGAAAGAACCTAATCATCAACAAAGTCAAAGTAATCAAAGTAGAAAACGGTGATCGGTTGTCAGCACACTTTTGTTCTTGGTTCATAACATTCGTTCAATTGCGTACAAATTGTGATCGATTTTTCCCATATTCGGTTGTCGCGACTGTTATGAGTAATGCACATGATGGCGCACATGGCAATTGTGACATCTGAAAACGAGAGAAAACTCGACTAACGCCAGATCTCACTTCATATTTGTACTGGAACTGGAAGGTTTGTGACTGATCACCGGAATTGGGCCATCCAAATTTTTTGAGTAAATCTACGGAATTGATGTTGAAACAATCTGGCATCGCTGCTTCAACCATTTCCATTGTTCTTAAAAGGTTTTTTTTTCACTGAATTCAGAAATGTGTTTTTAGATTTTTTGTAACGCATCCAGTTTTCGTGAAACCCATCAATTCACAAAAGTACGTGTTTTCTTATAACTCGTTTGCAGTTGGGGCGACAAGACGTGTTTTGTCTGCGCTCCCGCTTTCGGATTCAGTACGCTATTTTGTTCGGCATTGTGGCCTTTTAACTCGTATTCGTCGGTAAATATTTGTCCGTTAAATATTATTACTCCGGTCAAAGTTGTTATCGTTATTGTTCCGTGGCGTGTAACTTTAAGTTGACGTCAGTGTCAGTACATCCACCGTAGCTGATCCGGGTGACCCCGGGTCCATTTCACGAGTTTTCGAGGGTTGCTCATCGTAACATACCCACCCTCGTCCTCGGTCCTCGGTATCGTCATCGGTTGATTTTAAACAATAGTGGAAATGGAACGAGAGAAAATTGCGTTTATAAGTGGATCAGGATAGAAAAAGAAAAACAAGAACCACCGTATTCGGTACTATCGGCGGACGATCCGATTGGCGTTGAAGCTACGTGAAAGAGAGCGGCGAAGAAAATGGAGCGCTTGTTATTTTTTCGATTTCTCTGGTGATTAGATCTCGTCTCAGTGTCGGAAAAACGAACCGAAGGAAAACGAGTGGAAGAGTTACACGACGGCAGCTGTCCTACTATTGCCTCGTATATGGATGGTACCAATAACCACGGTATTCTTTACGTCATAAAAATGTCAGCGGTTAATGGTTCCCTTTCGAAGTCCCCATTCTCAGTCAAGAAATTCATACAGCAACATGTAGGCGGGAAGATAGATAGTACGTTCCCTGAACCCAAGGGACTTCTTACGCCCTTAAGGTCAGAAGTATCCGGCATCCGGTTACTCCGTATTGCAAATAAAGAAGCTGATTAATGGCATGAAAGTTACTATGGATGAGCAACCGAACCAGCCGCCCAGACGTAGCTAACATGACCGAGCCCAAATTATTAGGTGAGCTGAAAGACCAGGGAATAAAAGAGATGAGACGAATCACACGCAAGAATGGCTCAACAAGAGAAAACACCCCATTCATCGCTATTACTGTTCATGGCACCGTCATGCCCCCCTTACATTGATTTTGGATACATTTGTTGCCGCACGAGGCCCTACTACCCGTCCCTAGGGTGACCATATGGTATCCTAAAGGAGGACATGCCCTTCTATTTGATAAAAATTGGATGTCCTTCTTTTTGCCCTGAATTGTACTTCTTTTTGTATATCATGAGGAAACAATTAACAATGCTTGACATTTATTATCAATAAGACATTTTAGACAGCCTTATATTATCAATAAGGCAATTGATTGAATTGTAATCTTTCTTGGATTCATTATCTTATAACCATTTCAAAAAAACATCCCACCAAGCTGAAAAGTCGCCATGAAAGTCTCCGGTATTAAGATAACCCTGAAAACATTTTTTTTATTTCTACAAACAACTTTTGCCAGCCTCATCGTGGACATACAGTTAACGGTGTAAGCCGTCTAGCTTCATTCGCCATGAACTTGTTGATATTCAAGAAATAATCTGCGCAGAACTCAGTGCAGTGTAATATACCGTCAGTTGTCTATTTCTCAACATTTCGAATTGCATGAGACGGTCAAGTCATCAAAAAATAATAATATGTCAGTTTTTCTTGCTAAAATTCAGTGCAATGCCGACCTGAATGCCAGCTTGTTGATGTATCAAATATTTGTCCACTATTATTAAAATATGTTGTAGCTTTTTTATTTGAATCCCAAACTCATCTACATAGTTCGTTCTTTTTGCCTTTCTCGTATACAAAGTATACGTAAAGGCTATATGTTCGCTCCAAAAACGAACTTTTTATGGGAGCCCCGGAGACCCTTAGTGTGATATACCGATCGACTCAGCTCGACGAATTGAAGTGATGTCTGTGTGTATGTGTGTGTGTGCATGTGTGTGTGTATGTGTGTGTGTATGTGTGTGTATGTGTGTGTGTGTGTGTGTATGTGTGTGTATGTGTGTGCGCAAAATAATCTCACTCATTTTTCAGGCACTTATCATTAACCGATTTGCTTGCAACAAGTTGCATTCGACGCGGAATCTTGTCCCATTGTTTCGTATTGAAAATTGGCCGAATCGGACTATGGGCTTCGGAGTTATGGCCAAAATATATTTTTTTACAACAAAAATTCTCACTCACTTTTTAGACACTTACTCTTAGCTGATTTACTCGCAACAAGTTTCATTCAACGCAGAATCTTGTCCCATTATTTCGTATTGAAAATTGGACAGATCGGACTATGGGTTTCGAAGTTATGGCCAAAATCCACTTTTTCACATGATAAACACGTACAAAATTCTCACTCATTTTTCAGGCACTTATCCTTAACCGATTTGCTCGCAACAAGTTTCGTTCGACGCGAAATCCTGTCCCATTGTTTCGTATTGAAAATTGGTCGAATCGAACTATGGGATTCGAAGTAATGGCCAAACTACATTTGTTGACAAGAAAAATTCTTACTCATTTTTAGGCATTTACTTTTAGCCGATTTGCCTGCAACAAATTGCATTCGACGCAGAATCTTGTTCCATTGTTTCGTATTGAAAATTAAACAGATCGGTATTAAACAGATATAGCCAAAGTTTATTTGTTTGCCTTTTTTCACATGAGAAACACGTACAAAATTCTCACTCATTTTAGGCACTTATTCTTAACCGATTAGCCCGCAACATGTTGTATCCGACGCGGAATCCTGTCCCGTTGTTTCGTATTGAAAATTGGTCGATTCGAACTATGGGATTTGAAGTAATGGCCAAAATACATTTTTTTTTCATTTTTTAGGCACTTACTCTTAGCCGATTTGCCCGATGCAGAATCTTGTCTCATTGTTTCTTATCGAATATTGGTTTAATCAGACTATGGGCTTCGGAGTTATGGCCAAAACATATTTTTACTTACTCTTAACCGATTTGCTTGCAACAAGTTTCATTCGACGCGGAATCCTGTTCCATTGTTTCCTTCTCGGTTTCCTTTTGAGTGTCTCGAGAAAATAATATTATAGAATATTGCGGCTTCCTGTTGGCCCCTCCGGTAATCGCAACAATCACTAATCAAAACAGAGTCAATGAAAATCTTACCCACCGTATCCACTTGCCATGAGAAATACTCTCGATGTACTCAGTGACATCGGCTGTCATTTACCGAAAAGCCCACCCCTCGTAATGTGTTTTGTATGGAAGGGTTCTAAAATTTGTATGGGCCGTAACGCTCGCAGAATCATCAAAGACCAGTTATTTATTCCAGTTATTTAGACCCGACGAACTTCGATTCATCTAAAATTGATTTATTCTCTGATTAGTTCTCGAGTTATGCAGAAATTTATGTTTCATTTGTATGGAAGCCCCCGTTCCTAAAGGGGATGGGTCTCGAATCATCTTAAGAACCTTCCCCGTCCCAAAAAAACCTCTGCATACAAATTTTCACGCTGATCGGCTTAGTAGTTTCGGAGTCTATAATGGTCAGAAAGACAGAAATTCATTTTTATGTATAGACCTGTACAGTTGTTTTCGAATTCACTCACCCGATGGATTTTTACTGAGCCTGTAACAAGCGCGGTTTCATCATCATCAATAGACATAGACCGCTGTCATCATTGAAAAGTAGTATGAAAAAAAATATAGCCCGGGACATCCTGGCTACGATTTGGCGATGGGCTAAACAATAGCATGACAGTAGCCTGATTTTTACATTTGAGCGGCTCGTCTTCTCGAACAAAAGTTCATTATGCGACCCGCTCAAACGTCATAATTTCTTGGGGGAGTTCATTTTGCGTTAGTCTATATAGAAGATTATCAACGTTTACGAGGCGAACCTGTCCAGGGCCGAAAACCTCATTAATAAAGATATTAATAATAATAATTATCAACGTAATCCAAGAGCAGGTATTTATGGCAATTAATCTAGCCAGAGGCGGCTCTTTCCCAGTGTGGGGATGTAATGCCAATCAGAAGAAGAAGAATCTAGCCAGAAGTACAAAATGCAACAAAGTTACTCCATTGTACCTTTACTGACCCATCACTCCAAGCTTCCGAAACAGACTAATAACATGTTGATATCGTTTCAATTTAAGGACAACTATGCGTCCATCGTCAGTATTACCGAGTCAATAAATCCATTCAAGTAACCCCCAATTTCCCAGTCCTTTTCTGCAGAGTAATCACTCTTTGTAAGCGCTGTCACTCGTAGAAATGGCACAACGTCAAACCAGGCAATCCGAGATCTCTCGCTGCTTCAAATGGTCGATGGTCATGGTTCGGTGAAACACCTTTTTGATGAATTTGCGATACTTAGTCCGTAAAAGCCCTCCTTAGCCGTGCGGTAAGATGCGCTGCTACAAAGCCAGACCATGCTGAGGGTGGCTGGGTTCGATTTCCGGTGCCGATCTAGGCAATTTTCGGATTGGAAATTGTCTCGACTTCCCTGGGCATAAAAGTATCATGGTGCTAGCCTCATGATATACGAATGCAAAAATGGTAACCTGGCTTAGAAACCTCGCAGTTAATAACTGTGGAAGTGCTTAATGAACACTAAGCCGCGAGGCGGCTCTGTCCTAGTGTGGAGATGTAATGCCAATAAGATAGAGAGAGTCCGTAAAAGCAAACGGAAATAAACAATAACTTTTCAATGGCGCTTGGTGCGATTTAGCATAACTCAGACCATATATAGCTATCTCATACACTGGGCTGGAGTAACCTGTAGCCGAGAATAGAACCATGCTGTCAATACAGTGACCAAGTCCTTACCCGCTAGTGTAACCATGAGGTATAGTTGATTGGTCACGCTACCCGTTCATAGCGCACATACGTACTAAGTTTCATAAAGAGGTCCTATAGTATCCGCGGTAATATCATGGGGGTTCCCCAAGAAAATGGTAACTGGATATAGATGCGAAAGATTTAGAAGACATTTGGATTTTTGTAGGATTGATTGATATGTCTACGCTCATAAGCTTTTTTTGCCTTTCTCGTATACAAAGTATACATAAAGGCTATATGTTATATGCTATATAAAAACGAACTTCTTATAGGAGTCCCGGAGACCCATAGTGTTATATACCGATCGACTCAGCTCGACGAATTGAAGTGATGTCTGTGTGTATGTGTGTGTGTATGTGTGTGCGCAAAATAATCTCACTCATTTTTCAGGCACTTATCCTTAACCGATTTGCTCGCAACAAGTTTCATTCGACGTAGAATCTTGTCCCATTGTTTCGTATTGAAAATTGGCCCAATCGGATTATGGGCTTCGGAATTATGGCCAAAATATATCTATGTATAAGATAAATTCTTACTCACTTTTTAGCCACTTACTCTTAGCTGATTTTCTCGCAACACGTTTCATTCGACGCAGAATCTTGTCCCATTATTTCGTATTGAAAATTGACGGAATCGGACTATGGGATTCGGGGTTATGGCCAAAACATATTTTTTATAAGAAAAATTCTCACTCACTTTTTAGGCACTTACTCTTAGCTGATTTACTCGCAACAAGTTTCATTCGACGTAGAATATTGTCCAATTGTTTCGTATTGAAAATTGGCCCAATCGGACTGTGGGTGTCGAAGTTATGGCTAAAATTATTTTTTTCACATAAGACACACGTACAAAATTCTCACTCATTTATCAGGCACTTATCTTTAACGGATTTTCTCGCAACAAGTTGCATTCGACGCGGAATCTTGTCCCATTGTTTCGTATTGAAAATTGGCGGAATCGGACTATGGAGTTATGGCCAAAATACATTTTTCAAAATCTCACTCATTTTAGTCACACATGTACCCTCAGCCGATTTGCTCGCAAGAAGTTGCATTCGATGCAGAATCCGGTCCCATTGTTTCCTGTTGAAAATTGGCCGTATCGGACTATAGGCTCAGAAGTTATGGTCAAAATACTTTTTTTTCACCAAAAGTGCGTAGAAATTACTCACTCGAAAGAAACGAGAAAGGCACCATCACCGCTAGGTGGATTAATCTGGTTTTATTTTTTATTTTAATAAATTCGTATGTCGTATTTGAATCGACATCCAGAAAAATCTGTCATTTTAATGTCAAATACAAAAAGTTTTGTGTTTGATATTTTGTTTCTCATGTCCTCCTTTTTCAACTAAATGTCCTCCTTTTCGGCAAGATTTGGAGGAACTGTCCTCCTTTGGAAAAATGTCAAATGGTCATTCTACCCGTCTCCCATGCAATGCTATATCTGCTGGGGAAAG
This sequence comes from Armigeres subalbatus, assembly GCF_024139115.2. Lineage (NCBI taxonomy): Eukaryota > Metazoa > Arthropoda > Insecta > Diptera > Culicidae > Armigeres > Armigeres subalbatus. The sequence continues at coordinate 403,477,586 of NC_085141.1, forward strand.
TTGGTTCCTCTTCTTCTTCCCGTCGTACGGCAGAAAGCAGGGAAAAGTATCTCACTTATCATGTATGTATACACTCACGATATGTGGTGCACCCTGTGATAAGTTGCTAGTCTCACTAGTCGTTACGCCGTCGTTACGTTACGTTGCCTATCCGATTCTGGATTTTCGAAAAGGTTTTTGCCTCTCTTTAATCGATGTCCGTTGTTCAATGAAAGTGATTTTCGCAAATCAGCCAAACGTTAGTCGACGGAAAGTCATTTGGCTGAATAGCATGTTAAGACGAAAGTCATATAGCCAAATTTCATTAGACCGATTTGTTTTTGTGTGTTGATAAATAATTTGTAATTCCAAGTGTTTGTTTGTTTTATAATTTAGTGGTAGAATTCTCTTCATGTGTTTTAATTCTCATCTTCTTTGCAGTTTGGTCAACATTGACTCCATCCCTCGTTTAAACAAGCATTCACCATGGTTTTCCAACAGCGGCCGAATACACAATTCATTAAACCAACAATATCACACACGTCTAACTTATCACTCCTCCTTTCTTACTTCTCACTGAAAAGTAAGAAAATTCAAATTGAAAAAAGCGAAGTGATATGTAAGACATATTATTGCTCCTCCTCATTCCATAATTATCATTTCTCATTCTCATTTTTCACAACAGCCTATTTTGCGGAATAACATTTAGGCCAAACGGCGTTCTCTGCCAAATGACCTATTCAAACGACACTTTTGGCCATAACACCCGTTCGGCCAAATGGCCCTTTGTGCGAAACGACATTTTCTTCCAAACACCCTTTTCGGTCGAATGGCCTCTTCGGCCAAATAACCTATTCGATCGTACGACGTATTCGGCAAATGACCTTTTCGGTCAAATCACTTATCCGGTAAATGATCTATTCGGTCAAACGGCCGTACAAAATATTTTTTTTGTTAAATAACTTGGTTGCGCATATGCACAGCACATGTATCCGAAATTAACAAAGTGATACTAAATTTGAGAAAAAAAATCCATCTGCCTTGGAGGGACTGAACCCTCAACCTCCTACTATTATCAATTCTCCATCTGCGAGTTGTGCTGCTTGCCTAGGTTGTGGTGGGGTTTGACAGTGGGCTCTATTAAACTTTTCTAAAAAGCTGCATGAATCCGCAAGTATACTATAGGCCCCACCAAAGCTACCTTGTGCCGCTCAAAGTGCGCAAGCCCAAGTCCTGGTGTTAGGTGGGACGCTAAACAGCCCTGAATCGACGGCTCTCCAACGAGACAGGAGGTTTGCGCAGGCCCAATAAGCCGCCTGGAAAACCAATAATTACGAACAATATAAGAGATAATGCGACTCGATATAATCGGCAAAGACCTAGGCGACGAATAAAGGATCACGATTGGAAGCTTGGAACATGGAACTGCAAGTCGCTAGGCTTCGCAGGTTGCGACAGGATGATCTACGATGAATTACATCCCCGCAACTTCGACGTCGTGGCGCTGCAGGAGATTTGCTGGACAGGACAGAAAGTGTGGAAAAGCGGGCATCGAGCGGCTACCTTCTACCAAAGCTGTGGCACCACCAACGAGCTGGGAACCGGCTTCATAGTGCTGGGAAAAATGCGCCAATGCGTGATTGGGTGGCAGCCAATCAACGCAAGGATGTGCAAGCTGAGGATTAAAGGCCGTTTCTTCTACTATAGCATCATCAACGTGCACTGCCCACACGAAGGGAGACCCGACGACGAGAAAGAAGCGTTCTACGCCTAGCTGGAGCAGACATACGATGGATGCCCACTGCGGGACGTCAAAATCGTCATCGGTGACATGAACGCACAGGTAGGAAAGGAGGAAATGTATAGACCGGTCATCGGACCGGATAGTCTGCACACCGTATCGAATGACAACGACCAACGATGCATAAACTTTGCAGCCTCCCGCGGAATGGTAGTCCGAAGCACTTTCTTTTCCGGCAAAACCATCCACAAGGTCACATGAAGATCACCTAATCAAGAAACGGAAAACCAAATCGACCACGTACTAATCAACGGTAAATTCTTCTCCATCATGAATGTCCGCACTTACCGCAGTGCGAATATTGAATTCGATCACTACCTCGTTGCAGTATGCCTGCGCTCAAAACTCTCGACGGTGTACAACACGCGTCGAAGTCGGATGCCGCGGCCTAACATTGGGCGGCTACAAGACGGTAGACTGGCCCAAGAATACGCGCAGCAGCTGGAAGTGGCACTCCCAACGGAAGAGCAGCTAGGCGCAGCGTCTCTTGAAGATGGCTGGAGAGATATTCGATCCGCCATTGGTAGCACCGCAACCGCTGCACTTGGCACGGTACCTCTGGATTAGAGAAACGACTGGTATGACGGTGAATGTGAGCGGTTAGTAGAAGAGAAGAATGCAGCATGAGCGAGATTGCTGCAACACCGCACGAGGGCGAACGAGGCACGATATAAACAGGCGCTGAACAGACAAAACTCGACGAAGTTGGCAGTATGGTGGGAGAACGCGCGCAGGACATACTTTTACCAGCTCCGGATCTCCACGAAATCCAGGAGGAGATTGGCCGGCTGAAGAACAACAAAGCCCCTGGGGTTGACCAACTGCCAGGAGAGCTATTTAAACACGGTGGTGACGCACTGGCTGGAGCGTTGCACTGGATCATTACCAAGATTTGGGAGGAGGAAGTTTTGCCGCAGGAGTAGGTGGAAGGTGTCGTGTGTCCTATCTACAAAAAGGGCGATAAGCTGGATTGTTGCAACTACCGCGCAATCACATTGCTGAACGCCGCCGCCGGACTAATCATCAACACGTCGAAGACGAAGTACATGATGGGAAGAGGTTCAAGAGAAGACATTGTGAGCCACCCTCCGCAAGTTTGCATCGGTGGTGACGAAATTAAGGTGGTAGAAGAATCTGTGTACTTGGGCTCAGTGGTGATTGCCGAAAATGATACCAGCAGAGAAATTCGGAGACGCATAGTGGCTGGAAATCGTACGTACTTTGGACTCCGCAAGACCCAACCTCCTCCGATCGAATAGAGTTCGCCGTTGTACCAAACTGACAATCTACAAAACGCTCATTAGACCGGTAGTCCTCTGTGGACACGATACCTGGACGATGCTCGTGGACGATGCTCGTGGACGATGCTCGTGGACGATGCTCGAGAAAGTGCTGCGTACCATCTATGGAGGGTGCAAATGGCGGACGGTACGTGGAGCAGGCGAATGAACCACGAGTTGCATGAGCTGCAGTTCACACTGCAAAAATCGGACGACTGCTGTGGGCCGGGCACGTAGCCAGAATGTCGGACAGTAACCCGGTGAAAATGGTTCTCGACAACGATCCGAAGGGCACAAAACGGCGAGGTGTGCAACGAACAATGTGCATCGATCATATGGAAGATGACTTGCGGACCCTCCGTAGACTGCGTGGTTGGCAACGTGTAGCCATGGACCGAGCCGAATGGAGAAGACTCTTATAAACCGCACAGGCCACTTCGGCCTTAGTCTGAATAAATAATAATAATAATAAATGAATAAAATACTTTGCATGGAGAGAGAACTGTCGACTCATCATTTGGCTATGGACGAAAACATCATCCCGTACCCTATATTGAATGCTTTTTTCCGCTTGATCAAATCAAGATTTTGCAGCCCACTAGTTTTGAGCCCCTTTTTGCATTAACTCTTATTCACACCAACGCCTCTATTTCGCCATTGCGTGACTGATAACCCGACGTAAACTTTATCCAGCCAACAGATTTCCAGACAAACAAACTTCCTCCTAACACCTTTGCTCGAATAACGAACGGGGAACAACCGGGACGACTGACGATGAAGCAATGCGAATATGGTGGGGTCGAGGTTTTCGTCAACGGTGTGTTTATGGCATTTTTTTTACAAGAAAAAGACGCTTTGTGACATTCGTGACTGACGAATAGAATATTATATTCTAGTCTTTGATTCTTTTTGGACTTTTTTGAGAACGTCGATTATATTTTGGTGGATCATCGATACATACGATAATGACGGTGACAAATATTTTTTTCTCTAAATTTGAGCATGGTTGATCATGATCATACTCGAAAAGACTTATTTTTTAAATCACTGGGTCGAAGTTCGCTGAATGTATTTTAGTGTGGAAAATATACAAACTTCGCAAGGTGGGTCAAACAGAGTGTGTTTTCCTTACACTGGCACACCGCGCTATTTTTATTCCGCAACCCTTTTAGCATCCAACAAGCGGAACAAAGGTAAAATAAACACCCCTTTCCTGACCGGCTTGTGTAGAATGTGGAAAGCTCACCCGAATGGAAATATGCTTGATTACGCCTGGTCGACATTTTCCGGCATTTCGCACATTTTTTTTGCCATACCGGATTGCTCCTCGTCACGCGAACAATCAATTAAATTTTTCTCACGTTGTCCATCACACACGTTGGATGACTGGGGCTGCAATAGAACCTTTGAAGAGTAACAAATGGAAAATATTTTGCGAATCATTCAAATAGTATTTTCAATGAAAACCACATCTTAATACCAATATTTCAAGGATTCTCAATAATGTGAAGTGATCGAGGAAATTCGAACAGCATACACAATCTTTAAGTGTCATAAGGCGAGCTAGTTTTATTACATTTATAAATGAAATAGTACTAACTCGGCTATGACAGGTGAAGACATTCCACTGAAAAAGCCTTATAATTTTTGTTCAAGTATTTCTAATGTTTCGGAATTACGAGAAAGAAACTGACAGTACCGCCATAGGGAGTGACAATGGGTCTGGGGGTGAGAATGACTCGTCGCGCTCACTAACATTGTGGAGGTCGGATAACAAAATCGTTCAAAAAAGTCTCTTGTAATTTAGTATGCTTGCCTTCAGACACATTCAACCTATTCTACAAGCATTCTAAGTAGTTGTAACAGTGACCCATATTGAGTAAATATTGGAACAGCATTCGGGATGCAATTTGAACCACCCTCCCTTCGTACGTATTTTCATGTGCTGGATACATAACTTACAAGGCTTCTGTAGATTCTAGAACAAAAGTCGATGAAATCATTTAATTACTTTTAAACACTCGGAAGCCTTTCACAACACTTACAGCATCCAAACAACTGAATCTTTAAGGACAAGTCTTTCGTAATTCAAAACTAAATAACCTCGCAACGTTTTCAAGGGCACACCACTCAATACGGAAGCAATGCAGATCTGTCATTTTTATTATTCCACGCATGCTGAAATAATAAAAATGACAGTTCTGCGTATTCTGTATAAAATAGTGTGCACTAGAAAACGCGAGTAGATTTAAATTTGGATTGCGGGAGGCTTGTCCATAAACTGGTTCGGATTAAATAGTAATTTCAGAACATCATGAATATATAATTTCCGAATTACAAACTATCATAACAACTATTGACATCGACTAGCTCCCTGTGATTAAAAACCAGGGGAGAAGGCGGAGCACTGAAGCCCTACCCTGACATGTGCGACATCTGGATTTGGTTCTAAAATGTAAACAACAGTGTTAATTCTCTACCACTTTTTTGTTATGGCGAGGCAATTTTTATGCACACTTTTGTTTTCGATATTTTATCAAACCCAACCACTCAATCATGTAGAAATGTAACGATGTGGTATTATTTAGATACCTGCTTGATTATGGCGACTCGAAAAAGAATTTATTTGCAGTAACTAACCGAATATAAATATGCACGCATTAACGATTGCGCCCTAACACTGGTTCTAAGCTTCGATGCAGAGTACACGAACTTTGTTCGCCAGTGACAGGCGTATGAGGCCCTTGAAAAAAACAGAATCGAGCAAAATCGAAAATCAAAATCGGCTCAATCGAGATTGTGACACCCCAATCCATTCACAATCAAGGATAGCTCCACACCGGTGGAGACAAATCCCCACTTCATGTAGGACAGACCAAGAAAATATATGTAATTTTCCGCTGACAGGTGAACCGGCACTTTCGAAAGAAGTTTGGCAGCGTTCGCTTCGGGGAACGCCTGCCTTTGGAAGTGGGTATCTCTCGTGTCCTCGCGTGAGCCAAGCAGGACGCTTTTGTGCCAGCCATTATCGTAATGAGAACGAAACGTGATGCCGCTCGTCAGTCAACCCCATAGTTACCGGCGCGACGTCCGGCGTCATGGTCGTCGTCGTCGTCGTCGCCGCCGACGTCTTCCATCGTTGTCAGGGCAATTGATAAAGATGTCGTCTAGAGTTGGGAAGTGAGCGAAGGAGGGTTCCATTGGCTGATTTGAGGTGCAGTCTCTAGTTAGCCTTGTGATCAGAGGAGTAGGATTTTCAGCCAACGAGATGGATTCTCAGTAAAGTCAATTACGTTTTCCGGGCGGGGGAGGATCTATTCATACAAGATAAATAATTTTATAACGGCAGGTTGCGAAAATTTTCGAGTACTAAGTAGTCCAAGTTCCAAAAGGAAAGTAAAGCCATGTAAACAAGATTGAAAGAAGCAGATATTCCCTGCAGGTCCTCAGAGCATTAATGGACGAGGAACAGGTGCTCCCGACTCTATGTACCGAATTTTGCTCTGACACTTGGATAAAGAATACGTCGAAATAACGGAGACGAAAATGATGGTCGTGATGACGATGCCGAAGCGTAAGGAAAATAATGATGAATCGTTTTGATGAATGGCGAGACGGAGAGGTGTTTAATGGATTGATGTTGATGAATGAATGGTGGATGTTGATAGAACGTGATAGAACTCTCGGTCGAGCCTTTTTGGCCAACGTTGAGTACACGCCCATTGACATTGGCCCTGTTTGACGAATCGAGTTGATAATTTAGTTAGTCAAACAGCTCTACATGTCGGTCGGTTATAGTGCCAAATTGATTTGTTGATGAATTCTTTTGTTAGAGAAAAGTGTATATGACATGTTTACAACTAGTTTCAACCACATTAAAGTATTGCAATTAAATCTATTCAAATTGCGTATAAATACCCGGGACAAGTTTTTAATTTCCAAACCATGTATCTCGGAGCTTTTGAAAAGTTCTTGCTTCTAATTTTATCGCATGTTCAATTGACTTCACACTAGTTGTGTTTTCATTATCCAGTTCATTATCTACAATGTTTCTTTATGCAATTCAAAACCATTCAAATTTAAGACATAGGATATGCTCCATAGTGTTGAGCGCCCCAAAGATTTAAAAGAAAATTGGAATAGGTACCCCTCCAAAGTTTTATAATGTTTTCATGTTCGTAAACGAGAGACTATCTGCGACTTTTTCTGAGTGGGTAAATCGACTCAAAGATTGGTAGTTCCTTTCATTTGTTTTCCCAGTTCTGTCTAACTGCCTTGTCAATGCAGACCTTGGCATCAGCTATCGGAAGTGATGCAACCAATGATAGTCAAATTTCGCAAGGAGATCAACAGTCACATTCCTTGGTATTCTGTAGGGTCCTGGTAAAGACTAATTAGTCTTTGGTCCTGGGATCTAGACAAAGGTCGTGTGCTGGTGTTTATTAGCTAGGATATTTTGGATCAGCTGCAGTATAGCTGGCAAAATCTGTGAGTATGAGGATGGATAAGATGCGGCAATATACTTTGGAAGGCTTTCCGAAATAATCAGGTTGAGCCCAACTGGCCAGCTCGTCCATAGCTCACTCGGTTGTTAGATCTGTAGGGCTTGGATAGGCTTCAACGATCTTTCGGTTGGGATAGGGTGCTCACCTAATTTGATATAAGGCCCATAGACATAGCCGCAAACATATTTGCTGTCTTTCATGGAGAACCTCATCGGAGTTTCCCAACCGAGAACTGCAGAAACGGAAAATCTCAATCATGACAACTAGAAAGAGTTTATGATCGCCGGAGACGAGCCAGCCTCGGGCTGAAAGTCTCCTTAATAAAGACACAAAAAAAAGTTTATGATCGCCAGTGTCGGCCTATGTGTACATCTGCTTCTTTTTGGTATGAACTCAAGTTTTGGAGCTTTATGAGCACTCTAAAGGAACGCTCAGAGAAGAAATTTCGTATGAAGGTTAGAAGATTCCCAGTACCCAACTGTTTTTAGCGGCGTCCATGCGCGGTTGAACGCCTTCGAGATCCCCTGGAGATTGTTTTTTCTTGCTTATGCTTACCCTACTCGAATGCGCGCTGAAGGACATCCACTAGGTCGGTGAAAAAGAAGGTTGTCCCGTTACTAGGGCAAAATGCGTGTCGTCAAATTGTCCGCTTGCTATTTATTTATTTATTTATTGCTTTCCATTAACTTAAGACAATGTCTTTTATGTTTAAGATTTATGATGATAACATGAAGTGCGTCGTTTAGAAGATTTGAAAATAAGTTACTTCTTTGATTGACTTCTACATTGATCTTAACAGGATCAATTCACTAGCTGATAAACTACTTTCTTGAATGCTGATATCGAAACGAGATTTTGTACACTTGATTGTAAACTCTTCCAATTATAAATACTTCTGACAAAAAAGAACGCGAGTAGTATGCCGTCCTAGATCTCGGCATTAAAAACTTTATACCTCTTTTACTTCTCAAACGAACTCGTTTTGAATGTAGATATTGAGGACCGTTACAAGAGAATAAATAATATAAAATAAAAGCAAGGATCTTACTTGAGAGAAATCGTTCCATGAGCAGCCAATCAACGAACTTTGCAGATGCGAAACCCGAGCATATCGATTTAAGCCATATACGTACCTTATGCAACAGCTTAAAGCTACTTTAAGTTTATTTAAAACAGTTGTGGATGCTTGGGAGGTAATGAAATCACAGAATAGGAAATGAGGGTAAATCAAGCTCTTGAATAATTTTAATCTCGTGTCTTTTCGTAAGAAATAGGCATTATAACGCAAAGTGCGCAGCACCGAATAAATTTTTCCGCATTGTTTCAAAATGAAAATGTTCCATTCAAAGCTATGTTCAACAGTCACACCGTAAAAAATAGGAGCATTATTGAGATATATTTCTGGTTTACCATAGTTCCAATTTTGGCGTGTGATAAAACAAGCTTGTGATTTACCAGCATTAAGCGTCAATGAATTTTCAGAAGCTACTGAAAGTTTAGGAGTTCAACAGCGAATTAGGCCGGGCTAACCGCTTCGAGGAATTTCTCCCACTGTTTTTTCTTGGCATCTTTGAAAATAATGTTTAACTTCGATGGAACTGTCTTTGAGAGGATGAAGACCATTTAAGGGTGCTCGAAAAGGGAAGTGATTTGCGAAAGTTGTCAAAGTGCCACCAATAATGCTTGATAAAAGTAAGAGGGGAAGTGTGTGAACTGTGCAGACACTTGAACCGCCCCAGGCAGGGTGAGTATTCATGGACCCCCCTCTAAGGGTAATTGAAGAAATGATTCTACTTGATCCCTGCCCTGGGTAGAAGCCTGTTGTTAAATTTCGGACACATATGTAGGCAATGTTTAATTGATTTGACTCCATTGTATCAACTTGGGCGTGAATTATAGAATGCTGAAAGCGGTACATAAAGCGGACAGATTTAGCTGTTATGTAATTTGATAGTCTCAGTGGATTGTGAAAATTTTCAAAAATTCAGAAGACAGAATTTAATACGCGATTGACCTCCTTAAGTCTAATGAATCATGGTAAACTATCATTGCAAAATAGTAAATAATGGCCGGATTCGTCGACTTCAACCTCATAATTCGATAACACGAGAATAATCAGTGTTAGAGATTTGACGGTTTCTTAAGGAATAATCTACAAGAATAGATCTATTTTTGGTGTTAGATGCCATTAGGGTATCCCATTTGTGACCAATTTTGTGAAATATATTTTTATTATGTTCAATGACAACATTTCTAAATTTAAATAGGGTGGTCACAAAAGAGAAACTATCAACTCTGAATCCGATCGATCCGCGCATTGGTAAGCAGTTCGAGATTGTGTGCCTTGTTCCAAAACATGTCGGGATACAAAGCTTGACCTGCGGCTAAAAGGTAGGTGGAAGATGGACAGCAGAGAGTTTGTTCTGTTTAATCTCGAACTACAAAGAGGATAATCAGTGTTAGAGGAAGAGGCTCATCTTATTGTGCGTTAGTAAGTTACCAACTTTTATGTCGATGAAAATCACTTCTAGCTGGCAGCAACAACGAATAAAAGCCTACCGAGCATCAAGTTTACAGGAGGCAAAAGATCGAAAGGATAAAAGGTTGAAAGACAAAAGGTCTAAGGGGCAAATGGTCGTAAAGGACAAATGGTCGAAAGGGACAAAAAATTTAGAGGACACAACGCCTAACGGGGCAAATGGTCGAAAGAGACACACTTCGAGAAGAAAAAAGTCGAAGAGACAAAATGTCGAAATAGACAAGAAACTGAAACGGAGAAAAATCAATCTCGCACAATACAAGTTTCATTCACTTCGTAAATTAACAATCTTATTTATTTCTAACAGAATTATCTTCATATTCATAACATTGTATCATAGTAATTACTCATGCCTTCACTTTTATTGAGTTTAACTACATTTCACAAATTCCTTTGGAATTCATGCAACTTGATATGAACTTGCTCTAGATCGACCTTTTGTCCATTTCGACGTTTTGTCTTTTCGACCTTTTGTCCTTTCAACCTTTTGTCCTTTCAACCTTTTGTCATAGATTCGCTGGGTGACGACACCGGCGTTTCTTCATTTCATTTATTCAGACTAAGGCCGAAGTGACCTGTGCGGTATATAAAAGTCTTCTCAATTCGGCTCGGTCCATGGCTACACGTCGCCAACCACGCAGTCTACGGAGGGTCCGCAAGTCATCGTCCACCTGATCGATCCACCTTGCCCGCTGCGCACCTCGCCTTGTTGTACACGTCGGATCGTTGTTGAGAACCATTTTCCCTAGGTTACTGTCGGACATTCTTGCTACGTGCCCGGCCCACCGTAGTCATCCGATTTACGCGGTGTGAACTATGGATGGTTCTCCCAGCAGCTCATCCAACTCGTGGTTCATTCGCCTCCTCCACGTACCGTCCGTCATCTGCACCCCACCATAGATGGTACGCAGCACTTTCCTTTCGAAAACTTCAAATGTTGATCCTCCACGAGCATCGTCCAGGTCTCGTGTCCGTAGAGGACTAGCAGTCTAATGAGCGTTTTGTAAATTGTCAGTTTGGTACGGCGGAGAACTCTATTCGATCGGAGCGGCTTGCGGAGTCCAAAGTACGTACGATTTCCAGCCACTATGTGTCTCCGAATTTCCCTGCTGGTATCATTTTCGGCAGTCACCAATGAGCCCAAGTACACAAATTCTTCTACCACCTCGATTTCGTCACCACCGATGCAAACTCGAGGTGGGTGGCTCACATTGTCTTCTCTTGAATCCCTTCCTATCATGTACTTCGTCTTCGACGTGCTAATGACTAGTCCGATTCGCTTGGCTTCCCTCTTCAGTCTGATGTAGGCTTCCTCCATCTTCTCAAAGTTACGTGCCATAATATCTATGTCGTCGGCGAAGCCAAATAGCTGGACGGACTTATGGAAAATTGTACCACTCGTGTTAATCCTTGCTCTTCGTATTACCCCTTCCAAAGCGATGTTGAATAGCAGACATGAAAGACCATCACCTTGCCGTAACCCTCTGCGCGTATCGAAGGGACTCGAGAATGCCCCTGAAACTTGAACTACGCACATCACCCGATCCATCGTCGCTTTGATCAACCGTGTCAGTTTATCCGGAAATCCGTATTCGTGCATTAGCTGCTATAGCTGGTCCCGATCGATTGTATCATATGCGGCTTTGAAGTCGATGAATAGATGATGTGTGAGCACGTTGTATTCACGGCATTTCTGCAGTACTTAGCGAATGGTGAACACCTGGTCCGTGGTGTAACGTTCGCCCATAAAACCCGCCTGGTACTGCCCCACGAACTTCCTTGCAACTCGTGCTAGTCGACGGCATAAAATTTGGGAGAGTACCTTGTAGGCGGCGTTCAGCAATGTGATTGCGCGGTAGTTGCTACAATCCAGCTTATCGCCCTTTTTGTAGATGGGACACACGACACCTTCCATCCACTCCTGCGGCAAATCTTCCTCCTCCCAAATCTTGGTGATGATCAAGTGCAGCGCTCTAGCCACCGCCTCACCACCGTGTTTAAATAGCTCTCCTGGTCAGTGTTGGGAAATGTACGTTAATAAACTCTGATTATGTGAATATTCACATTTTATCCAGTCAAATTTCATGCACCAAACAAGCCGAAATAGTTTGCAAAAAAAAATGTACGCGACATCGTGACATTTTTTTGCCGATGAAGCAAACTATTTGTTTGCTGCTACGTTAGAGTCGTGTCGGCGTGCGGTCAGCATTTGCATGAGATTTTTGGTTTCTGCTCGTTCGCAGCGCAAACTGCACAGAATCGAGTTTAATTACCTGTGGCGCAAAGCCTAGAAGGAGTGCTATCCGTAGGTACTGATTTATTCCTTCTTATCTCTAAAATGAGCAAGGAGTAATGAAATGATTTTTTCTCACCAAAAACGGTTATACGCTGTGAAATTATTGTACGATAACATTAATCGTGGGGGGAGAAAATAGTAAAAAGCATTGGCGTGCTGCTGCTGCGGCTGCCGTGATTTTGTTTTATTTTTTGCATGGAACGATGAATGGTAAAATTAATGTCAACCATTCCCGTCCCTGCTCCTGGTAGTTGGTCAACCCCAGTGGCTTTGTTGTTCTTTAGCCGGCCAATCTCCTCCTGGATTTCCTAGACATCCGGAGCCGGTAAAATCATGTCCTGCACGCGTTCTCCCAAGGACATCACCATACCGCCATCTTCGTCTGCCTCATCGTCTGTCAAGTGCGCTGCGGAGTTCTGCCGCCACCTTCGGATCACCTCACACTCGCTCGGAAGAAGGTTCCCGTTATGTCCCTACACACATCAGGCTGTGGCACGTGGCCCTTACATGAACGGTTCAACTTCTCATAGAACTATCGTGTGTTATTAGCGCGGTACAGTTGCTCTTCACGGTCCCGATCTTCCTGCTTGCGCTTTTTCCTCCGGTAAATCGAGTTTTGTCTGTTCCGCGCGTTTATATCGTGCCTCGTTCGCCCTCGTGCGGTGTTGCAACAATCTCGCCCATGCTGCATTCTTCTCTTTAACTAACTGCTCACATTCGCCGTCATACCAGTCGTTTCTTTGATCCGAGGGCACCGTGCCAAGTGCAGCGGTTGCGGTGCTACCAATAGCGGATCGAATATCTCTCCAGTCATCTTCAAGAGACGCTACGCCTAGCTGCTCTTCCGTTGGGAGTGCCACTTCCAGCTGCTGCGCGTATTCTTGTCTACCGTCTTGTAGCCGCCCAATGTTAAGCCGCGGCGTCCGACTTCGACGCGTGTTGTACACCGTCGGAGTTTTGAGCGTAGGCATACTGCAACGAGGTTGTGGTCGGATTCAATATTCGCACTGCGGTAAGTGCGGACGTTCGTGATGTTGGAGAAGAATTTACCGTCGATTAGAACGTGGTCGATTTGGTTTTTCCGTTTCTTGGTTAGGTGATCTCCATGTGGCCTTGTGGATATTATTGCGGGGAAAGAAGGTGCTTCGGACTACCATAACAATAAACGTTACTTTAAAAGCTTAAGATCGTAGATTCTATGCTAAAAGACAGTTTGCATCAACTAGAATATTCCAAAACTGTGTCTGTTAGCCTTTTAAGAAATGTTATACTCATTATTGAAATCACAAAATAAAATTTGACGAAAAGGACTTTTTAGTTGCAGCAGATCTGAAGTCCCGAACTCAAGGACAGTTTTGGTGACTTACTTCTTCTTCTTCTTCATTGGCATTACATCCCCACACTGGGGGACAGAGCCGCCTCCCAGCTTAGTGTTCATTTAACACTTCCACAGTTATTAACTGCGAGGTTTCTAAGCCAAGGTACCATTTTTGCATTCGTATATCATGAGGCTAACACGATGATACTTTTATGCCCAGGAAAGTCGAGACAATTTCCAACCCGAAAATTGCCTAGACCGGCACCGGGAATCGAACCCAGCCACCCTCAGCATGGTCTTGCTTTGTAGCCGCGCGTCTTACCGCACGGCTAAGGAGAGCCCCAAAATGGTGACTTACAGTATATCCAAACAATCAGCCTCCCAAGGTGTACTGTATATAGTTTTATACATATTGGAGCTTTGAGTGTCGAAAAGAGCTTCTAAGCAGCTGTAGATCTCTAGTCTCGAACTTCAAGGACAGTTTGGATTGCCCAAAATATCTCAAAACTATCTTATCATATTCGTTGACCTCCCGGGAGGTGTATTGGATATAGTTGAATTCATATTGAAGCTTCAAGTTTCGAAAAGAGCTTGTAGGTCGCAAATCCCGAACTCAAGGACAGTTTAGATGACGCAGAATATTTCATAACTATCCTACGATATCCTGCCGGGAGTTGTAATGGATATAATTGAATGAATATTGAGTAAGGTACACCGGGGCAAGTGAAAATACGGGGTAAGTGGGTACTAATGGCTGCCGATTAATCGGTGAACGTTTTTAATGGTAACAATGTTCTAGAAAAATGAAGCAGAATTATCAACAACTTGCCTGACACAACAAAAAATGTAATCAAAGCCATTTGTGTCACCATACTAATGGTATTGTTTAATCATGACTTTAAACTACCGGCAAAATCTATTACTTTTATTTTAATTCAATGAATTTCCAACAAAATAGTCGTTTCTAAATTCATCATTGATGTGGAAAGTGAATATTTTGAGGAATTGAATAATTGTTTGACTTCTAAAACGATTTAAAAGTTGATTAAAGTCAAAAACAGCAATTTTAACTTGCACTTGAGTTTTAACATACGTGGGGCAAGTGGGATATATTTGAACAACATTTTCGATAGAGCCATTTTACCTGTTTTTAGATTGTTGTCTAGTGATCTGAATCAAATGCAGTCGATATCGTTGGTTTCGTTTGGTTGGTTTCGTTGTTAAGAAGTAGTGTACAGTTGATTTACCAAATGTGTATTTTACTTTCTGAAAATTATCTTCCTCATGGAAAAGAGCAATGATTATAGCTATGCGAAATTTTCCGTTTACAGTGGAAACAATCTATTTATTCCACAATAGATCAACAGGTTTTTTCTTGTGTTTTGTTATTTTAAACTTTGCATCAGATTAACAGATTTTCAGATAAATAAAGTGCTTAAGACATAAATTGGCCATTTCGTTCTATTACAAATTTACAGCACTGCGCATCGCCTGAATAAAAACGTTTCATATCGCAAGATTATTATGGATAAGCTTTGAGTACCGAAAAAAGCTTCTAAAGCAGCTTTACATCTCAAGCCCCGAACTCAAGAATAGTTTGGATAACCCAGAATATCTCAGAACTACCTTGCGGTGCTTTTATCACCTTCTATAAGATGTAATGAACACGGTTTAATTCTCAAATAAACTTTGAGTAACGAAAAAAAGCTTTTTTGCAGCTGTAGATATCGAGTCCTAGATATGTGACAACTACAGCGACATTTAATGCTCATGAACGATTTGTCAATAAAATGAGGGTGCCCTCAACCAAACCAATAAGAGTGCCCACAATCGAATTTCACAGCCTTTTTTGAACATGAATAAAAACGTTCGTGCTAAAATTATGATGGCAACCGTCCCTGAACCTCAAAATAGATTTAATTGACTTGAAAAATACTTTAAGAAAAAAATTCCTTAGACAAATCAAAATTTTTCATTAAAAAAAATACATTGCTAAACCAATATTGGCAATGAACAATTACAAAAATTTCCACAAAATAAATATAATAATTTTACTATGAAAAAAGAAAATTTTCCACAAATAAATAATAAAAAGCACACAAATAAATAATAAAATTTTCCACAAATAAATAAAATTAATTTCTTATGTTTAGGAGGAGTTTTTATTTTAGTCAAATTCCTCGAAGTAAACAGTCGGTACCGTATTAACACTTACTCCGAATCGACATTATAAGAAATTATGGTGGCAGATAGGATAACCGTTTTTATTCCTCGTCTCACGGCTCCCGTATTCAAAATCAAACTAAAGAAATGAAAAGCAGTTCGTTTTGTTTCTTATTTTTGTGTTTTATTTTAGCTACGTACACGCTTGCTATAGCAAAAGGAAGTTACGGAATTGGTGCCTCATTTCGAGATGAGATGAATTTGTAAAAATTTAATAATTTGATTTGGGATTGGGATTTCTGTATATTTTTCCGTTTTTTGCAGTTGTAGTTGTAGTAGCGTAGTTGGTTACACGTTCGCCTTATGAACGAATGGTCATTTGTTCGGTTTCTAACTTTCCTAATAACCCCTAGTCCATTTTTGCTTTTTGAAGTGCCATTGATTATATTTCATGCAACTCATTTCGGATGCTTCAAAACTCATGAAAGTTGGATATTCCGTAATTTTGTAAAGTTTCCAATTCAAATATCAAAAGTGCATCACACAAAACAAGAAAATATGTTCCATCGACTGTTTGAACCACATTCCACAATAAATCATCATCATCAACGCCATTCTCATCTAGTTCAGTTGACCATCCATTGCATTTCTTCAAACAATTTTCTTTCAATGTCGGAAAATGATACGTCAAAAGTGAAACAGTGGCCGAAGCCACTGTTGCAGTTCCTTGTTTGCACTTCCGATCAGAAGTATAATGGTCCATGCTTCATACCCATCGATCTTGTTGACATCCTACCACTCTCGTTTGGCTTTCCACAATGCATATTCATGCCCGGCCCCGAGCAGAAGGCGACCAAGTTGATAATTGACTCTTAATAGTATTTGGTTAGAACCAACTAACTCACGTCCGGGGCAGCCCTTCGGGAGAGAAAACAAATAAATTCAAGTTTATATTGTTTTTGGAGCAATTTTCCAGTTTGCTCGCACTCAAGACAAAGGCTTGAAAGAGAGACGAGCGCCTTCAACGATGGCGTTCGCTCTAGCTCTAGTGGAAAGACACTTTATCAAATATTCCACGAAAGGATAACGTCGTCGTCGGTTGAAAGGGGAAACGATCGGAGTTCATCGGTGTCGACAGGGGCAAACACATGCAAGTGGCGATTGTCGAGCAACACTTCAACTGTTTTCCTTCACTTCAGGTTAGGTAGGTACCTACCTACCTACAAGCAGCAGCACATGGAAACATGGTTGACAAGGTTGGAGACGTGCTAATATCACATCTTGTCGGAGGCAACACGAAACAAGCACATACATAGGTAGCTGTGACATGAAATATGTTGCTTGATGGGTTCATGAGTAACGTGAATGGAGACGGTTGACTCCTGATGGCGGTGTGGTGCATGGAACCCTAAAGCAATCAATAGAAGTGATAAGAGTGACAGTCTGCTCGTTACCATGTCTACAGGATAGATGTTGACTTTTGATTAGATTATTCGGTAAAAACCTTTTCGACTGTGACTTCGTCTGCGGCGTAGATTCGGTTCGTTTGATTGTAGGATTTTAGAGAGTGCTTACAGCTTTCATTTGATGGCTTTCACTCGAAAATCGCACAGTTTCAAATGAAATCTGCATAATGAGCTTTCGCACTTGGATTAGTAAACTTGGTTAGATGTCTTTTACGCCGTGGAATGGAAGAAACAATTGATAAGATTGATGAAAACTTTTTTTTGTGAATATACTCACCTGCAGATGATATGAAAGCTGAGGGATATAATATAATTTGGATGATTGGAGGAAAATAACCTTTTCATGTAGATACAGTGAAAATCTTTCTCGTTTGCATATTTGATAATTTTCCAGGATAATAAAACTAAGTGTATAAATTTAACCTATTGTGTAATGTAGAACTAACTAGTTCTACTATTGTAATGATTGTAGCGAAAATGAAGCGAAAATAATTTTTTTATAAATTGTCACAATAAAAATAAATAAATAAAATAAAATAATAAAATAAAGGTAGCGCGATTTGCTTATACACTGCACTATGGTCCAGGATACAGATTTACGCGGAAAGATGAATTTTACGCCAAAACTATATTTTTTAGAAAAAACTGTTGTTCTACAAAATTGTTCGAAATAGTAAGGCCATCATTATGGTTCTACCAAAAAATAGGGTGGCCCATCATATAAAAAAAATTAGAAAATATTTTTTTTTATTTCTCAGAATATTGACATGTTATGTTCTACAAAGTTGTAGCGCAGCTCATTCCAATCAATTTTGCTGAAAAAACTTTTTCTGTAGCTCTTAAGTTGGCTGATTTAGAGCAATTTTACCTAATTGGATTAGGGTGTACCTCAAAAAACAGTATTTTTGATCTAATTTTTTTGTTTCAGGTTTCTCGAAAAAGTCGTCTTCAGGCGACTTTTAGAGCTCAAAAAAATGCAACTTTTGATGGGTAAATATGCACAATATCTTTTTCCGATCAAAAGTTATAATCATTTTTCTTTCAAAATTACATTTTTTTCATAATTTGATATCTCCGGTTAGGGCAGACCAAAAAAATATGTTTACACGGCATCTAAAAGAGAAATTAATATCCTTCATTACGTCAAAAAATTGGGGATATGTTATTTTTTTATCTCAAGTTTCACCAATTTTACTAAAATCATGTTTTTTCAAATAAATTGATATAACTCGACAACGGAAGAAGATACAGACGATATTCTTATAGCAAAACACGCGTTTTGAAAAGCTCCAAAAGTCTTCAGAAGATGACATCCGTGAAAAATAAAAAATGAAATGAGCAGATCATAAATCTTGTTTTTTGAGGGACACCCTAATCCTGGTAAGTAAAATTACTCTAAACAAGTGAGCTTAAGAGCTACATAAAAAGTTTATATAGCAAAGTTGATTGGAAAAGCTGCGCTACAACTTTGTAGAACATTTTACGTCAATATTCAATTTTACATTTTTATAAAATGGCCCACCCTATTTTTCGGTAACTCTATAATAAGGGCCCAAGTATCCAGAACAACTTTGTAGAACAAATTTTGTTTCTTAAAAGTATGCTTCAGACCGAAAATGCATCTTTTCTCGTAAATCTTGCAATACGATGATAATGATAAAACTTATAAAAAGTGTTAGAGCTGTAGATTTCTTATTTTTCATTTCTCACGAATGTCATCTTCTGAAGACTTTTGGGGCTTTTCATAACGCGTGTTTTGCTATAAGAATATCGTCTGTATCTTTTTCCGTTGTCGAGTTATATTAATTTATTTGAAAAAACATGGTTTTAGTAAAATTGGTGAAACTTGAGATAAAAAAATAACATATCCCCAATTTTTCGACATAATAAAAAATATTAATTTATCTTTCAAATGCCGTGTAAACATATTTTTTTGGTCTGCCCTAACCGGAGATATCAACTTATGAAAAAAATGTAATTTTGACAGAAAAACGATTATAACTTTTGATTGGAAAAAGATTTTGTGCATATTTACCCATCAAAAGTTGCATTTTTTTGAGCTCTAAAAGTCACCTGAAGACGACTTTTTCGAGAAATCTAAAACAAAAAAATTATATCGAAAATACTGTTTTTTTGAGGTACACCCTAATCCAATTAGGTAAAATTGCTCTAAATCAGCCAACTTAAGAGCTACAGAAAAAGTTTTTTCAGCAAAATTGATTGGAATAAGCTACGCTCCAACTTTGTAGAACATAACATGTCAATATTTCGAAAAATAAAAAAAAAAATTCCTATTTTTTATATGATGGGCCATCCTATTTTTCGGTAGAACCATAATGATGGCCTTACTATTTCGAACAATTTTGTAGAACAACAGTTTTTTCTAAAAAATATAGTTTTGGCGTAAAATTCATCTTTCCGCGTAAATCTGTATCCTGGACCATAGTGCACTGTCGCATACAGAAATCGTTTTTATCGTTTGGCAGATAGGGATATTTGGCCGAAAAAGTCATTCACCCGAATTGATCATCTAACCGAAAATGTCGTTTGGCCGTGATGTCGATTGTTCGAACAGGTTATTTGGCTTAACTTAGCTTAGAGTGATTGGCCGAAACGGTCGTTTAGTAGAAAGAGCTATTTGGCCAGAAACGTTGTATGCTAAAAGGGTCATATGGCCGAAAATGTCATTTGAACTAACGAATCATTCGACCGTACATGTCGTTTGCTGAACTTATTTGTAATTCCTCACTTCCCAAGCAGCACACATGATGCACAAAAGTTTATGTGACCAACATGCTACTAAATTCAGTTACATTTGAGTTGCTGCAACCAAATTGGTCTGGATGGTGCTGCTAGGGTTCTCTCTTCTCATTCATCATATGAATGAAGCGAGAAATGAAAAGCAAGAAATGATTGAGCTTGAGCTTGAGCTTGATTGACTGCTCGTAGTTGCTACTCCATTATGACCAGATCAGCTGTTCTTGCACAGGGAACCAACAGATGTTTGCTTGGGACTAGCACACATCTTCAATGTACAAGTACTGGTGATCTCATTTGTTAGGTCATACTGGTGCCTGCCACGTCAGAATGCAAGTCAATGTAGGGAAGGGGGAGGAAATGATGATGCAATCACTCGCCCACTGCAAGCCGAATATACCACTGCACTTGCCACGAGTTCATGCGGAATTTGTTGGAATTTATGGGTTAGGTTGGAGAGGCAGAGGTCCGTCTTGGTTAACGAGCTGCCAATGTGATGGATAGGAGAAGGTTACTGATGGAATTTCTAATTGGATGTAGGAAACGAGCTCTATAGTTAATTTCCAATTCTAGCATATTACTGTTAGAATACTCGAGTTGAAGGTATAGAAATAGTAATGGAAACGGTATGGAAGTCCATTTCCAGTTCTAGCGATTGTTAGAACATGAGAAATAAAGAGAAAGATACAAAGTAGGAGAATGGAACGGACCTGGGATTTAACTCACGACCTCCTGCGTATGAGGCAGAAGCAGTAGCCATATGACTATCAAGCCCGCATCGAAACAAGTATCAGGCACTGAACTGATTAATTTTATTACCGGCCGCGCAATGCAGAACACAATAATTCGGCCGACCGCGCGATCGTTCTGCTGTCCGAAACATGAGAGATCACGCACTGAACTCTGAAGCGAGAAATGAAAAGCAAGAAATGATTAGTGAGAAACGAAAAGTAAGACGTGGCACTTTTCACACCATACTTCTTAATTCTCACTTTATACTTCTCACTATTCATAATGGGTGGTGAGTAGTGCAAAGTGAGAAATAAGTAGCAGGAAATAAGGTGTGGTACGTGAGACGTTCATATCTCACTTCTCACTGTAAAAAGTAAGAAGTAAGAAATAAAAAGTGAGAAGTAAGATGTCTCATTTCTCATTTCTCACTTTGCACATCTAATTTTTCATAGTGAGAAGTAAAAACTGAGAAGAAAGAACCGAGGAGTAAAAAGTGTAAGGTGAGACATCTTACTCCTCCCTTCTCACTCCTATTTGCACTTGTCAATTTTCGCAGTGAAAAGTACGACCTGATGAATGAGAAGTGACATGACTAACTTCTCACGTCTCACTCTTCATTTCCCACTACTAACTTTTCACTGATAAAAGTGAGAAGATCAAGGTGTATAGTGAAAAGTACGAAATGTGAAGTGAGAAGTGAGATCACACGATCAAACCATATTTTTGGCCAGCCTAGCAGCACAATATACACCGATTTGGTTTCTGTAACGCATATATGACTGAATTTGGTCGTACAGTCAAACCTCCATGAGTCGGTGTTCTATGACTCGATATCGACTCATGAAAGCAAATTCTGCCATACTAAAAAAATGTTTCTGGGTTACTGTGATGGTCCCTTGAAACAACTTTCCAAGGATTTTCCATTCCACTCCTCGATATTTCCATTAGACGATGGTCACTTTAATATCGACTCATGAAGGTTTGACTGTATATGAATACAGATATGTTCCGTTTTTATCAACAAGATCCGTGAGTTTCAGCTGATAAAATCGGAACAGTGACAATATCGGAATAATTTTCTTTGGCGATTTTTTAGCTAGAATTTAAGTAAAAAAAAAACTTTGCTGGGAAAATGTTTGATCTTTAGGTTCTACGTGAACGTGAGGGTTAATAAAAAAAGCCAAAATAATATACATAGGAATTATATCAATCAATGGTTGAGGCACCGACGAACCGACGTGTCACCCCGTGGAAAATAATTCAAATTTGCTGCCCACGACGCCATGATGATAAATCATCGAACACTACCGCCACCCGCATAATGGCTCGCGAAGTTTTCGTAGCTCAGCCGCCAACCTACGTGTATTAACATTGCAGCGGAGTTGTGTCTTAGCTCATTTGACAGGAGCGATCGCCCGAAAAACCGAATGACCGTTAAAAAGTGTGAGACAATCAGAGAGCGCCAGTGACACGTCGGTTCGTCGGTGGTTGAGGTTCCTGGCAAGTAAAGAGTACATCAAGGGAACGTCCATGAATGATGTCATGCAAAAACTAAACATTTTCAATCCCTGCTCGCTTCATTGTCGCACTTTTTGTATGAAATTTTCAGAAAATTGATATGGGTAGTCACACTTTTAGAAACCTTTTCCCTCCCACTGAAAGTGTGACGTAATTTTTTGACGTTCCCTAAGATAAGGTGACTACCGTTAATAACATGTCGGAATGTGATAAAATCGGAGGGGAAGGGTCATTTGGCCGAAAGCCATTTGGCTGAATGCCAATAGGCCGAAAGTTGTTTGGCCGAATATACCATTCGGCCGTAAAGACCATTAGGCCTAAATGACCTTTAGGCCGAAATGATCATTTAGCCGAAAGGGTCATTTAGCTGAAAGGGTCATTTGGCCGAAAGGGTCATTAGGCCGAAAGGGTCATCATTAGATCGAAAGGATCATTAGACCGAAAGGGTCATTTGGCCGAAAGGCGCATTTGGCCGAAAGGATCATTTCGCTGCAAGAGTCGTTTGGCCGAAAGGGTCATTTGGCCGTAAGGGTCATTTAGCCGAAAGGGTCATTTAGCCGCAAGAGTCTTTTGGCCGAAAGGGTCATATGGCCAAAATAGTCGTTTAGCCTAAAGGGTCATTTGGCCGAAATGATCATTTAGCCGAAAGGGTCATTTAGCTGAAAGGGTCATTTGGCCGAAAGGGTTCATTTCATTTTTTCATTTATTTAGTTAACATCTAAACAGATAACACTGAATCAACAATTTGACGCCACAATGCACGGTTCGAGGCCGCATCTCTCCATCCTCGGATACATCCCACGCTCGCCAAGTCGTTCTGCACCTGGTCTGCCCATCTCGCTCGCTGCGCTCCACGCCGTCTCGTACCTGCCGGATCGGAAGCGAACACCATCTTTGCAGGGTTGCTGTCCGGCATTCTTGCAACATGTCCTGCCCATCGTACCCTTCCGGCTTTAGCTACCTTCTGGATACTGGGTTCGCCGTAGAGTTGGGCGAGCTCATGGTTCATTCTTCGCCGCCACACACCGTCTTCTTGCACACCGCCAAAGATGGTCCTAAGCACCCGTCTCTCGAATACTCCGAGTGCTTGCAAGTCCTCCTCGAGCATTGCCCTAGTAGCACAGTTCAGATCGATTTGGCTGCAGCAACTCCAATGTGACTGAATTTGGTCGCATATGAGTCACAGTTACTGATATGTGACAAATATGCTACTCGGGTGTCCATGTTTCATGTCCGTAGAGGACTACCGGTCTTACTAAAGTCTTGTACATGACACATTAGGTGCGGTGGCGAAAACCGCAGTTTCTTCTGGAGCCCGTAGTAGGCCCGACTTCCACAGATGATGCGCCTTCGTATTTCACGACTGACATTGTTATCAGCCGTTAGCAAGGATCCGAGGTAGACGAATTCCTCGACCACCTCGAAGGTATCCCGTCTATCGTAACACTGCTTCCCAGGCGGGCCCTGTCGCGCTCGGTTCCGCCCACAAGCATGTACTTTGTCTTTGACGCATTCACCACCAGTCCAACTTTTGTTGCTTCACGTTTCAGGCGGGTGTACAGTTCTGCCACCTTTGCAAATGTTCGGCCGACAATGTCCATGTCATCCGCGAAACAAATAAATTGACTGGATCTGTTGAAAATCGTACCTCGGCTGTTACACCCGGCTCTCCGCATGACACCTTCTAGCGCAATGTTGAACAACAGGCACGAAAGTCCATCACCTTGTCTTAGTCCCCGGCGCGATTCGAACGAACTGGAGTGTTCGCCCGAAATCTTCACACAGTTTTGCACACCATCCACCGTTGCTTTGATCAGTCTGGTAAGCTTCCCAGGAGAGCTGTTCTCGTCCATAATTTTCCATAGCTCTACGCGGTCTATACTGTCGTATGCCGCCTTGAAATCAACGAACAGATGGTGCGTTGGGACCTGGTATTCACGGCATTTTTGAAGGATTTGCCGTACAGTAAAGATCTGGTCCGTTGTCGAGCGGCCGTCATAACCGTTGTCGAGCGGCCGTCATAGTCATAACCGGCTTGATAACTTCCCACGAACTCGTTCACTAATGGTGACAGACGACGGAAGATGATCTGGGATATCACTTTATAGGCGGCATTAAGGATGGTGATCGCTCGAAAGTTCTCACACTCCAGTTTGTCGCCTTTCTTGTAGATGGGGCATATAACCCCTTCCTTCCACTCCTCCGGTAGCTGTTCGGTTTCCCAGATTCTGACTATCAGTTTGTGCAGGCAAGTGGCCAGCTTTTCCGGGCCCATCTTGATGAGCTCAGCTCCAATACCATCCTTACCAGCTGCTTTATTGGTCTTTAGCTGTTGAATGGCATCCTTAACTTCCCTCAAGGTGAGGGCTGGTTGGCTTCCATCGTCCGCTGAACTGACGTAGTCATCTCCTCCGCTGCCTTGACTTTCACTGCCTGTACTCTCAGCGCCATTCAGATGTTCCTCGTAGTGCTGCTTCCACCTTTCGATCACCACACGTTTGTCCGTCAAGATGCTCCCATCCTTATCCCGGCACATTTCGGCTCGCGGCACGAAGCCTTTGCGGGATGCGTTGAGCTTCTGATAGAACTTGCGTGTGTCTTGAGAACGGCACAGCTGTTCCATCTCCTCGCACTCCGCTTCTTCCAGGCGGCGTTTCTTCTCCTGAAAAAGGCGGGTCTGCTGTCTCCGCTTCCGTCTATAACGTTCCACGTTCTGCCGGGTACCTTGCTGCAGCGCGACTGCGTCCTTCTCCTCCAGAATCTGTCTGCACTCTTCGTCGAACCAATCGTTCCGTCGACTTCGACCCATATACCCGACGTTGTTCTCCGCTGCGTCGTTAATGGCTGCTTTGACTGTATTCCAGCAGTCCTCAAGAGGGGTCCCATCGAGCTCACCCTCTTCCGGCAACGCTGCCTCGAGATGCTGCGCGTATGCAGTGGCGACATCAGGTTGCTTCAGTCGCTCTAGGTCGTACCGCGGCGGTCGTCGGTACCGAACATTGTTGATGACGGATAGTTTTGGGCGTAGTTTAACCATCACCAGATAGTGGTCAGAGTCGATGTTAGCGCCACGATATGTCCTGACGTCGATAATGTCGGAGAAGTGCCGTCCATCAATCAGAACGTGGTCGATTTGTGATTCTGTCTGCAGTGGTGATCTCCAGGTGTACCGATACGGGAGGCTGTGTTGGAAGTAGGTGCTACGAATGGCCATATTCTTGGAAGCGGCGAAATCAATTAGTCGTAGGCCGTTTTCGTTCGTCAGCCGGTGAGCGCTGAACTTTCCAATAGTCGGTCTAAACTCCTCCTCTTGGCCAACCTGAGCGTTCAAATCTCCTATGATGATTTTGACGTCGTGGCTTGGACAGTTGTCGTACTCACGTTCCAGCTGCGCGTAGAATGCGTCCTTATCATCATCAGTGCTTCCGGAGTGTGGGCTATGGACGTTGATTATGCTGAAGTTGAAGAACCGGCCTTTGATCCTCAACCTGCACATTCTTTCATTGATCGGCCACCACCCGATCACGCGCCTTTGCATATCGCCCATCACTATGAAAGCTGTTCCCAGCTCGTGTGTGTTGCCGCAGCTCTGGTAGATGGTACGATTACCTCTAAACGTTCGCACCATTGATCCCTTCCAACAAACCTCCTGCAGCGCTACGATGCCGAATCCATTTGTCCTTGAGCACATCGGCGAGTATGCGTGTGCTCCTGATGAAGTTGAGAGATTTGCAGTTCCACGAACCGAGTTTCCAATCGCTAGTCCCTTTTCGTCGCAGTGGTCTTCGCCGATGGTTACGGTCCGTACTCTCTTGCTGATTGTTCGTTGCTTATGATTTTTTAAAGGCTGGCTTGCAGGGCCTGACACCAAACCCCTAAATTTCCGGAGGACCATTCCTCCTTATTTCCGGTGGACCATGGTGCACAGTTTCACTAGAGTCCCTCGCTGGCACTCGGACGATGATCAGCCGCCCTAACATGGAGAACAGACGCTGTTGTGAGCCGATCCTGACATGGAGAACAGACGCTCAATAAGATTTGCACCTCCGGAGAGGAGCAAACCCCCCCTTCCCTGTCAGCATACGACCATAGTTCCCACCGGGGTTGGTTACCCGATCTTCCCTAAGGTTGCTCGTATCCCGGCCAGCACCGCGGGGAGGTAGGGATAGGAGTTGCTGGGTAAGAGGCTAAGGACCGCGAGATGGGGTCTATTTTATTCCTTCAGGTACGCGAAGTACCAATAATGGTACGCTTTACCCAGCATTTGCCGTGCCAAAAGGGTCGAAAGGCCGAAAGGGTCATTTAGCCGAAAGGGTCATTTAGCCGAAAGGGTCATTTAGCCGAAAGGGTCATTTAGCCGAAAGGGTCATCATTAGATCGAAAGGGTCATTAGACCGAAAGGGTCGTTTGGCCGAAAGGCGCATTTGGCCGAAAGGGTCATTTCGCCGCAAGAGTCGTTTGGCCGAAAGGGTCATTTGGCCAAAAGAGTAGTTTAGCCGAAAGGCTCATTTAGCCGGAAGGGTCGTTCGGTCGAAAGGGCCGTTTGGCCGAATGGGTCGTTTGGCCGGAAGGGTAATTTGACCGAAAGGGTCTTTTGTCCAAAAGGGTCGTTTGGCCGAAAGAGCCATTTGGCCGAATAGGGTCATTAAGCCGGAAGGGTATAAGTGATAAGAAGTGATAAATGAGGGGTAAGAAGTGAGACGTATCACTTCTCACTCCTCATTTATCACTTCTCATTTCGCACTGCGAAAAGTGAGTAGTGTGAAGTGGGTAGTGAGACGTCTCACTATCCATTTTGCGCTTCTCACTTTTTAAAGTGAAAAGAAGAAAATGAAGAATGAGAAGTGAGATGTCTCAGTTCTCACTCTTCATTACTCACTTCTTATTTCTCACTGTAAAATGTGAGTAGTGCGAATTGGGTAGTGAGACGTCTCACTATTCATTTTGCGATTCTCACTTTTCACAGTGAGAAGAGAAAAATGAAGAAAGAGAAGTGAGACGTTTCACTTCTCACTCCTCTTATATCACTTCTCGCTGTAAAAAGTGAGAAGCGCAAAGTCGTCTCACTACTCTCATCGCTCTCTTTTTTTTACAGTGGGAAGTGAGAAATGAGGAGTGAGAAGTGAGACGTCTCACCTCTCACTTGTCATTTTTATCTTTCAACTGTAAAAAGTGAGTAGTACGAAGTGGGTAGTGAGACATCTCACTACTCACTTTTTACAGCGAGAAGTGAGAAATGAGGAGCGAGATGCGAGACGCCCTACTTCTCACTCTTCATTTTTATCTTCTCCCTGTAAAAAGTGGGAAGCGCAAAATGAGTAGTGAGACGTCTCACTACCTGCTTCGCACTACTCACTTTTTACAGTGAGAAGATAAAAATAAAGAGTGAGAAGTGAGACGAAACCCTCACTTTTCAAATGAACTATTCGACCAAATTACCTATTCGGCTGAATGTCGTATTCGGCCAAATGACCCTTTCGGCCAAATGACACTTTCCGTCAAATGATTCTTTCGGCCTAATCACACTTTCGCCGTAATGACCCTTTCGGCCAAAAGATATTTAAAAAACAGGCAAACCTTATCCTGAGCATGATCGCCAACAGTATATTCCATGATTCGAATGGCTCCGAAGAGGCGCCAAATCACGGTTAAGAACTAAAAATCAAGACAGATAATCGACATGAGCTAGATGGTTACCAGCACCAGTTGTCGCACTAGTGCTTTATATGCCAAATGGCCAATCAAATCACCGCAAACCAAGTTCAGATCGATAAAGCATATTCATATGATACGATAACACCTTTGATTTCCTCCAAAAGAAGCAAAACATAATTGTAAAAATTGATTTTGCTTTATTTTTGACGTCCTCTGCACCAGTTGTCGCACTAGTGGTCCCAATTTCGCCAGTCCCATAAGAAAACATTGGGATTTGCCAAATAAGGAACCAAAATTAAGAATAGTGCCACAACTGGTGCAAGCGTTCCTATTATGGATTAATCAATTTTGAAGATAATAACAAATTTTATTGTGGTATTCACAGCTGTTCTAAGGAGCAGGAAGTAAAATCTTTCGCTTGATATATAACGTCCAATCACATGCCTTTTACTTATTTTTTAATAGTTGTTCTTATGTATGGCGAGAATTGGTACACCCACCCTAGCTAAAAAGTTTTGGACTTTGTGGCTATACCAATCTACTACTGTAGGTTGCCATATCTGCGGACTTTCCACTCCAATAATGTTTTGGTAGTGATCCATTTTTGAGCATACGCGAAACTTGCAGTAGTATAAAACATAATATGAGGATATGTCAAATTGCATTTTGGCATTTTAGAAATGGGAATCTCACAGGGAGAATCGAGAACCGAAGTCAGCCACTATGAGCGAACATAATCCTTTTTTACATTCATACATCATCTCGATTTGTACTAAATGTAATGAATTTCCAACTTTACGTGGATACTAAAACAACTACACCATTTGACCATGCTACAACAACAAATGAAATTGAGTTCCATTTACCATTCTAGAAGTTCCAACTTAGTTATAATGATGCCAATTAGCGCTTCACAGCCAGTGGATAATTACAGCAATCGCCGTGAAACTCAGCAACGCAAATAAAAGGCAGAATAAGCTAGCAGACAAACAAATAAACAAACCAGTCATTTACACTAAACGTTCTTGCCCTGTCTCTGTCGGTACCACCGTCATCAGGCGGGACCCGGATGGTGCTGCTAAATCATGGAAGAAGCAAAAACAGAACAAATGATTAGAAGGGAAGTAGTTGCTGCCGTTCATCAACCCATCCTCCTGCGAACTTGCCGTGTCCAATTGAGCGGGGATACCTGTGTTTGTTTATCCCCAGTCATGGATGGTAACGAGTGCTTCTGAAACTAGACGTATGCAGAAATTGCTCGATAACTACATTCTAACGAACGAATTGTGAAAACGTGGAAGCCATTATGCTTTCACGCTTCGAACAACTGTGAGCCATCATCCTGTCACAACGTTTCGGTATCGAACCATAATTACGGACAACTTCGGGCGCTGCAAATGGATCGCTCGACACGAAATGAAACCCCAACGTCCCAGAACCGATTGGATATGAATTTTAATATTTAAAAAAGAATTATGCAACTGCGCTATTTACGGTGCTGCGGTGTAGCTTTCGTTCCAAATAGGGCCAGGGGACCGACCCTGGACCTGACCGAACCAAGTTGAAACGGGAATATTTCAATCACGTTCCTATCGTAAATTCCACGTAACGCGACCACCCGCGCGCCGTTTTTTTCATCTTGAAAAATTCTTTTTTTAAGCTTCCTCGATTCTTCATTGCTGGCACAAGGAAATGATGGGTACGGATGAATCACTACATCAATAATTTCGCAGCAATGATTCCGGGAAAGCGAGGATGCTTTTTATGTCTTGAATTCGCTAGAGGGCATGATGGATTTTTTATTTCTATCAAAGATGGTTTGATGCTTCTTCTGGAACAAAGACGAATATATTCGAAATCCTTTTTTGCTGCAGTTAAATAAGTTTAATAAATGTATGTCACGTTGAAAGGAAAGCACGTTGCAATGACGAATAGAAACTTTGCCACAAGCTTGAATATCAACAAAATTATTAAAATACATCGCTTTAAGCTGCAAGAATATCCTGTCATCCTTAAACTGCTTCATTTGTCGTACAAAACTTGAAAACTTTATATAAACAATTTCCCTCCGCCAACAATAAACAGAAGTAAATTATGAAATTCAGAAACACAAAAAACCGCCCCATGCAACTGTCAGATGCATGTAGATTCCGTTTCCGGCTCCCGAAGATATGCGTATGCTTCACGGAAAAATAAATACCAAAAGACCATCTTCAGATGCTTGCGCGCTCGAGCTGTATGCCGACGCGGATGAGCAAAATGTAAATCACTGCTAACAAAATTCAACAACCCAACCTCATTGTGGGGATTCAACACAGCACAGACCTCCTTCCGCCATGCACAATCATCTGTCACGTGGAGTATTTACGAGGGAAGTTCTTTCCGCGGTCGGCAGGCGAACGGCCCTAACTTATCTAGTTGAATTCGTTTGCCTCATCCCAAGTTGCGGGGAAAAACCGCTCAGAAAGGGCGTAATTATCATAATTGCAAAAACAACATTAACAGTGAAAATCCTCTTAAACCGAAACTGTGTGGCGTGGAGTCCGTGCTGGGGACTAAGAGCTGCCGCTACAGGCTGCCAAAGAATGAATGAATGAATACGAAAAAATTGTGGAAGACATGATTTTTTCCTACGCTGGTTGCGGAATAGGATAAACACGAGATGTGTACCTATAGATAGGGATGAAAGAGCACTACTCAGAACTGGTGTGAATGCCGGCGACCCGGAGCTTCAGTGCTATGGAGGACGGACGCATCCGAAGTGGGCTTTACTCTGTCATAAGCGTCATTAGGCTTATCCACGTAGGCAATTCCAGGTGGCTGATTTCTTACAGCTTTTCAATTTCATTTCAAAGAGTGAATAATAAATAACAATATTGCCAGATTTCTTTACAATTATGTTTAAGGAATTCACAAAACCTGTTCTATACAAAATCAGTTCGCTTAACCTTCCATAGCTGCGTGGAGTTGGAGGCCGCCGACTGGTTCTTTTAATCCTGACTGATGATTTTCTTCCAATCCTGACTAATGAAATCTAGTTTTTGGCGTCTGCCAAAGAAACCGAAGTAGTAAAACGCTGGCCTTGGTGACCGACACCAGCCATGTTATCAGCTGTAACATTCCCTGGGACCCTACAATGTCCCGGGATCCATGCTAAATGGACTGAATCCATAAATGTCTTGAGTAATCGCTTTGAAGCGCAACGATTGCACTGGCGGAGTCAATCAGGACTAGGATCGGTTTGACGGAGGTTGTAGTGGCAGCGACAGAGTGGTAGATTCAACCGAAAAATGCTGCATTATTTGGGAAGGCTTTTATTTTGTCACTGTTAGGCTACTATATATGACTTCTAAACCCTTAATCTCGAAACGGAGCTGTCGGTGTAGCGATGTTCGTTGTTCATGTTGTGAGGTTTAGGTATTTTAAACCGTTTCGGGCGCAGTTGAACCTTTGCCAGATAGTGGTCAGAGTGGGTAACATGTGGGTCTCCGGATTATTGGGAGGATCCTCCGAATTGGGCAGCTTCCGAATTGGGCAGGAATCACAAGATTCTCCTCTTGTTTCCATTGGGGTGTTTCTTTGAGTGGGGTTGGTGACGTGGAGAATAGTATGGTGCCTCTGCTGGCAACGATGACAACATTGCGCTGGACAGTCCCGTGAATAGTAAGACGTAGAGCGCAAACAATTCATTCACAGATTGTGATGTCTCACAACGTTGATTCTTCCCTTAAAGTCAAGCTTCTGGAACTTGGTACAGTGTTAAAGGAAGTGGGGTGCATCACACTGCATGAAACACTTCCTGTAAGCTGGCGTCGTCGGCAGAAGCGGTGATTGCGCCTCTGCCTCGTACCTCGCGATCTGGATCAAGAGATGCAGCTTGTAGAAGTCGTGCGTGGTTCTGCAGAAAGTTCACCATTGACACATACGATGGCATTCCATCGGCGTCCTCATCTTCTTGCTTGGAGGCGATTCCTCCAAGTACTGCAGCAACGTTTTCGGAATCCATCTTGGTACAGTTGCTCTCCCAGGTGCAAAGTGTGCAAGCCTCCAGTTGAGTAGATAGCAAGTATATTAAGATCGAGCTCCATTTATCTGCTGGCTCACCAAGAGATTTGAGCACAGAGATTTGTTGCTCGAACCGATCGACCAAACCAAGTAACTCGTCGGCAGACTCCTTCTTCATCATCGGAACTTCGAAAAGCAACCTAATGTGACATTTGATCAGCTGCCGCTTATTCTCGTACCTCAGCCATAGGGTTCTCCAGGCATCTCTATACCCCTGCTCGGATGTTTTGATCGGCTCCAGCAGACGTGCAGCTCACCCTGAACGGATCCCTTCAGATACTGGAGTTTTTCAACCAAGCCAATGTCCGCGCGGGAGCCTACAGCTGAATCTAACAAATCTCGAAAAGCGCACCAGTCTACGAGCTTCCCGGAGAACTTTGGCAGGTTCAGCTCCGGAAGCTAAGGTCACTCCTCACGGAATCCAAGTTTCAAAGTGCTTGCGTTTTCGGGGGCACACCACTCGATACGGAAGCAACGCACAATTGTCATTTTTATTATTTCACGCATGCTGCGACGCAGCAAAGCTAAATCAACAAAAATGACAGTTGTGCGCCGCCTCCGTATCAAGTGGTGTGCCCCCGAAAACGCGAGCACTTTGAAACTTGGACTCCGTTAGGAGTGTCCTTAACACAGCGAAATGGTGGATTCGATTGAGTGGAGGAATTTACGAGTACTGACATTTTGTTGGGCTCAACAATTCCACACATCCTCTTCTTCAGCACTTCCTCCGACATTTTTGGCACTACTTCTTTGCACTTCTTAAATTTTCCCGGTTTCGCAAAGCTTTCGTCTAAGCACAATTTTGACCAACGTGAGTCCACTTTACTCAGTGTGCACATACGAAAAGCAACATTTTGTAAACTACGTTACAACCGTGGGGCTCCACACCAACACTCACGGCGACAACAGTCTCTTTTATTTGGCTCGGCGTGTCACACTCACTGAGTGGCTATTTTTTGTGATGGCGAAATTGCACTGCGGTCACTATCGGGAAAATGATTTCTTCGCAATTAATTGCCTCTTCAACGGCTTTTTGCACTTTTTGTTCACTTTCGCACGCAAAATCCGGCTCGAAGGACCAAATTATGTACAGTAATTAGCGTAATTGCTTCGATTTATTCGGACTGTATTCGTTCACTTTCTCAACTATAGCAATTCTTCCTCTTCGCTGTTCGATCACTTTTGCTGCTTTCGATCAATTTCCGCACTTTCAACCACTTAGAAGTAATTCCCCTTTGACGCAGGGAGACACACGGCGACTGTTTGGAACCTTTCTTCCACTTGAAAACCAACAAAACGAACAACTTCGTGGGGGAGATAAACCGCTCGCGACGATAATTCTATTCCAACCGTTGTTGTGTATTATGTTGCGCATAAACATACTGGGTTGCCAGTTTTACTAATTCAACTATTTACAATATATGTTTGCGCGCTATGGGTAATTCGATGACAAAAATTCTATACAAATATTTTCCTTAATTCTACGATTAGTGGGCTTAAAGGTAAGGTTAATTATTTACAAATTCATTATCTATCTATATACAATTTCAATTTTCATTTCCAGGTTCTTTTACTTTTCAGGTTTTTAGGGTTCCATGCAGTATTGAACAGACGGAATGGATTCTAATCCTCAGTTCAATCATGACATCAAGGAGAGCAGTCCTAGCGGAGATAGCAAATTATTCATCGATTGAACGTCGGCAAATGCAACAACACTCAAGATAAATTTCCAAGCAATGTTTGGACCTTAGATTGGTTGTTGTTAGGAGTGATTAGAAAGGCGCATTGAGAAACGAATATCGGTTCTCTTCAGGACAAAATGGCGTTGGTTGTGGTCCCGGGGCATCTGTGGCGGTAGTAATTCTTCATTGGTAGCAGCACAAGCACTCAGCGGAGGGAAACGCGCCAAAAATTTACTCGCAGCGATGACGTCTCAAAACATCGAGTGTCAGTTTCAGTCAAGTGAAATTTTCGCTAGCTTCTGATCTAGGATTTGTCGCTGTTTGTGATTGGAAAGACGCATTATTGAAAACAAATTGGTTCATTTTAGAACCACCATTGTACACAAGAGAAGGTTGAGGTTTCAATGTGCAAATCATAATCGCTTCGCGACGGCACGGCAGAATTTTTCCGTTGGTAACAGCGAGGGATACGCTGCAAAAACATATTTGAATGGATGGCGTCTATCAGGCTTCGGTAAATCTTCGAGAAGGTGACGTTGGAATCAGTAGCGGTGAAGTGGAATTTTCTTTTAAAATGCTTATGCGCGGTACGAAAACTTCGTCAAAACCCCTCTCTTCTGTCAGCGCGGCTGGAAATTTTTTTTCCTTCGGTAGCAACGCAAGCATTACCGTTTTGACTCGAAGTCCGGACACCTAAGCACTGCTGAATGTTCAGTTCAATATTTCAAACGTAATTAAGTATTTGACACTGAGTGATAACACACCCTGTCAAGATTAACTTATCAAATTTGCTGTTGTGTACTGAAAATTACATTTTGTATGCACAAAATAGCTAATATTATCAAAAACATTGAACATCGCTTGCTTCGAAATCCGGACACAGTATGAGGCATGCTTCAAATACCGGACAATTTTGCTTCGAATTTCCGGACACTTCGAGTTTGGCCTATACTGATTCTCAAATAGCCAATTTAATCCGTTCAAAGACAACTAGAACATAGCCTTCATATTTCTCGATTAATATAAATCCGTAAGGTAAGGTTTCTATAGACATTTGTATGGAATCTGGCATCCCCCCGTTGTGTGTACCATCCGAAGTTTCTGTTCCGAGATTGACCAGGACTACCAAAAAAACATTATTTGAAACCAAGCAGGAGCATTTAACTGCAATATACAACATTGGGAATCTAATAATTTCATACGATCTCCCCCCTCTCCCCTTTTTAAGGTAGAGCGCTTTTTAGAAATTTGACGTGTCTGTGGGTAATGAAAAATTTTCTTCAAAACTACCTCTCAAATTCAACGTGGATAAGTTGCAATGGATCATGAGAATCATTAGATGACCAAAATTCTATTCGCATCAATGATACCAGAAATAAATATGATAGGAGGAATATAAATGAATGAGAAATAAATATGATAGGGGGAAATGTGCCGATTTCCATCTCACTGAATATATATTCATCGCATCGCGAAACAAAGAAATACGGTACCAAATTCGTCGATTCTTTTTATCAACCTGCGTGCTTACTGCGGAAAAAATCACAAAAAAAGAAATAAATCAAACAATTTTTAATTTTTTTTTTGTTTTTGATGGGATGAACATCGGAGAATTAAAATTATGCATTATCTTATCATTGTTAAGATATACTTCGAAATATAGAGGTTAGTGGTATTTATGTATCTTTTGAAATCCGTTTCAGTTTGCTATTAGAAATCAAGAATTGAAAGGAGCGATTGAAATAATGAATTCATGCGGATTGATAAATCCGGGCGTGTCCGAGATGTGTATCGATGGTACAGTGGTGTAGTAACCGCTTCCCGTTCCAGAGGTCACGAGTTCGAATCCAGAGCTAGGCATTTTACCCGTAATGCTGGGTAGACACCTTTACGTGGTGTGTTACGGGGTAAGATCTACCACGGTTAAATTGCCAGCTACAGGCAAATCCTGACCCAACGAATACCTTCCTCATTATCCAACTCCGTGGTACTTATGAGGGTGTCGCTAAGTCGGTGGCCTCTCGTTAAGTAAGTACTACATCAACACTTCCTTCCTCTCCCTAGTTACGGTGAAGATGGGCGTGGCCAGGAGTAGTAATCCTCATGCTTTTGTTATTTTTGTTTAAGACTGGAATCAAGGACCACTCCCCTTCTTGATTTCTGATAGCATTCTAGATAAGGATCTCAAAAGTAAAACATGAGTATCACTAGTGTCCAATCTACGAATTACACCGTAACAATGCTAATGCTAATGCTAATGCTATTGATAAATCAGGGCGTGTCCGAGAAATGTTGAGTTTTTTTAATTTGACGGGTGTCGTTCACAGCGTGTCTTTTTGTACAATTCTGTTAAAAAAGCTATTTTTACAAACTTGTTCATTTTTTTTCTACAAAATGTGAATGGCTAAAAAAATACTTTTGAAGACAACCTTTCACTAGAAACTGAAGGCAAGTTTTGCTACTTGTGTGCAATTAATAAAGTGATACCATTTACAATATGTGTATGAGTATATATCGATAAGCTGAGAGCAAGCAATGTTTCTTTTGGGGTGCAGCAACTCAAATCTAACGAGATTGTAACTATGCTTGCTTATTACGAATCATTTGATTTCCTTTAACTTAACTGATAAACAGTTATTTAACATCATTTCAGCATGTCCGGTAGGGTGGCTCAAATTAGTATGGGAAAAACTTTGTTCATTTTTTTTGATGGGCCGCCTTCTTATTCGGTTCTATTTGATGCCCTGATGCTCTGGACAAAATTTCAGCCAAATCGGTCAACGTTTGGGCGGTGCTAAACTCGTTGGAAGTTTATATGGAAAAATGTATGCAGAAACATCCAAAAACAGTAAATTGCAGCTGGACTACACAACTTACGATGAAGAACTATGATACTTATTCAGATCTTGGAGAATTTAACACAGAATGTTATGCAGAAAACCGCGGGAAGATTTTAGCTTGCCCGGCTAAGTTATTAGCATTTCTCTGCAGTGGGGTTTGAGCAAATTTCGTTTCTTTTACCTTTGAAAAGAAATAAATTCACCCCTACAACACTCCAGTAAAATGCTAATATCTTTGCGTAATGAACTGTAATCTTCTCGCGGTTTTCAGCATAACATTCTGTATTTTATTTTACAAGAACTGAATGAGTATCATGGTTCTTGATCGTAAATTGTGCCGTCCAATTGCAAATTACAGTTTTTGGATGTTTCTGCATACATTTTTTCATATAAACTTCCAACGAGTTTAGCACTGCCCAAACGTTGACCGATTTGGCTGAAAATTTGTCAAAAGCATCAGGGCATCAAATAGAACCGAATAAGAGGGCGGCCCATCAAAAAATTTGAAAAAGTGTTTTTTGAGCCACCCTAATGTCCGGCAATCGAAGCAATTGTAAAAACTTGCCTCGAAGTCCGGACATACAGAAAATGCAATAAAAATTACAAATCCATGAATTCCCAAGCAATTTCTCTAATTCATGACAAAAAGTGCTATCATACTATGTTAATAAAATACTAATACCCGTTGCAAATGATAGAATATAGAAAATATGAGCTCAGTTTTTCTTATGTTGAGTCTAAAACTGCATTCTAAGAAAAACGAAATTCACCGTTAATTATGACATGCCTTCATTTTTTACCTCTAATTTTCAAGTTTTGACCACAGATCACGGATTACTTACATTTGTTAAAATGGTTTCAAGTCTAAGAATCGTTCCCTGCATTGATAACCCAAAAAATACTTGTTGAGATGGTAAATAAAGTCAAATAACAATTGAAGTGTCCGGTTTTCGAAGCGTCCGGCAATTCGAAGCAAAACGGTATTCGTCCTTAGGACTTAGGAGACGCTGCAAAATAGCGTCAGTCCCGTTTCAGCGACAAATAATAGAGTGGCTAATGTTGGCGTCAGTGACAGCCAGGTGAAATTTTCTCTTAAGCAGTGTTGGTAAAATCTCTAATACTGAAATCTCATCGGAGAATCGCTTTTGCATCATTGCATGATTTTTACGTGTTCTTCATTGTTAATTACATTGGATTAACTTTTTTCGCTTAAAACAATGGCTAATAAACCCATATGTTAACAAAACATACGCCTCGATTGCGTTTTGACGCTTTTTAGAGCGAAATCA
Organism: Armigeres subalbatus; assembly: GCF_024139115.2. NCBI lineage: Eukaryota > Metazoa > Arthropoda > Insecta > Diptera > Culicidae > Armigeres > Armigeres subalbatus. The sequence goes on from NC_085141.1 coordinate 403,515,471, forward strand.
TTTTTCGACGAGTGAGCGAAGCGATGCAATTTTGACGAGAAACTCAAGCGCGATGCTTTCCCTACAGAATCGCAAGCGAGTTAGCTTCGATGATTGAGATTTAAATGTGATTCTACCAACACTGCTCTTAAGATTTAGATTTTGTTTTGTTGCTGTTAGTGATTGAAAAAACACATTATTGAAAATGAATCGATTCTTTTCGAAGCCAACATTTTATACAACAGAAAGTAGATCCGAGAAAAATTGCTGTCCCATGCCATTCGAGCAGTTGTAGCTTCCAACACTCCGGTTCTTGGGATCGGCATGAACCAATACGCGTGAAGGATGTCAGATCCATAACGAAAGAAAAGAAAGTATAATGGCGTATACGCACCAAATAGCACCTCACTAAATCGTGATTACCATCACATCCCATATTTATTCTTAAAAGCCTTACCTGAGCCTCGAGCAGCTACGTTTCTCAAAACTTAGTTCTATACTCAAAGGACTTTTCGAAAAAGCTTTATTAAGTGTTATCTGTAATACAGTAATATCCCGATTTTATCATCCCCCCTGGTAAATTTTGGGGTGATAAAACAGGGTATGTGACAAAATCGGAAAAAAATATTTTCTTTTTTTTATATTCATTCCACAAATATGAATCATTTTATGCCTTGGAAAGGCCAAATGCATGAACGGTACCCGTTTTTTTCTTGTCGGAATTGCTTACAGAATATTTTGCTGGTACTCAGAAGTCGTTCGTAATAAACTACAGGCGGTGAAAGTTATTTCATGAAAATCAATGTTGTTTTCGGTATTATTTTCGAAAATAAAAATAATGACAAAATTTTTTGGGGTGACAAAATCGGGACGTGATAAAATCGGGTCGAAAACGTGATAAAATCGGGGGTAGACAAAATCGGGGAGTGACAAAATCGGGTCAACACTGTATTTTTATATGGCTATTCATGGGCAATACATTTGCAACTCTCTGGACTACGAAATAACACAAAGTTTGCATCAATTGTGATGAAAAGTAAAAAGTTATCAAGGAGTTGCCTGGGGGGGGGTTGGCGGGGCATATTATACTGTCTTACCCTACTTGGGCCTTAATACTTTTGTCCCACAATCATATAGCACTTACATTATACGCATTGTCACTCACTAGAGTAATGTTGAACGGCTGCCTGTACTAAATTCGAATTTCTTCCACTTCAAAGAACTACGTCCTCTTCATTTGCCGATTGAATTTGCTATTCTTGACTGTTTTTACATTTCTTAATATAAAAGATTTGATCTTAAATATTTTGTCATCTCATCCGCTTTTTTAATTCAACAGCAAGTGACTTTTTTTTCGATACACACATGCACACATATAGATATCACCTCAGTTCGTCGAGCTAATTCGATGGGTATATAACACTAATGGCCTTCCATCGATTTTTTTTTTGAGTAATCCTATGGCCTTTCGGTACAACTTTGTTGTACGAGAAAGGCAAAAAAATCCGGTGAAAGAAGCGGCGAAGGAGACAGTCTAGAGCTGTTGAAGGTCGATGACAGTATGTTGGGGAGGTTACGGTATTCATTACAAATGAGTTCAAAATCGTTCAGACGCCGGCTGTCTATAATGGCTTCTCCAATGCGGAGACGAATACCCCGATCACTGGTACTGTGTGGCTTTGAAAGGGTTTTGATTAAGTTGGTACGGAAGTTGACTTTAGCGGAGCGGAGATGAGGCAGAAATGTGACTACTTTTCCAACTTGATGCACGGTCCTGACAATTGATGCCTCCATCGACATATGTCACTGCGCACGATCATACTAAATCCTACCGAGATGGCCCAACACAGAACGGTGCTTGCGACCGATTGCGCTGTGATACGAGTGTGTATAGGTGTGTCTACGACGTCAACCAATAAGATATCGTCGGCGAAAATGAAGACGTAAACATTGGGTGGTAAGCAGCGAAAGACCCCGTTCATGGCGACCAAAAATAAGGTGACCGCCAGGACCGACCCTCGGGATACGCCAGTTTCCTTTTGGTAGATTCCGGAAAACTGGTTTTAGATGACGACTTGAAATGATCACCCTTTCAGAAATTCCTAGCAAATGCCAGTATGTTGCCCGAGAATGACGATTCGCTAAGTTGCTGCAAAATTTGTGGTTTCTTTGTCCAATTGAACACCTTCAAGATGTCTTCTTCTTCTTATTGACATTACATCCCCACACTGGGACCGAGCCGCCTCGCAGCTTAGTATTCATTAAGCACTTCCACAGTTATTTACTGCGAGGTTTCTAAACCAAGTTACCATTTTTGCATTCGTATATCATGAAGCTAAACACGATGATACTTTTATGCCCAGGGAAGTCGAGACAATTTTCTAGGACGGCGAAGTAGGTCCCGGTAACACACCCAGGATGGAAGGCATGTAGTTGGAAGCCGAATATTCCGTCGGCCTCGAGTTTCTCGCATAGACGACGATTAACTAACCTTTAGACAACCTTAGAGACGCAAGAGGTTATTGTTTATTGTGTGATTTCATCAACAGACTACAATTGGCCCTAATGATGTATGTAAATATTAATTAATACTAAAAAAACGCACATAGTCAAGAAAATATAACATAGTAGCATTGTCAGGATAAAAAATTAAAACAAATAAAATGCAGACTTATCACATACAATCAACAACGAAAAAATTCAGAAAATCTACGACGAAGAACATTCCGCGTTAAGTAGAAGTTGAACAAGGAAGAAACTCTATTAAACGTTCTCTGGAGTCCGTAGATTGTAGTTTCTGACCGTAGTTAGTGCGACTCAGCATCGAACTTTTTCGTAGCGTTCTTGGTTGAACGTTCATGTTGACTTGTTGTAAAAACCTTTCGCTATCTTTTCTTCCTTGAAGTACATCAGCTACACATAGGGCTCTGCCCACATCCCCGCGGCAATCAAGCGACAGCGATCCTCGTAACTAGGAAGATGCAGCGGGTCTCTCCAGTTTAGTCTTCGAAGCTTAGCAAGTTAGGGCGATATTTCAAGGCTTCCCGCTATCATTCGGTATTGGGATGATGTGTCTGAGCCGCCAATCGTCTGAAAGGATTTGGCCCTACCAGGCTTGGTTGACCAAATTTAGGAATAAGGCTTCAGCGGGTTTTTGATCATCGGGTACCCTATTCCATGTGGACCAGAGAATTTCTCGTTACTCCTGGCGATCGCGAATGACAGCTCGGTGGCAGAGAAAGGCTGGTTGAATGTGAAATTCGACAAGTCCCGTGGGACTTGAAAGATCTTGAGATAACAGGATCTAGTTGGGATGAACCTCTGGAATTCGGCTGGGTACCCACTTACCGTGAAAAGCGAGGCAAATAACTCCCCGAGTGCGTTGGCTACTTCCAGAGAATCGAATATGGTGTGATCTTCAATATCAAGATGGATGCGGGAAAAACTACGCTTGCCACTAAGAGCATTTACTTTGCTCCACAGTGCTGAATGAACACTAAGCAGCGAGGCGGCAATGTTCCAGTGGGGGACGTAATGCCAATAATAATAAGAAGAAAGCATTTCGTCCGACTATCAACAAAGGGCTTTACATCCAGGCCGGCTGATAGATGCCCCAGCAGCATCCACGACGACCTGGGCGAATACAAATAGTGTTCATGGAGGGCAATTGACCTTTCCCGTCAAAATTTTTTATTCGCTCGCTCGATTCTTTGGCTCATTTAAGGTCAACTTTCCCAAGGAACCCATATTTTTTAAGCCTCTAACTAATTTTAAATCGAAAACAAAAACCAAAAAAGTGCTGGCTGTGTGAACCGGCCTGAAAAATTCACCAAATGTTCGTTCAAAATCGGGTCAGTCTAAAAAAACAGCACTTTTTCCATTTTTGTTTTCGATTTTAAAAATAGATAGAGGCTTTAAAAAATATGAGTTCCTTGGGAAAGTTGACCTTAAATAAGCCAAAGAATCGACTGCGACAATAAAACGAGATACAATTTTTGACGAGAAAGTTCAATTCTCAAGAACGCGTCAGAGGTGGTGCTCATGCTCACTAGCTTCCAAGTCGGCGGCACTGTATTCCCATTATGGAGTCTGGGAGATGATGGGCAGTGACCATTATTGGAAAGTGATTGCTCCTAAAAAGGTCGGCAGACACATCCCAATACGGGGAGGATGGCGGTGGTCACGTCGATGGCGATGGCCGAATTACCGTTGGAAAAAGTTGTTGAACCATTATTGAGCGGCATCAGGTCAGCAGACTCAAAAGCTTCCAGTAAGCCGACACCACGGGGAGCGGACCTTAGATCGCCCCAGGCCACTGGGTGGTGCGTGTTTATGTCTATAAAGAGAAAAAGAGTGGAGAGAGAGTTGTCAATAATGTTAATCGCCTTGTTTTTGATGTCTGGTAGCAGGTTGCCAGGTACGTTGACTACGCTTATTCGCATGCTACATTGGAAACGAACTCCAACAACTGGGATGTCTTCGTTGAACTTTAGCACGCCAAAAAGGATGTGCTGAAGGGCCCCAATTGCCACTGAATGCCGAATGTAGGCCGATATCTTAGCAACCCACTTATATCTTCCTCCGAGTGTGCGATCGATAGAGCCGGAGGATGCATGGTTAACCTTCTGTGAGCCTATACCCAAGAAGGGGGGTCTGTTGTTGATTAATAGCTCGAGGCTCGGCAAGTTATTCCAATAGCCGTTTACATTCCGTTATAGGCAAAGCTTGACCTGCAATGGAAAGGCTGGTGTCGGATAGGATGTTGATAGACTATTTTGAAGCGAGCTGATTGAGGGTAGGGGCAAACTGGCCAACGTATTGATAGAGTTGTGGTGGTCCAAGGGTTAGAGACCATCTGGAGGATCAACGTTGTGGCCCTCGGTTGTGTCCAAGATGGTGCTGCTATTAGTGAAAGTCCCTTAAGGGGTCGAGTTTCAGTGACATCTGTGCCCTGGAATAGGGTTACCGAACGGAGTTGAATCAGGAGTTAACTGCTGGCCATAGCACTGCCCATATTCGCATAAGCGTGCCATGTCAGTTCTTTTCCACTTGAGTAATGTGCCGTTGAATTTTTCAAACTCGTTTCACATAGAGAAGTACAATTTTTTTTAAAATAAATTAAAATAAACGTGCAATGTCTCTGAAATTTTTTACGTAATATTTGTTATCTGTTTGCTTAGCGAGTGCGTGTTGGCTCTTGTTTCGGACGGCCGTACGATCGCGCGATTTGCCGAAATTTTGTGTTTTGCATTGCGCGGCCGGTAGTAAAGTTAATTAGTTCAGTGCGTGTTGGCTCTTGTTTCGGACGGCCGTACGATCGCGCGATTTGTCGAAATTTTGAGATTTGCATTGCGCGGCCGGTAGTAAAGTTAATTAGTTCAGTGCGTGTTGGCTCTTGTTTCGAGTCAGCGGATCGACCGGTCGTCAAAGTTTAGTTTTGCTTTGTGCGGAAGGCAAAACGATCGGCCGGTCGCCGTAATTTTGCTCTGATTTGCGCGGGTGAGTAAATGAATCAGAAAGTAAAAGTTTGTTTTTTGTCCGGTCGTGTTTCTCCAGTCAGCGGATCGACCGGTCGTCAAAGTTTAGTTTGGCTTTGTGCGGGTGAGTAAATAAATCAGAAAGTGAAAGTTTGTTTCTTATCCGGTCGCGTTTCTTCAGTAAGCGGATCGGCCGGTCGTCGAAGTTTAGTTTTGCTTTGTGCGGAAGGCAAAACGATCGGCCGGTCGTCGTAATTTTGTTCTGGTTTGCGCGGGTGAGTGAATAAATCAGAAAGTGAAAGTTTCAGACAGCGAGAGTGTTATTTCCCATCCCATAGATCGCATCACTTACCGAAGTGAATCCAGATAAATTATCCTTTGTAACTAAAACGATATCCTATCCCAAGACAATCGTGGAGATGCAGAGGTGTTCTCGGTCTCTAGTAGCAACGAGAGTCGGACTAACCCTTCCTATATGACCGTAAGGACGTGGCCGGCGCCGTTATTGACTTTAGATATTTGAGCTCCCGAAACGTGTACATTGAGAATGGGTAGCTAGTCCCAAGCCCCATTTATTGTGTTCTCTGTACAATTTCGCAAGTTCTAGTCAATCACGGAGTAGCAACTACGAATTGTGCGGTCATAATGCTCATGCTCAATATTTGTTATCTGTTTGCTTAGCATATGAACTATTAAATGGGCGATAATTATATTTATTTTTGTGCAAAAGTGTTCCAAAATCTGGAATGTGACTGTTGTGCGAATAAATAGCAAGATAGGACAATAGAAGTGGGTTTTGATTTTCAAATTTCTAGAACAAAGCCTATTATTTCATCAGTTTTTCTTAAGGTGACACGGGAAGCACGGACAATCATAAAATCGTCATCATTTTCATCATTGAATGCTTAATTTTTTTTTCCACAACAAATATAATTTTGAAAAAGTATCACCAGCTCGTGCTTACTCGCAATCTACATGCTGATACATTTACAGTTACATGAAACAACTGAAAACCGAAATACGCCGCTCTAAAATTACGAGGTGACAATGCTAGAAAGTGACAAAAGATACGAAAAATAACATGGTGTATAGTGCTTCCCCGAGTCACCTTAAAGATGATGTCATTTTAAGCTTTTTTCTGGAAGAACATCAAAATTGTCGAAAATCGACATGGGACTCTTATGCGAATCGCGGCAGAGCAGGACTGATTATCCGGATTGGACTGTTGGGGTTCCCGGAAAGCGGCCCAATGAGGAGGGATCATTCTTGAATTGGGGTGCTCAGAATGGCTGGCGGTATTCGCAGCGTTCAGTGTTCCGACCGTAGTCAGGAGCTGTAAGATCTGTTTGGACGAAATGGTGTCACTTGCAAGCTTGTATCCTACGTCATCCGTCGGGGAAGAGAAAAACATCCCGATAACTCCAGGCAGGTTACGCTCAATTCCCTGGAAGTCTTCCGGAGAATAAGCGACTTCATACCTTGCGCTTAGTATATGCCTGGCAGAGCTATAATGCGTCTCTCTTCCGTCTATTTCCCAACGCTGAGGGGTGTTCCCCAGTTCCAGAGTAGGTAGGACGTCTACACTGGGTGGGGAGAGTCTCGACCTCCTGGAGATCTGGACAAGCTCTTTATGTTATCTTTGTCCACTGGATGCGACACTTCGCTTCTTCATCCACGGCCTTCATCGTGTGCCGAAAACGATCCGTAGGTTCCGGTTGAGGTATGGCTTCCTGTCCAAAGGCGCCTCGATTAGGTGTTGACTGAAGGAAGATGATAGTGTTGTTGTTTTTGGCGCATTGGAGGCTGTGAAGACTGGGTTACTGATCATGAAATGGAAAATGATGGTTTTACTTGACAAAAGGGTTGCCATCTTCTGAGTCGGGGATGTGTTGGTTAAGTTTCGAAGTGCGTGGGATACTGAAATCATAGATGGCGTTAACTGAGGAACTTGGTTATTTGTATTTTGTGGGTTTTTCGCCCATTAACCCTGAGATTTGGGTGACTTCTTTGAATTTTGAATTTCGGTCTGGGGAATAATAAGGGGAGTATTGTCAATGCAGAGGGCATCTTGAACTCAGGTAGGAGCTTCTTGAGTGTTTCTATAGCCTAGTTGCTCCTTTAAGCGGGTGTTTCCTCTGCACTTCGTTATCATCTTTATAAGAGGGATAGGAATGGTGCCCAAAGACGTGTTACTCACTGTTGCATTTTCTGCAGACCTTCTGCCTGTCGCATTTCCTATCCACAGCAATCGGATGGTCTTTCGAGCAGTTCTCACATAGGCTTATGTGGCTTTGCAACGCGCTTTGGTGTAATCAAAGGCTCAGCAGTCTATACGATACGATGTTCTACTGGATTCCAATCAAACGCGTTGCAACGCTTGCTTACAGATTTCGTATCCACTTTTTCGTAATGTGTGGTCGATCTATCTCCATTTTCGCATACCTAATCCTTAGTTGTGAAAACGTGATACGATGCAAGAAACGACCGATGCATTTTTTTGTAAAAAACGTACTGGAAGCTTCGTCCATAAAAGAGCGAACTTAAATAGTCTCCATTATTATTATTTAATCAGACTAAGGCCGAAGTGGCCTGTGCGGTATATAAGAGTCTTCTCCATTCGGCTCGGTCCATGGCTACACGTCGCCAACCACGCAGTCTACGGAGGGTCCGCAAGTCATCTTCCACCTGATCGATCCACCTTGCCCGCTGCGCACCTCGCCTTCTTGTGCCCGTCGGATCGTTGTCGAGAACCATTTTCACCGGGTTACTGTCCGACATTCTGGCTACGTGCCCGGCCCATCGCAGTCGTCCGATTTTCGCGGTGTGAACGATGGATGGTTCTCCCAACAGCTGATGCAATTCGTGGTTCATTCGCCTCCTCCACGTACCGTCCGCCATCTGCACCCCACCATAGATGGTACGCAGCACTTTCCTTTCGAAAACTCCAAGTGCGCGTTGGTCCTCCACGAGCATCGTCCAGGTCTCATGTCCGTAGAGGACTACCGGTCTAATTAGCGTTTTGTAGATTGTCAGTTTGGTACGGCGGCGAACTCTATTCGATCGGAGCGTCTTGCGGAGTTCAAAGTACGTACGATTTCCAGCCACTATGCGTCTCCGAATTTCTCTGCTGGTGTCATTTTCGGCAGTCACCAGTGAGCCCAAGTACACAAATTCTTCTACCACCTCGATTTCGTCACCACCGATGCAAAATCGCGGTGGGTGGCTCACATTGTCTTCTCTTGAACCTCTTCCTATCATGTACTTCGTCTTCGACGTGTTGATGACTAGTCCGATCCGCTTAGCTTCCCTCTTCAGTCTGATGTAGGCTTCCTCCATCTTCTCAAAGTTACGTGCCATAATATCTATGTCGTCGGCGAAACCAAATAGCTGGACGGACTTGTTGAAAATTGTACCACTCGTGTTAATCCCTGCTCTTCGTATTACCCTTCCAAAGCGATGTTGAATAGCAAACACGAAAGACCATCACCTTGCCGTAACCCTCTGCGGGTTTCGAAGGGACTCGAGAATGCCCCTGAAACTCGAACTACGCACATCACCCGATCCATCGTCGCTTTGATCAACCGTGTCAGTTTATCCGGAAAACCGTGTTCGTGCATTAGCTGCCATAGCTGGTCCCGATCGATTGTATCATATGCGGCTTTGAAGTCGATGAATAGATGATGTGTGGGCACGTTGTATTCGCGGCATTTCTGCAGTACTTGGCGAATGGCGAACACCTGGTCCGTGGTGGAGCGTTCGCCCATAAAACCCGCCTGGTACTGCCCCACGAATTCCCTTGCAGTTGGTGCTAGTCGACGGCATAAAATTTGGGAGAGTACCTTGTAGGCGGCGTTCAGCAATGTGATTGCGCGGTAGTTGCTACAATCCAGCTTTTGCCCTTTTGTTAGATGGGACACACGACACCTTCCATCCACTCCTGCGGCAAAACTTCCTCCTCCCAAATCTTGGTAATGACCCAGTGCAGCGCTCTAGCGAGTGCCTCACCACCGTGTTTAAAAAGCTCTCCTGGTAGTTGGTCAACCCCAGGGCTTTGTTGTTATTCAGCCGGCCAATCTCCTCCTGGACTTCCTGAAGATCCAGGGCCAGGAAAATTATGTCCTGCGCGCGTTCTCCCAGGTCCATCACCATACCGCCATCTTCGTCTGCCACATCGCCATTCAGGTGTTCTTCGTAGTGCTGCCGCCACCTTTGGATCACCTCACGCTCGTTCGTAAGAAGGTTCCCGTTTATGTCCTTACACATATCAGGCTGTGGCACGTGGCCCTTACGTGAACGGTTTAACTTCTCATAGAACTTTCGTGTGTTATTAGCGCGGTACAGTTGCTCCGTTTCTTCACGGTCTCGATCTTCCTGCTGGCGCTTTTTCCTCCGGAAAATCGAGTTTTGTCTGTTCCGCGCCTGTTTATATCGTGCCTCGTTCGCCCTCGTGCGGTGTTGCAGCAATCTCGCCCATGCTGCATTCTTCTCTTCCACTAACTGCTCACATTCGCCGTCATACCAGTCGTTTCTCTGATCCGGGGGCACCGTGCCAAGTGCAGCGGTTGCGGTGCTACCAATGGCGGATCGAATATCTCTCCAGCCATCTTCAAGAGACGCTGCGCCTAGCTGCTCTTCCGTTGGAAGTGCCACTTCCAGCTGCTGCGCGTATTCTTGGGCTAGTCTACCATCTTGTAGCCGCCCAATGTTAAGTCGCGGCGTCCGACTTCGACGCGTGTTGTACACCGTCGAGAGTTTTGAGCGCAGGCATACTGCAACGAGGTAGTGGTCGGATTCAATATTCGCACTGCGGTAAGTGCGGACGTTCGTGTTGTCGGAGAAGAATTTACCGTCGATTAGAACGTGGTCGATTTGGTTTAGTTTAGTTGGTTAGTTGATCTCCATGTGGCCTTGTGGATATTTTTGCGGGGAAAGAAGGTGCTTCGGACTACCATTCCGCGGGAGGCTGCGAAGTTTATGCATCGTTGGCCGTTGTCATTCGATACGGTGTGCATACTATCCGGTCCGATGAAATAGTGTCCAACAAACGTGAAATACCACGCACTGTCGCCTACACTATTGCAAACAATAGGGACCGCGGTATACAGACAACTTTGTACACCATTGGTGAAGAATTGAATGACTGCTGAAACAAACACAGAACAAGGTTCATAAGCGGAAGCCATCGGAACGAATAGAGGAGAAAAATCCTTTCGTTTTGCTGGTCTTTTGAAACGGCAAGTGCTGTACAACCGTTCATGTTATTTCGATGAATAGCAAGAAAAAACCCGAATTCATCGGAATACGTCTGGTGGTTTTCTTTTGATGTGATGTTTTTTTTTTTTACTATGCTATTCGAATATTTTTTGGAAGTTATTATGCAAGTTTTGCAAACTCAACCCATTTACACGCCATAACCAACCACGAAGGCATTGATTTTACAAAAAGCTAATTTTGGTAATTAACGATCCTAAGAATCCATCAGAACGGCCTTTGGCAGTGAAACTCACTGCAAACGGGCACCGCCCGGTGTCCAAAAAGGGGTATAATCACCGTCCGTCATGAGCAGCCACTCATCAGTGATATGATGCCACTTTGGTTGATGAATTTTGCGAATTTGCTGATTGATTTCTCCATGCCCATACCAAGCGCAAGTCCCGGAGTCTGGAATCACCAAAACAGCAGACAAATTTTGGCTAATTCCATTCAACCGGTTCTCCCGGAATGCCAAGGTCTGTTATCATACACTCGACCAGCAGACGTGTCAAATTCTAAACACGCACGCGACTCGAATGCACCAACAATGGGAGAATTAACGGATTAACTTTGCTGTGGCTCAAATCGGAAGTTTGGCAGCGTCAGCTCAGTTTGCCCCGGGATCAACAGCCGGCTGTTCAGGTGTGGGTGCTTGAAATGCCAAATTGAGTTGTCGGAGGCACTCGAACGAACCGGATGAACGACGAGTGACAGAATGTTGATTGACTGGTTGTCGCCGGCGTCGCTCGTAGGACGGAGGAAGAGACCCGGCACGATGATGGGGCGCTGACGGGCACACAAACAATCGTTCACATAGGTACGGAGGAGCACACAGTGACACAACGATTGTAAAATTTGGATGGTTTCCCGGTGCTGGCTTTGTATAATCCTGCGTGTTGGGCAGAAAGAGTCCTCGCACGTTCGTATCTACACTTTGTAGGCAAGTGACGAGTTTGACGATTTGTCTCTATGGAAATGATGGGAGATGATGACGGTGTTTTGAGTGGGAGAATTGAGATGGAAATTTGTTTCAAACTGATTATCTTTTGCTATTGAATGACGGAGCTTTTCACCCTTGCCAAATTTTCCTAAGCACAGTGTTTAGCCTAAAATTGTTTAAAAGTTTTAGTCGTCGACCCTTTTGTATTCATTTATGAGTACAGAAATTAGCTTAATTTCGTCAACTGGAAATAATTTTTGACAATGACACCTATAAAAAACACACCTCTAATAACAGTTGCCAATAAAGATTTAATTTAATTTATTTATTTTAATAACCCGGACACTAAAGTGAGTCAATTATTTGATTCGCGATCGGACGTGGGAGAGGTGCAGAACATTCGCGAAATCCGAGTTGGTGGTTCGGTTTTCAGCGATCGGTGAGTAAGTGTGCGATTGAACGTGCGGAACAATTGCAAGATCCGAGTTACCGTTTCGACTCAAATTCCGAACATAATTCATATTCCGAACACTCGCTTTTAAATGGCCATTTTGGCTTTACTGATGTAATTCTTTCCATAAGATTTTGAATTCTATTATATTATTATATTTTATGGCTTTATATTATTATATTTTATCAATCATTATTGATTTATTGGCATTTATCGGTGAGTACAACATCTAAAGCTCAAAGTAAGAGGAAGCGCAACAATGAAGAACAGTATGGATAGGTGTCACAAGCGAGCGACGAGTATGAAGCGAACAGAAATTGAAATTTTAGTAGAGGGCCAGTTGTGAGAACAGCATTGTTGAAATCGCTGTTATTCTGCCTAACGTCCACCCAGGAACGGCTTGGGTAGTAGCATGGTGACTACTCTTACCAAGACAGGCTAAAAAATTTATATTTCTGTTCGCTTCATACTCGTCGCTCGCTTGTGACACCTATCCATACTGTTCTTCATTGTTGCGCTCCCTCTTACTTTGAGCTTTAGATGTTGTACTCACCGATAAATGCCAATAAATCAATAATGATTGAGTCATGTACGGTGATCAAAAACTTTCCCAATTATTATATTTTATGGCTTTCCATAAATTTTGAATTATATTGGATTTGGATTGGATTTGGATTGGTTGGTTTGGATTGGATTTGGATTGGATTTGGTTGGTTTGGATTGGTTTGGATTGGATTTGGATTGGTTTGGATTGGATTGGTTGGATTGGATTTGGATTGGTTGGATTGGATTTGGATTGGATTTGGATTGGTTTGGATTGGTTTGGATTGGTTTGGATTGGTTGGTTGGTTTGGATTGGTTTGGATTGGTTTGGATTGGTTTGGTTGGTTTGGATTGGTTTGGATTGGTTTGAATTGGTTTGGTTGGTTTGGATTGGTTGGATTGGTTTGGTTGGTTGGATTGGTTTGGATTGGTTTGGATTGGTTTGGTTGGTTTGGATTGGTTTGGATTGGTTTGGATTGGTTTGGATTGGTTTGGATTGGTTTGGTTGGTTGGTTTGGATTGGTTTGGATTGGTTTGGATTGGTTTGGATTGGTTTGGATTGGTTTGGTTGGTTTGGATTGGTTTGGATGTGGTTTGGTTTGGATTGGTTTGGATTGGTTTGGTTGGTTTGGATTGGTTTGGTTGGTTTGGATTGGTTTGGATTGGTTTGGATTGGTTTGGATTGGTTTGGTTGGTTGGATTTGGATTGGTTTGGATTGGTTTGGATTGGTTTGGATTGGTTTGGATTGGTTTGGATTGGTTTGGTTTGGATTGGTTTGGTTGGTTTGGGATTGGATTTGGATTGGTTTGGATTGGTTTGGATTGGTTTGGTTGGTTTGGATTGGATTTGGATTGGTTTGGATTGGTTTGGGTTGGTTTGGTTGGTTTGGTTGGTTTGGATTGGTTTGGATTGGTTTGGTTGGTTTGGATTGGTTTGGATTGGTTTGGATTGGTTTGGTTGGTTTGGATTGGTTTGGTTGGTTTGGATTGGTTTGGTTGGTTTGGATTGGTTTGGATTGGTTTGGTTGGTTTGGATTGGTTGGATTGGTTTGGATTGGTTTGGATTGGTTGGATTGGTTTGGTTGGTTTGGATTGGTTTGGATTGGTTTGGATTGGTTTGGATTGGTTTGGATTGGTTTGGATTGGTTTGGATTGGTTTGGATTGGTTTGGTTGGTTTGGATTGGTTTGGTTGGTTTGGATTGGTTTGGATTGGTTTGGATTGGTTTGGTTTGGATTGGTTTGGATTGGTTTGGATTGGTTTGGATTGGATTTGGATTGGTTTGGATTGGTTTGGATTGGATTTGGTTTGGATTGGTTTGGATTGGTTTGGATTGGTTTGGATTGGTTTGGATTGGTTTGGTTGGTTTGGATTGGTTTGGATTGGTTTGGATTGGTTTGGATTGGTTTGGGTTGGTTTGGTTGGTTTGGATTGGTTTGGATTGGTTTGGATTGGTTTGGATTGGATTTGGATTGGTTTGGTTGGTTGGATTGGTTGGATTGGTTTGGATTGGTTTGGATTGGTTTGGTTGGTTTGGATTGGTTTGGATTGGTTTGGATTGGTTTGGATTGGTTTGGATTGGTTTGGATTGGTTTGGATTGGTTTGGATTGGTTTGGATTGGTTTGGATGTGGTTGGTTTGGATTGGTTTGGATTGGTTTGGATTGGTTTGGATTGGTTTGGATTGGTTTGGATTGGTTTGGTTGGTTTGGATTGGTTTGGATTGGTTTGGATTGGTTTGGATTGGTTTGGATTGGTTTGGTTGGTTTGGATTGGTTTGGATTGGTTTGGATTGGTTTGGTTGGTTTGGATTGGTTTGGATTGGTTTGGATTGGATTTGGATTGGTTTGGATTGGTTTGGATTGGTTTGGATTGGTTTGGATTGGTTTGGATTGGTTTGGATTGGTTTGGATTGGATTGGTTTGGATTGGTTTGGATTGGTTTGGATTGGTTTGGATTGGTTTGGATTGGTTTGGATTGGTTTGGATTGGTTTGGTTGGTTTGGATTGGTTTGGATTGGTTTGGATTGGTTTGGTTGGTTTGGATTGGTTTGGATTGGTTTGGATTGGTTTGGATTGGTTTGGATTGGTTTGGATTGGTTTGGATTGGTTTGGATTGGTTTGGATTGGTTTGGATTGGTTTGGATTGGTTTGGATTGGTTTGGATTGGTTTGGTTTGGATTGGTTTGGTTTGGATGTGGATTGGTTGGTTTGGATTGGGTTTGGATCGGTTTGGATTGGTTTGGATTGGATTTGGATTGGTTTGGATTGGTTTGGATTGGTTTGGATTGGTTTGGATTGGTTTGGATTGGATTGGTTTGGATCGGTTTGAAATGGTTTGATTGGATTTGGTTTGGTTGGTTGGATTGGTTTGGATTGGTTTGGATTGGTTGGATTGGTTTGGATTGGTTTGGATTGGTTTGGATTGGTTTGGATTGGATTTGGATTGGTTTGGATTGGTTGGATTGGTTTGGTTGGTTTGGTTGGTTTGGATTGGTTTGGATTGGTTTGGATTGGTTTGGATTGGTTTGGTTGGTTTGGTTGGTTTGGATTGGTTTGGATTGGTTTGGATTGGTTGGATTGGTTTGGATTGGTTTGGATTGGTTTGGATTGGTTTGGATTGGTTTGGATTGGTTTGGATTGGTTTGGTTGGTTTGGATTGGTTTGGATTGGTTTGGTTGGTTTGGATTGGTTTGGATTGGTTTGGATTGGTTTGGATTGGTTTGGATTGGTTTGGATTGGTTTGGATTGGTTTGGATTGGTTTGGATTGGTTTGGATTGGTTTGGATTGGTTTGGTTGGTTTGGATTGGTTTGGTTGGTTTGGATTGGTTTGGATTGGTTTGGATTGGTTTGGTTGGTTTGGATTGGTTTGGATTGGTTTGGATTGGTTTGGATTGGTTTGGATTGGTTTGGATTGGTTTGGATTGGTTTGGATTGGTTTGGATTGGATTTGGATTGGTTTGGATTGGTTTGGTTGGTTTGGATTGGTTTGGATTGGTTTGGATTGGTTTGGATTGGTTTGGATTGGTTTGGTTGGTTTGGATTGGTTTGGATTGGTTTGGATTGGTTTGGATTGGTTTGGATTGGTTTGGATTGGTTTGGATTGGTTTGGATTGGTTTGGTTGGTTTGGATTGGTTTGGTTGGTTTGGATTGGTTTGGATTGGTTTGGTTGGATTGGTTTGGATTGGTTTGGATTGGTTTGGATTGGTTTGGATTGGTTTGGATTGGATTTGGATTGGTTTGGATTGGTTTGGATTGGTTTGGATTGGATTTGGATTGGTTTGGATTGGTTTGGATTGGTTTGGATTGGTTTGGTTGGTTTGGATTGGTTTGGATTGGTTTGGTTGGTTTGGATTGGTTTGGATTGGTTTGGATTGGTTTGGATTGGTTTGGATTGGTTTGGATTGGTTTGGATTGGTTTGGATTGGTTTGGTTGGTTTGGATTGGTTTGGATTGGTTTGGATTGGTTTGGATTGGTTTGGATTGGTTTGGATTGGTTTGGATTGGTTTGGATTGGTTTGGATTGGTTTGGATTGGTTTGGTTGGTTTGGATTGGATTGGTTTGGATTGGTTTGGATTGGTTTGGATTGGTTTGGATTGGTTTGGATTGGTTTGGATTGGTTTGGTTGGTTTGGATTGGTTTGGATTGGTTTGGTTGGTTTGGATTGGATTGGATTGGGATTGGTTTGGATTGGTTTGGATTGGTTTGGATTGGTTTGGATTGGTTTGGATTGGATTTGGATTGGTTTGGATTGGTTTGGATTGGTTTGGATTGGTTGGATGTGGATTGGTTTGGTTTGGATGTGGATTGGTTTGGATTGGTTTGGATCGGTTTGGATTGGTTGGATTGGTTGGTTTGGATTGGTTTGGATTGGTTTGGTTGGTTTGGATTGGTTTGGATTGGTTTGGATTGGTTTGGATTGGTTTGGATTGGTTTGGATTGGTTTGGATTGGTTTGGATTGGATTTGGATTGGTTTGGATTGGTTTGGATTGGTTTGGATTGGTTTGGATTGGTTTGGATTGGTTTGGATTGGTTTGGATTGGTTTGGATTGGTTTGGATTGGTTTGGTTGGTTTGGATTGGTTTGGATTGGTTTGGATTGGTTTGGATTGGTTTGGATTGGTTTGGATTGGTTTGGATTGGTTGGATTGGTTTGGATTGGTTGGATTGGTTTGGATTGGTTTGGATTGGTTTGGATTGGTTTGGATTGGTTTGGTTGGTTTGGATTGGTTTGGATTGGTTTGGATTGGTTTGGATTGGTTTGGATTGGTTTGGATTGGTTTGGTTGGTTTGGATTGGTTTGGTTGGTTTGGATTGGTTTGGATTGGTTTGGATTGGTTTGGATTGGTTTGGATTGGTTTGGATTGGTTTGGATTGGTTTGGATTGGTTGGATTGGTTTGGGATTGGTTTGGATTGGTTTGGATTGGTTTTGATTGGTTTGGTTGGTTTGGATTGGTTTGGATTGGTTTGGATTGGTTTGGATTGGTTTGGATTGGTTTGGATTGGTTTGGATTGGTTTGGATTGGTTTGGATTGGTTTGGATTGGTTTGGATTGGTTTGGTTGGTTTGGATTGGTTTGGATTGGTTTGGTTGGTTTGGATTGGTTTGGATTGGTTTGGATTGGTTTGGATTGGTTTGGATTGGTTTGGTTGGTTTGGTTGGTTTGGATTGGTTTGGATTGGTTTGGATTGGTTTGGATTGGTTTGGATTGGTTTGGATTGGTTTGGATTGGTTTGGTTGGTTTGGATTGGTTTGGATTGGTTTGGTTGGTTTGGATTGGTTTGGATTGGTTTGGATTGGTTTGGATTGGTTTGGATTGGTTTGGATTGGTTTGGATTGGTTTGGATTGGTTTGGATTGGTTTGGATTGGTTTGGATTGGTTTGGATTGGTTTGGTTTGGATTGGTTTGGTTGGTTTGGATTGGTTTGGATTGGTTTGGATTGGTTTGGATTGGTTTGGATTGGTTTGGATTGGTTTGGATTGGTTTGGATTGGTTTGGATTGGTTTGGATTGGTTTGGATTGGTTTGGATTGGTTTGGATTGGTTTGGTTGGTTTGGATTGGTTTGGATTGGTTTGGATTGGTTTGGATTGGTTTGGATTGGTTTGGATTGGTTTGGATTGGTTTGGATTGGTTTGGATTGGTTTGGTTGGTTTGGATTGGTTTGGTTGGTTTGGATTGGTTTGGTTTGGTTTGGTTTGGTTGGTTTGGATTGGTTTGGTTGGATTTGGATTGGTTTGGATTGGTTTGGATTGGTTTGGTTGGTTTGGATTGGTTTGGATTGGTTTGGATTGGTTTGGATTGGACTTGGATTGGTTTGGATTGGTTTGGTTGGTTTGGATTGGTTTGGATTGGTTTGGATTGGTTTGGATTGGTTTGGATTGGTTTGGATTGGTTTGGATTGGATTTGGTTGGTTTGGATTGGTTTGGATTGGTTTGGTTGGTTTGGATTGGTTGGTTTGGATTGGTTTGGTTGGTTTGGATTGGTTTGATTGGATTTGGATTGGATTGGTTTGGATTGGTTTGGATTGGTTTGGATTGGTTTGGTTTGGATTGGTTTGGATTGGTTTGGATTTGGATTGGATTTGGTTTGGATGTGGATTGGATTTGGATTGGCTTTGGATCGGTTTGGATTGGTTTGGATTGGTTGGATTGGATTTGGATTGGTTTGGATTGATTTGGATCGGTTTGGAAATGGATTGGATTGGATTGGATTTGGATTGGATTTGAATTGGATTTTGATTGGATTTTGATTGGATTTGGATTGGATTTGAATTGGATTTGGATTGGATTTGGATTGGATTTGGATTACGCTTTTTAGTGAAATTTAAGTTCAGCGAATCGAATCTCAATCTATTTTATTGATATTTTTGTCGAATTAGAAAACCCTTTCAACATAACATCGATTTTTTTTTCTTTCATCCGAAAATTTCAATACCGTCACACCCAAAACATTCAAGCCGCACTATGAAACCTCACTGCACCATCAGCGCGCATCGGATCAAAGTTTCGCTTCGAGGAAATTCAATTGAAATGTTAATTTCGTCACCGACGGTATGTTCAGTTGGTTGGATCTTTTAATTAACGGTGGAAAATTAAAATGTTAATCGGAGCCTGTTTTGGACATCCAAATATCGTGCATGCTTCTGAATGGCATTCCTGATGTAGTTTATCATAATAATAGGCACATGATTTGATGGTGTTGAATGTGTGTTTGTTGATTGTGATCTACTGTATTACATATCAATGTCAGATGAAATATATCGATATTTCAGGAATTTATTAATTATGCATGTGGAATGACTGCTTCTGCACAACCAAAAAAGTTTAATCAAGAGTTCGAAAAATGGCGAATTATATGTATGTTCGAAGCGGCTCTCATCGATAGTGTGGAGTTCAAAAGTGAGATCAATAAAGTATATACAATAGAATAAGTTAAGTAAATTCAATCCGGTATATGGAATTCAACATAACTTCCGAATTTAAGTCTTGAACAAATGTAAACGTAGATAAAGTTCATATCATACCAAAACCCCCAGCCCACGCTTCCATTTCAGAACATGGAAAATGATGCAGTCATTTGCGACAGCGTGTAGCACAGGTTGAAATGCATTCATGGAAAGGAGGTTTTTTGTATCTTTTGTTCACAAGCGTCATAAAACGTCACCGTCTACTGCGGCATACATGTAGGTCGACGATTTATGAGTCGACGACGGTTTGCTAAAGTTGATAATACTGTGATTCGTGTTATAATGAGTACGTCTTGTCGAGATTTTATGTTTCACTAAAATATTATTCCTGCGAGAGATGTGAGTTTTTTTGGGACGGAAAAATTGGCATCAGACTTTTGAGCCTTGTGTCGTGGAATAAAGCCTCTGTGTATGATACATGTCTGAATATTTGCAAAAAAAAAACTCTGATTATTCCACTTTACGATAATAGTGCCTTTCTCGTGGATTATCATAAAATAGTATTTTGGCCAAAACTGTTCAGTTCATCCCATAGTTTGATCTAGTCCATTTTCAATAGGAAACAATGGATTTCCCGTCGAATTCAATTCGATGCAAACAAATCGGATAAGGATAAGTGCCTGAAAAATTAATGGCATCTTTAGCGCACAGACACCCAGAGTTTTTATTAGTTCATTTCAGCGGTAATAATCAAGTTCTTTACCTACCGAAAGAAGTTCTAGCTTTTAGAGAATCCACGTATTTCAGGCTCGTAACTATGAAGCAGTAGAGCACCGATGTTCATTATAAACAAATCCCAATGGTATTTCTTTAAAATTTATATTCATAATTTATAATCATTGATATCGCAGATTCGATTAAAAAAAACTAACGGACCAAACTGTTAAAATTGAAATATCAATCGCATGATGCATGGCATCGCATCTCAAAAGTATCCATCACCCCCATAATTATGCCGTGCTATCACTTCGCCTTCTGAACTCACCGTCCAACCCACTTTAGCAAAACCAAGTTAACTTGAGTCAAGAAATACGAGAAAGTTATCTGAAATAAAATGCACTGACTGTTGCACGTATCGCCAATTGCCATGCGAAAGGCTGCTTGTATGTTTTCTCCGTCTGAGGAAAGTACGTACGAACGGCCAATCCAGTCTGCAAGTGGAAAAAGGGGAAAACGATTCCACAGAAAACATGATTTCGGAAAGGCAAGCGAACGGGAATCCAATTCCCCATAAATCAATCCCATTTTCGACAACAGCTTCAAGCTGGATTGAAACAAAAATCGGTACACTGCCTTGCGGGCAGAACGGTTCTGGGAAATGATGGACTACGTTCCCTCGAGGATTCCGCCCACCACCACGAAACGCCCGACGAGCAGTGGTCATACAGAGAGTGGTTTTATTTCGTTTAAAGCTTTCAAAGTAATTGCATTTTTGTTAAATTGGCGTAAGATATCAATGTTAAGGAACAGCGATCCGAAGGATTTTTTTTCAATCGTGGTGTAAAACAACATCGTGGGATAATCTATTTCCTTCTTTCGGGTGTTTTGTTGTGATTTTGTCTTCCCACAATACGCTTCTTTTACCAATCGATAAGGTAATTGTTTAAAGTTTGGAATACGCATTTGAACGGCAGTGTGATTCCCTCACTGTTTGGAAACAAAGACGAAAGAAGTTAGTATTTTAAAATCAACGCAAACGTATCTCATGTAAACTTTCGCAATGTCTTGATAAGAAATTGCTGCTGATGGCCTCGTTAGACCTTAATTACCGACGCAGAACAGAAAATGGTTATTCATTACCTCGAGACTTTTCAGTTTGACCCAATTATTTTTTTCGAGGCCGGCACTTCAAAGCATCATAAAACATCGCTGCTCTTTCATAAATCTCATTGGCTCCTAATTGACGGCAGAATTCGAAGAATTTACTGTCCAAGTCGGTTGCTTGCTATTTTTATTACTTCTGACATCACTTTTTCGCAAGGAATTGCGGGACATAATTCTTGTGCAAAACCCACAAACGGTATTACGGTAAGGAAACTTACGAACGCCATCATCCAATTTTGTTGACGTGGCAGCATGGTATTTCAGGGAACGATATTGCTCACGCTATCAGCCAATGATAATCGATCTCGATCCGAGGGTTTCCACAAGTATCAAATACATGAAACACTTTTTGGAAATAAATATAAAGATGAGCTTGATTTCCGTACAATATTGTCATGAGTAGATGCATGCATAATTGTTTGCTACTTACTTGATCAGCTACAGCTCTTCGATGAAGCTATGTCGAATGAAGAATCCTTCTGCACTGGACTTGATCCTAGGCCAATTGCTTCCAGCCGCCCTGAACGTTGAGCGCCCTCAATTCATCTTCAACTGCAAAAATCCATCGTGTACGCGGCCTCACTAAGCCTGTGGCCTCTTCCGGGTTCTCTACTAAATATTATCTTCACGTGGCGTTCTTCCGACATACAAACAACGTGTCCAGCCCACCGTAGTCTGCCGTGTTGTATAAGCTTAACTATATCCAGCTCTTATACACCTGGTACAACTCGTGATTCATGCGACGCCGCCAGATACAGTTTTCCTCTTTACCACCGAGTATTGTTCGTAGCTGGCTGGAGTCCGCAATAAACCCAAATTCTTCTACCACTTCAAATATTTCACCATCCAGCACCATTCCGCTACCACCACCACTAATGATCCCAAGTAACATTTCAATGTAAATATTCTTATTGGGGTTATTCATTTGACCACATTACGACCCAAAATTATGGCTTTGATCAAGCTTTGAAAATTGAACTTATTATGCTCTTCGTTACAACCGTTGTGCTGCTAACAAGACCAGTCGGCATTTGACGTTTGAAGCTTTTCGAGCAGATTTATTAGAGGTTTATTGATAGCAATAAGATCGCCAATAAATCTGAGCAACTAGCCATGGTGACTGCTGTCATAAATCCGCTATAAGAATTAAATAAATCTAACAAGCATGAAAATTGTTGATTGTACTTCGACCATGTACTTCGTTTTGCTGGTATTGATCATGAGTCGAATCCTCGCTGTCTCCCTCATAAAAGACACAATAATATCGATATCGTGCGCATAGCCCAGGAGCATATGCGATCTTGTCTCCTAATCGCTCCCTCGAGTTTTATGTTGAACAGTAGATTCGAGAGTGCATCACCCTGCTTCAATCCATCTAAGGTAACAAATGACGTCGATATTTCATCCGCAACCCTTACACTTGATTTCGATCCGTCCGATCCGATCCGGTCCGGTCCGATTTCCATCAGTTCGCCGGAAAACCATGTTCTAGCATAATTTGCCATAATTCATTCCGTTTCACTGAATCGTACGCCGCCTTGAAATCAATAAACAGATGATGTGTCTGCAAGTTGTACTCCCGGAATTTATCAAGGACTAGTTTATTTGTGGACGCAGAAGCGCCCGAGGCAAGTGTTTTTTTTTTTATGTTAATGGTTCATTAATTCATGCATTTAAAAAAATCAAAATTTTCAACGTCTGTTGTCTGTGATTTTTTTTCATCAAATGCTTTGTCTGGTTGTCTAAGGTTGTCACTGGTTTTGTTTTCTGTATCTGATAGTAAAAAACAATTGAAGAGTCAAATATTTTATTTTTTGTTAGAATTTCCCCGCGTGCTGCGTCTGGTTGGCTAGTCACCGGACAGACAAACAGGGCTATTATATATAGTATTTGTCTCAGGGTAAACATTTGATCTTTCGTTGATCGGCCCTCACGAAAACCTGCTTAGTATTCGGCGCAGGACTCTTTGAGCGGTCTCAATATGTTAAACAGAACACGGGACATCATTTTGTACGCCGAATTAAGGAGGGTTACTCCTCGGCAATTTGCGCACTCCAGTTTGTGCCGTTTCTTAAAGAGAGGGCAAATGAGGCCGTCTAACCAGCTAGCAGGCAACTCCTCGTCTTCCCATATTTTAGACTTCATTGAGCTGCTCACTGCCATGTTTGCGAAGTTCGACCGGGTCTTCCCCGCAGCCTTTTTATTTTTCAACTCTTTAATAGCTTTTTTTACCCCAATCTAGTGTAGACGACTCCCCAGCTTGTCCATCATCGCTAATATTAATTCTTTTCACTGACGCACCGTCACTTCCACTATTCAACAAAGTCTCGAAGTGTTGCTTCCAACTGGCAGCCACTTCAGTTTTATCTGTCAGCAAATTCCCTTCTTGGTCGTTGCACATGACGGGAAATGGCGCTGTCTTTCTCCGCACGCCATTGACAGTCTTATAAAACCTCCGCATATCGTTCGTTCTGCTCCATTCTTTCCTGCGCCTCATTAATTACTTGCTCTTCATACTCTTTTTTCTTCCTGCGGTGAGTTCGTTTTTCGGATGCCCTTGCTTCCTTGTACCGATCTCTATACGATCGGGAACCTGACATCAACATCCGGTTTCTGACAACGTTCTCTCTGACACTCCACATCGAAACAATCCGTCCTAGGTCGTCTCTGTGCAGTGCCTACCACTTCTCCTGCTGTGTGTGCTCACCGCTCCATGGATCGACTCCCATAGATCGTTGATGTTGTCGCTAACGTTGATTGCACTTATCCGTTCGTCGAGCTTCTAGCGGTACTCAGCCGATACTCCTTCCGCGGACAATCGCAGGATATTGTAACGCATCGTTCGCTGCGATCTTTCGTTTGATACAGTTGACAACCGTGATCAAATTTTACTGATAATGTGAGTGATCAGAGTCAATGTTCGGACTTCTGAATGTTCGCACATCGATGGCATCCGATAAATGGCGCCCATCCACCATGGTCTATCTGGTTGCAAGTTTCACCATTTGGGTGTCTTCAGGTGTGCTACTGATGGCCATCCCTCTGGCAGCAGCGAAATTTCCTAACCGTAGGCCGTTGTTATTGGTAGCGGAGTGAAGCCTCTTCTACCGATTATAGGACGAAAAAATCCTCTCTACCGACCTGAGCGTTAGCGTCTCCGATAACCATTTGGGGAAGGGTCGTTTGGCCGAAACCAATTTGGCCGAATGCTACTAGGCCGAATCAAACATTAGGCCGAAAGTCGTTTGGCCGAAAGGGTCATTTGGCCGAAAGGGTCATTTGGCCGAAACCGAAAGGATCGTTTGGCCGAAAATGTCATTTGGCTGAAAGAGTCATTAGACCGAAATAGTCGTTTGGCCGAAAGGGTCATTTGGCCGAAAGCGTCATTTGTCCGGAAGGGTCGTTTGGCCGAGAGGGTCGTTTGACTGAAAGGGTCATTTGGCAGAAAGGGTCATTAAATGACCTCATGACTCAAATTTTGAACATGAGCATGAGCATGAGTATCATGACCGCACAATTCGTAGTTGCTACTCCGTGATTGACTGAACTTGCGAAATTGTACAGAGAACACAATGAATGAGGCTTGAGATTAGCTACCCATTCTCAATGTACATGTTTCGGGAGCTCAAATATTTAAAGTCAATAACGGCGCCGGCCACGTCCTAACGGTCATATAGAAAAGCAAGGATTGTTAGTCCGGCTCTTGTTGCTACTAGAGACCGGGTATACCGGGATAATTTATTTGTATTCACTTCGGTAAGCGATGCGATCTATGGGATGGGAAATAACACTAATACGCTGTTTCGCGACGAGAATTAAAAAAAACACATAAATAAAGCTTAAACAAAAAAAAATGTTTCGCGACGAAAAAGTTAAAACATGCCCGCCCGGTGGTAATAAAAACTGAGAACCTGAGCAGCACAAGTCAGACATAAATGGATGCAGCAATTTGATTTTGACCAAATCTGATCACATATGAGTTGCAGTAACCTACGTGGTATGTGTGCTGCTAGGGGAGATTCGCGTTTTGGACGACCGAACGGAAGCGCAGCACTCTGTACTCACTTGTTTGATGGCTACAGCAAACTATTGGAGATCGCGCTTGTTTCGACCGGAGCAAAGCGCAATACATGCGCATGAGCCACCGAACAAAATTACGGCGATCGGCCGATCGTTTTGCTTTCCGCACGAAGCAAAACTAAATTTCGACAATCGGACGATCCGTTTACTGGAGAAACACGACTGGACAAGAGACAAACTTTCACTTTCTCGCTCGATTGTCCGAAAGGGTCATGTGTATGAAAAGGTCATTTGACCGAAAAAGTAATTTGGCCGAAAGGGTCGTTTAGCCGGAAGGGTCATTAGGCCGAAAGGGTCATTTGGCCGAAAAGGTCGTTTGGCCTAAAAGGTCATTTGGTCGAAAGGGTCATTTGGCCGAAAAAGTCGTTTGGCCTAAAAGGTCATTTGGTCGAAAGGGTCATTAGGCCGAAAATATCATTCAGTGATATGTATCACTACTCACTTCGCGCTTCTCACTTTTCAAAGTGAGAAATGAGGAATGAGATCGTTTGTCGGTGCGTAATCGTTGATTTGGCTGTAATTGAAGAATTTGCCCCGTATAGCAAAGCAGCACACGCGACCGTGTGATGAAGATGCCTTTCCTCTGCACGCCAAATCTCCTAATCGTCCCTTCGAGTGCAATGTTGAATAATAAATTAGAAAGTGCGTCACCCTCCTTCATTCCAGCCAAGGTCACAAACGAGGATGACACTTCGTATGCAATCCGAAAACTTGATCAAACTATCTGAAACTGATCAAACCTGTCCACGTGCTATATGGACAGCCCCTAATCAGTTTCACCGGAAAACCTTGTTCAGACATTATCTGTCACAGCTCATTTCTTTTAACTGAATCGTACGCTGCTTTGAAATCGATGAACATATTATGAATTCAACAAAGTTCATTCAGATCTTGTCAGCTTTTGGAGCGACAGGACGTG
Source organism: Armigeres subalbatus (assembly GCF_024139115.2). Classification (NCBI taxonomy): domain Eukaryota; kingdom Metazoa; phylum Arthropoda; class Insecta; order Diptera; family Culicidae; genus Armigeres; species Armigeres subalbatus. The sequence continues at coordinate 403,541,407 of NC_085141.1, forward strand.
TTTCGTCAGCGCTTTTGCCGTTAAGTGTAATTTTATTTCGTTTGGTATGTTCGCCTATCTATTTTAAATCGTCGTTAATTTGTCCATCCAAAGTTTAAATCGTTATCGTCTCGTGATGTACTATCCCGTGTTAATTTGAATCGGAAAACCGGTTTTCCCTAACATCGGAGCCGCTTGTTTGCGGCAAAAAAAAAATCTGAAACAGTGAAATTGCGTGCCTTGAAGGACGCCAAGTCTAGCGTCAGGGCAGTGACCTAAGCTGACCCGGATTGACCCTGAATCAAAGTGTGAGAATGTAAGAATTACCACCTACTGCTAGATTATACTTACTCTCCAATACTCACCTCCCTTGGTGAGACGGGAGCCCAGTGCCGGCTTTTGTGGCCAAGAATCAACCAAGAAGCAAAAGTGGTCAAAGAGTGAAGAGAGTTGAGGATTTCGGTTGTGTTGTGCCTTATGGCGGTGGGGCTGACTAGTCCAAGACAAACATCCACCCTAGCAGCACACTTGTTCCACATAAGTTACTGCAACTAATATGTGACCAGATTTAGTCACAATCAAGTTGCTGCAACCATTTTTGTCTTATTTGTGCTGCTCGGGCAGCAGTGAGAGTGAGAGTAATACGAAGCAAACAGAAAAGAAAACAAGAAAAAAACGTAAAGTGTAAAAGGGGATTTGTTGGCGTAAAGCGTAAAGCTTTCACTCGTGAGGAACTATTGAGTTAGTGGAGTGCCCAAAGACTAAGGGGTGAAGGTTAGTCGCTCATCTACAGTACTCTTAAAGAGGAAAAGGAGTGAATGCGCTCACCAAACAAGTGTACTGAGGGTATTTTTCTCTTCGTTTCTCGCAAAAGTTAGCGCTCACTGCAATTAGCGCAAAATAAACGCTGCCATATGGCAGCAATAGCGGGGAATGCATCCCCATGGCTGAACGATCCACCTCCTGGTGGATCAAACATCATTGATGGTAGCCACACGGGTCCCACGCTTCCTCCCTTCATGGACGGAGGGAATATGCATGGGGCGTTACACGTCCTAAGGATGTCAGCGGAAAGTGGATCACTTCCAAATACGCCTTTCCTCATTCGGAAGTCTATTCAGCAATACCTGAACGGAAGAATCGACGGAGCGTTTCCCGAATCCCAGGGTGCCACCTACGCACTAAAGGTTAGAAGCTTACGGCAGTACGGCTTACTTCTGCAAATGAAAAACTGATTGATGGAACCCGAATCACTGTTATCGAGCACCTGAGTCTAAACACAACTCGGTGCGTTGTCAGTTGCCGCGATGTCATCACAATGTCCGAAGAAGACCTGCTGGAAGAGTTAAAAGAACAGAGAGTTATAGAGGTTCGTAGGATAACTCGAAAAATGGCGAAAATCGGCAAAACACACCTTCGATTATTCTCACCGTTCGCGGCACTATTATGCCCAGTTTTGTAGATTTCGGCTACATTCGCTGTCGAACCAGGCCCTATTACCCGTCCCCGATGCAGTGCTTCACTTGCTGGGGGTACGGGCATACGGGTAAGAGGTGCCAATCGAAGCATCCTGTCTGCGGAAAGTGCTCCGGTGCACACATCATTGCTGGTGATCGTAACTGCCAACTTGAAAAATTCTGCGGAAGATGTCAGACAAGCGAACATGCCCTGTCTGAGAGGTCCTGTCCTATCTATGAGAAAGAGAATAAAATCCAAAGAATTAGGGTTGATCAAGGGCTGTCGTACCCCGATGCCAAACGGGCTTATGAAGTGAGGAACGGATCTGGTGCATACGCTAATGTAGTTGTAGCTGGAAACGAAGAAATTCTGGAACAAATGAGCAGCAAAATTGATTTTCTTACTTATCAACTGAAAGAAAAGGACGTTCTCATTAATGAGCTTCGTAACTCTCACCTCCTTTCTCAAAGCCAATTAGCGGCAAATCCGTCTACTACAGAATTCGGCAAGGATCGTACAGTAGAAGAGCTAGGAGACCAACTCATATTACAAGGAAATCAAATCCAGGAACTGACCAAACAGCTCAATACTTTCTTAACTGCGGTCATGCCCGCCAATAGTATTTCCGTCGTTAAAAACACTACCCCTAGCGCAATAATAGCTCCCATCGGAACACAACTGATTGAAACTCAATCCCAAATCGTGGTAGAATCTGCAACCCCGAAAGACAATAATCCTAGCATGGTCGGAGTTTTTATGACCGACTCCAGTGATACCTCTCCGGATTCAAGCCCCAATAAGATCATAATCGCTACTCCACGGCCTGTCAGGATACCGCAAAGCTCAAATCAATCAAAAGGAAAGAGGTCTGACACGCCTTTCCCCTCCGATATGATGTCCAATAAACCACCAAAACGACAGAAAAGCAGTCTTAGCAACACCGATGCGAATCCCAACCATAAGAAAATAAAACCTCAAGGAGTTACTTCGGGCGCGCTGTCGAAAAAGAAATAAAATCTGCAACGATCTATTAATCAACGGCACAACACAACACGAGAGTAAAGGACGTCAACGAATTCCAACCTCCCTTGCTATCACAGTTTAACCGGAGGCAGCCAGCCCGGCCCTAGCCGTTTGATGCCGAAATGTCTGGATGCTGTCGATCTTCGCCAGCCAACTCTGGATCCACACTTTCTACCTCGGTCAATTACGTTTTTGACGGGGTTACATGGAAGAATCTATAAGAAACAAAGTAAAATAAATAAATCAAAACTAGAACTACTATTCCCAGCCGTTCTCCGCAGGGAATCACACAAAACAAAATGTAAAAAAACACCACACAAACACCTCCTCTATATTTTTCCCCACACCAATCGTGCCTACCAGAGAAAAAGCAAATCTATTAGACAGGGCATTTGTAAAGTAGAGTAAACCAACTAATATGTACGTACAGCTCAAAATCCTATACTCGAGGATCTCACCACCACTGCACATGCCCAAGTTCATTATAGTTAGAAATAAGAATAGGGCAACCCATCAAGAGCGATAACACATGCAAGCATATTTTTTAGTTCAGTGGCTCCACAGCTATTCTAGTAGGCAATAGCGTAAACTATCGTAAAGGTTGCAGTTAAATTAGTAAAACTGTTGTCAAATTCGAATATCCTGATCTCTGTGTTATTTAGTCGGAAAACGAATTATAATCGATAATTTCAATCACTCATTGGCGGGACCCCAAGGTTGGGCCCGTAGGGTCGTAGGCCCGTAAGGTCTACTCTATTACTTTTAATAGTGATGAACTTAATTCAAATTTAAAAAATCACTCAAATAAAGACCTAAAAAAAAAAAAAAGAACAAAGTTCATCCGCAAGGTTGAACATCTCATTCTTCGTTAATCAACCCTCATGAAAACCGACGAAGGACCTCGAGCGATCTCAGTCTGTTAAACAAAATACGCGCCAGAATTTTGAACGTCGAGCTCAGAAGAATAATCCCTCTGTAATTGGCACACTCTAGTCCTTTTCTTACAGATCGGGCATATGAGGCCAATGAAGCTCCATTAGGCGTGGGTCCACCAAGAGGAAGGTGCCCATTATCTATCAAGTAATGCTGGGTAGACACCTTTACGTGGTACATTACGAAGTAAGATCTACCAAACTGTGCTCTAGTTCTTACTATTCTTGTTGATACTTATGCGTGATGGTCGGAGGAGTATGGAACGACTATCATTTGCTTTTAGATGACCCACCTTTTGCTCCTTTTGGATGGAGTCAATGCAGTAAATTATAGAAACGGAACTCAATGTTAGGCTGGTTTCGAAGCCGACGACATGAATCTCCAATCTCCAGAGCGCTCATTAATTAGGCAAGAAGCGGATACAAATTTGGTGGATCTGCTATGCCCTCTGAGTGATTATGTGTAAAGGTGAGATTCTGAAATGCCAAACGCAATGAAATCAGATCTCTGTACATAAATTAATTCGGAACTCATAAGAAGAAGCGAAAATATGTTTGAACTTCAGTACCGATGCATGTTCAAAATCAGTATTATCCTACTTTTTGTTGAAGCCGAAACTGATGAAGGGGCGGCCTTTGAGAGTTGCAACCTCTCGAAGGGTACCTCAATCTAAAGAGCCCTCACATTAAGTTTGAGAAATATCTGAATGAAAAACTACTACTTCTTTTCTTCTTAATAGAAATGGATCTTGCACTAAACAAATGACACGGGTATACTACAAAAGTTCAATGTAATAGACGCGGTGGTCCATCCCGAACAAAAAAAAACTATCAATATCAAGGAAATAAACTTCTGAAGGTAAATTTTTTAGCAGTTCAAAAAAGGGATGTTCACCAGAGACAGGGACACTTGTTTAAGGGACATTTTCATTACATGCATGGATGCGATTTTTGGAGTACCTTCTATACATTTCTTACCAAATGGATTTTGAAAAGTGGCATGTATCAAAGATATTAAAGGAAGAGTGCCTGAAAAAAAAAAAACAAAAACGGAATTGAGAAGACGCAATGTCTGAGAAGATTCAGATTTAGTGCTATTCATGTCTGTCGCTTTTATTACTGGATGAAGACAGCAGTTCAAAGAATTATTATTTTAAATTAACTCTTGGGTAGTCTCGATCAATAAACCCTTAGACAGGGTTTGAATACAGAGGAGAATGAGAAAATCTCTCACTTATCATGTCTGTCATGTCAGCATACCGTGAGAGACGTTTTTCGGTAGCTGTAATGATATTGAACTAATTTGGGGGGCTACAACCCATGATAAATTTCTTTTAATAAGCCCCAATTGTGGGGGCACCGGTTTTTATGATGCATTTCAACTTGTTTAGTTTTCATGGGTTGTTATGATTCGAAGGGGTTTTTGCTTCTCTTTTATCGTTGTTCGTTATCTATTGAGAGCGATTTCTGCAAACCCTGCCCTTGGAAAATTATTTCATCAACTTTCAAAACGATTGGTCAACACTTGCTGCTGCTGGGAGACGATGTGTTCGGCTCGCTATCTGCCAGTTTGTTTTTGAAGGATATTAATCCAGAAGGTCATTCATCACTAGTAGTTTATTCTCACAGCTGGTCGATCATGTCGGAATTCAGGAATTCGATCAATTTATCTTCATTGGGTGGCGATATAGAATCTCTTCAGGTTTATTTATTTATCATCAGACTAAGGCCGGAGTGGCCTCTGCAATACCGCTTCACCAACCGCTTACTCTGCGGAGGGTACGCAAATCGTCCTCCACCTGATCGATCAACCTCAACCTTGCCCGCTGTGCACCTCGCCATTTTCACCGGATTACTGTCCGACATTCTGGCTACGTGCCCGGCCCACCGCAGTCTTCCAATTTTCGCGGTTGTGAACGATGGATGGTTCTCCCAACAGCAGATGCAACTCGTGGTTCATTCGCCTCCTGCACCGTCCGCCATCTGCACTCCACCATAGATGGTACGCAGCACTTTCCTTTCGAAAACTCCAAGTGCGCGTTGGTCCTCCACGAGCATCGCCCAGGTCTCGTATCCGTAGAGAACTACCGGTCTAATGAGCGTTTTGTAGATAGTCAGTTTGATATGGCGGCGAACTCTATTCGATCGGAGCTTTTGGCGGAGTCCAAAGTACGTACGATTTCCTGCCATGATGCGTCTTGCATTGACCTCTCTTGAGCCTCTTCCTATCATGTACTTCGTCTTCGACGTGTTGATGACTAGTCCAATCCGTTTAGCTTCACTTTTCAATCTGATCTAGGCTTCCTCCATCCTTTCAAAGTTACGTGCCATGATATCAATGTCGTCGGCGAAACCAAATAACTGGATGGACTTCGTGAAAATCGTACCACTCGTGTCAATCCCTGCCCTTCGTATTACTCTCTCCAAAGCGATGTTGAATAGCAATCTCTTCAGGTGTGCTACTCAAATTTAAAGTCAAGCGTTGCGTTGCATAAGCGAAACATTCTGATAGGATATGGGAGACAGTTAGGAAAGTATTGCAAATGGTACAGATTGGGGCTTCGTTTTTTATCAAGTATGTAGCCACGGGCATGGCAATTCGTAGACAGGAGAGAGTGTGACGATATTTCGGATTTTTATTGTCTGGCCAGGATAGAGTGATTGGTTTTATTCTTCTCAAAGCAACATCTCTTCTGAAGAACCATTTGGAACCCCAATGCTCTCGAATTGATCTCTTGAGCCATCTTACGGCGTCCATGGAGGGAACAAAGATAGCGTCATGTCAGGCTTCCCAACTGGTACCGGCCAAACGATCGACCTCCTCGTTGCCATGGATACCTGAGTATTCGAGGAATCAGCAGAACGCGACGGTATTGGCCACAGTCAGTCTTTCAGCCTCCTGAAGTCAGGGATGCTTTGAGGAGGAGGAGTTCATCTCTTGATGACAGCTGACAGAGTAACTAAGAACGATAGTATGAGGGTCGGTAGTGTGGGTGTTTAGGTTTGAGGCTATCATTGAAGCATGCGTTTCATCACTAAATATGGAGAGAGAGGGCAGAACTGATGTTGAGGAGGGATATTTCGTAACCTTGGCCATTGCACACTGAGCCGTCAGTGTAGATGTATTATAGGTTGGAATATTTTTCCTTCAGAGTTTGTGGAAATGAGATTGTATAATGGCAGGGGGCTACCGGTTTTTACTTTTTGAGAAAGCATAGGTCAATTTTAGGGGGAGACTGATTTCATGATCTGTTTTTAGCACTGAGTAGGACAGCTATTGGAAGGAGTTCCGTACGACCACCAAAGCTGAGCGCCAGCAAGTGCTCCAAATGAAATTGACCACATTCAGACATAATGGCCGAAATAGGACTGTTGATGAATACGTCAGATGCATAGCGAAAAGCTTTGTTATACAAGCAACGAAGTTTTTGATTATACGTTTAGCACCTGTACTAAAAAGTCCTACAGCGTAGAACATTTTAGCCAGACTCAGGCATTTATGATCAAAATGATGGTTGTCCTTTGTCCGCTTGGGATTCAGGATCCGATTACTTTATGTAATTAGATGCAGGTGCTATTCGATTGACTTTCAAACAGTGTCGGCATGGTGAACAAAGCCCTGAATAGGTAATTTGGCTGAACCGAACATTTGGCCGTAGTACGAAAAGCGAAGAAAGATTGAAAAGTAAGACGTCAAATGACCTATTCGGCCAAACGAACAATTCGTACCTATTTGGCCAATTGACCTGTTCGGCCAAAGAACCTATTCGGCCAAATGATTTCCTGTCAGATGGGTTTCGGCCTAATGGTTTGTTCGGCCTAGTGGCACTCGACCTAATGGTTTTCGGCCGGATGGGTTTCGGCAAACGACCCTTCCCCCAATCTATTTACGTCGCCAGATCCGTTGGCATCTCCTATCCGCTCGGCCAGCTTCTGGCGGTACCAGGTATCCGCCGCTTGGAATTCTCGTTCTTCGGTTTTGGGCCACCGTATTTCCTAGATTGCTGCCACGCTTACGCCAATCTTCTGCAGTTCCCGAGCCAGGAGCTTATCACGTGCGAGTACATTCAAAGTTCTTTGACTTTCAATTTTTTTCCTTTATTTATTCTAGGTAACTGTAGAAACTCCTTACTAGTGGTGCGCTACCTACATCGTGTTGAAGGGGTTGCCTGTTCGATGCTGACACTACTGTGCTGCACAATTTTGCGTAGAAAGTCTTACTGGCACTCGAATGATGGTCAGCCACCCCCAACATTGGGAACAGACGCCGTCAATCAGATTTTCATCTCAGAAGAGGAGCAAACCCGCCCTTCTCTTTCAGCATATGCCCATAGTTTTCAATCAGCCATAGTGCCAATACCCAGACTGGCACCATGGAGAGGTACCATAGGAGTTTCTGAGTAAGAGGACCTCGAAAAGGGGTTATAAAAACCTTCAGTTACGTGAGGTACCAACGGTACGAAATGGCTTTTAATATACCTGTTTTGCATAGAATAAATTTGGGAGCTATGAGGTGAAGAACTGGACTGGAACAGAAACCCTAGTTCGTAGAGTTTGCCGTAGCTGGTGTAAGAATACGCAAGCGTGTTAGAGTCCAGAAATAAAATCTGCGGCCACAAATAACCGAACTGTTCAACCGTTCGGATGTCCATCTGCTAATAAGTTTGTGTGATGCACAAGTTGTAAACCAAAAATTACAATAAGGTCGTGAAACGCAATCAACTACATTAAAATGGTTTGCTAATCGCACTCTAACGCGACTTTTACGATTGATTTAAACAAGCATCCGTTAGCAAGATCAAATGTTCCAGACATTTATATTTTAAAAAGCCGATATACTCGAAACGGTTCGGTTAATGGTATGCGATAACACAATTTTTCCTAACGAAACGAAACGAAACGAAATTTAAAATGTCTATGTTGATTCGGATCGAAACGAAACGAAATATAGATTTACTTTCGAGACTTCGAAACGATACGAAATCAAGGTTCATTTAATTCGAAATTTTTCGAAACGAAACGAAATTTTAATTTTTTCCGCGGAATTTTTATTAAATTGGTTTTACATTATGTACGCAATTTCACTTTTTCGAAGTAAAATAACTGTTTTGCGAACAATAGAGTTATAATAACAGAAGAGGCAGTCGATGATGAATCATCATTAAATTCTCGCCGCATATCTTTGGCGATAGAGCCAGCATTTGTGCCGCTCTTAAGTATACTTCATATTGTCGCGCTTATCTTTTATTAGAATGCTGCGGCGGTCTTACACTCGCAGGCTTGACTGCGAAGGTAAACGTCAAGATAGTCGCAGTGTTAAACAGGAGGGTGAAACGCCTGTCATCCGCGGTACAATGGCACTCTACCCAACATCGGTTTTGGTACTTCTGGGTAGTATACCCGAATTCAACGTTCATTATGGGTGATTGGTTCATACGCAGTAAGTGTTAATTATCGGCAATTAACTTCTCCTGGCGAAAACTTCATCAAAACATTATCTTTAAAACAGTACAATTAGTTGAGGTACATCGAGCTTTTTGTGTTTGTACGGCTTCCTCATGTCGAGAAATAGTCCGTCGATACTTCCGAGGTTTTTTAATCACGATTTAAACGAAATTAAGACAAAAACATTGCACGCCATATTGAATGAATGGTGGGTAGGCGTATTAGCCTTCTCTTCAGTCCCCTGGTGTTAAAAGATAGGCAAAATTTTCCCGCTCAAAACAAAACCACGTGCTTTTCGGCAAATGACAGCAGTGTTCGATTGTATTAGTGAGAGGCAACCGGAGTCACTGAGTACATGGAGAGTGTTTATAATGGCAAGTGCATACGGTGGGTAAGATTTTCATAAACTCTGTCGTGTTTAGTGACCGTTGCGATTACCTGAGAAGCAATCAGCAGGAAGTCGCAGTATTCTATTTTATCTCGAGATGCATAATATTGTCTTGTCGACGTGGTTTTATAGTACTAAGTCAAAGAGCTAAGTCAAAATTAGAAAATGAATGCCTCAATTTATTTTTTTATTCAGTTGGATTCTCAATTATGTATCCACATTAAGCATATGCGGTATTTCGAAAAATTTCGTTTTAGGTGGTTCGAAACGAAATTCCGCGGAATTTCGCGGAATTTTAGCATGGCGAAATCGCATTTCATGATTTCGTTTCGTTTCGTAAAATTACAAAAATTTCGTTCGAAAAAACTAGCTTCTAACGAAATTTAACGGAATTCCGCGGAATTTCGAAACAAATTTAAACTTAAATCGTTCTTTATATTATCAAAAAGTTTGGCTGCGCCGCTAAACAAAATCGTTAAGTTGTTTTCAAAACTTTAGGTTATACATTTTTTTCTATTAACGCTTACTACATAACCTCATTATTAGTCGACAAATACGTATGAAGTTTTCTTCTATAAAACGTATGTAGTGTTTCCAAGTTTCAAATTTATATTTTGTGATATTTTTTACTATTTGTACAATATGAATGCGGAATCGATCGTGTTGCTGCTGGTCACGGGATGGCATCTTGTAGATGCGGATCACGTCAGCTAGTGTGGGAGAACGAAGTGAAAAAACTAATGTCTGCAGCGAAGAGCACAGAATTATTTAGTGCGGAATCGATCGTATTGTAAAAGCTTATTAAACGAAGCACATTGAATTGTATTGGATTGATTTGAAACACAGTTTTCGTCTTCTTGTTTTCAAAATAACTTTGTTTACAATAAATATTCAGTCGCTTACCTAGGGGCTTCACATGAATTACCTTCTCTACTAACCAACGATTCCTTTCCCATAGCGCTCACGGAGATGCAGAGCATTCCTCGGTCTTTTATAACAGCGGTTCTCAACCTGGGGTACATGTACCCCTGGGGGTACCACGGACGAAATGCTTAATGTCCAAAATACTTCCCTTATCCTATGCATGGCGATCAGTAAATCATGGCCTATTGAACCCTGTCCTTCACAACCAGTCCAATGGATGAAGAGATGTGGGACAAAAGATCAAAAGGGCAAATGTTAAAAATCTTCTATGCAATCTACCGGGTCAAAACAGAATGTTGAATAATATGTTAAGAATATGATTCTAGAGTCTACAGTTTCGAAAGCCTCCATTTGAAAGACATGAAGACTTTTTCCCGCAAATCTCAATTGCTTCGTTGCAAGAGAGTTGGAAGCATCCTTCTTCGCTTCTCGGAAGCCTCTTTCCAAGCAGCTCGGAAGCCTCCTTTCAAGTGACCCGGACTTTCTTTTAAGAGGCCCGGAAGCCAAGCTTTTTTTCTAGAAATTTCCTTTTATTTCTGCTTCTTTTAAAAGCCTCGGATCTTTTCAAGGCGCTCGGAAGGGATTTTTGAACAGGCTCGACAGCCTCATTTTAAAAGGCTCGGAAGCCTACTCTCCTCCTTTCTAGAGGCCCGGAAATCTTCTTTTAAGCTTTCTTCTTTAAACTTTCTTTTTTTTTCTTTTCTCCTTGTTTTAAAAGGCTCGGAAAGCTCTTTTCAAAAGGCTTGGAAGGCCTCTTTCAAGAGGCTCGAAGCGTCGGAATTCTTCTTCCCAATGCTTGGAACCGTTGTCTCGCAAGCCTCCTTTCAAGAGGCTCGGAAGCCTCCTTTCAAGAGGCTCGGAAGCCTCCTTTCAAGAGGCTCAGGGCCTCCTTTCAAGAGGCTCAGAGCCTCCTTTCAAGAGGCTCGAAGCCTCCTTTCAAGAGGCTCAGAAGCCTCCTTTCAAGAGGCTCAGAAGCCTCCTTTCAAGAGGCTCAGGCCTCCTTTCAAGAGGCCTCAGGAAGCCTCCTTTCAAGAGGCTCAGAAGCCTCCTTTCAAGAGGCTCAGCCTCCTTTCAAGAGGCTCAGAAGCCTCCTTTCAAGAGGCCTCAAGCCTCCTTCCAAGAGGCTCAGAAGCCTCCTTTCAAGAGGCTCGGAAGCCTCCTTTCAAGAGGCTCGGAAGCCTCCTTTCAAGAGGCTCGGAAGCCTCCTTTCAAGAGGCTCGGAAGCCTCCTTTCAAGAGGCTCGGAAGCCTCCTTTCAAGAGGCTCGGAAGCCTCCTTTCAAGAGGCTCGAAAGTCTATTTTCAATATGCTCGGAAGCCTTCAATAGTCAAAACATTTCCTACAGTCAGTCCCCTGATGTAAGAACTTAATTTTAATTGGGAAGTTTAAAAAATTGAAAATTTCAGACAAGTTTATTGAGAGCCATATATTCCGTTAGATTTCAGGTCCATTTTTGATATACTTGAAGAGCTACGACTATTTTCATTAACAGCAAAAAAAAATCATAGGGGGTACTTAAATTAATGCAAAAGTTCGAAGGGTACCTCTCGAGAAAAATGTTGAGAACCGCTGTTTTATAACAATGAGTGTTAACTAATTTTCCTCCCCTAATCCTAAATTGACTGTAAGGACTTGACCAGAATCGTTCATTTCATTCATTTATTTAGTCTACATCTAAACAGATAACACTGAATCAACAATTTGACGCCACAATACACGGTTCGAGGCCGCATCTCTCCATCCTCGGATACGCCCCACGCTCGCCAAGTCGTTCTGCACCTGGTCTGCCCATCTCGCTCGCTGCGCTCCACGCCTTCTCGTACCTGCCGGATCGGAAGCGAACACCATCTTTGCAGGGTTGCTGTCCGGCATTCTTGCAACGTGTCCTGCCCATCGTACCCTTCCGGCTTTAGCTACCTTCTGGATACTGGGTTCGCCGTAGAGCTGGGCGAGCTCATGGTTCATTCTTCGCCGCCACACACCGTCTTCTTGCACACCGCCAAAGATGGTCCTAAGCACCCGTCTCTCGAATACTCCGAGTGCTTGCAAGTCCTCCTCGAGCATTGTCCATGTTTCATGTCCGTAGAGGACTACCGGGCTTATTAACGTCTTGTACATGACACATTTGGTGCGGTGGCGAATCTTTTTCGACCGCAGTTTCTTCTGGAGCCCGTAGTAGGCCCGACTTCCACAGATGATGCGCCTTCGTATTTCACGACTAACGTTGTTGTCAGCCGTTAGCAAGGATCCGAGGTAGACGAATTCCTCGACCACCTCGAAGGTATCCCCGTCTATCGTAACACTGCTTCCCAGGCGGGCCCTGTCGCGGTCGGTTCCGCCCACAAGCATGTACTTTGTCTTTGACGCATTCACCACCAGTCCAACTTTTGTTGCTTCACGTTTCAGGCGGGTGTACAGTTCTGCCACCTTTGCAAATGTTCGGCCGACAATGTCCATGTCATCCGCGAAGCAAATAAATTGACTGGATCTGTTGAAAATCGTACCCCGGCTGTTACACCCGGCTCTCCGCATGACACCTTCTAGCGCAATGTTGAACAACAGGCACGAAAGTCCATCACCTTGTCTTTAGTCCCCGGCGCGATTCGAACGAACTGGAGTGTTCGTTGACCAGCATCGTTATCGGTCATGATTTGGAAACTCCGAAGCAAGTATACAATAAGAATAACTTTTTTGTATCCCAAGAATATTATTTAATTGGTGAGCTATGCATATTTGCTGTTTCTCGGACAATAATGATTAGCAAATACGATGTGTACAGTTAATCAAGCTAAGCTCTTCTTTAACTATTTCCACAATATGTAAGGAGCATTAAAGATTTGTGGGCATTTCTTCGCATGGAATTTGCAAAAAAAAAATCCAGGACGAGTTGAAAGATCATTAAAATTGCTGAAAGTTATTTACTTATGATTGCTTTTAGCTCATACTGACTAAAACAACTGTTCTCATATGCCAAGGACACACAGACAATAGCTCAGTTCGAGCTGATTGTATATAAGACTATGGGTCTGTGAAATTCAATCTGAAGTACATATCTTTGTGCATTTTAGAAAGGTGCACAGGATTCTTCTAGTGAGCAAATGTATGCTATATATATATGTAGACGAATAATAAGAAGGAATAAGTTTTGGCTGTTACACACTTTTCAAATATCAATTCTCTATCTGTGTATGCGCCTGGCAGATGTGGATACATAATTGAGTATCCCACTAAATAAAAAAATAAATTTAAGCATTAATTTTCTGATTTTGAATTAGCTCAATACTATAAAACCACGCTGACAAGACAATATGAAGTATGCTTCAGCATAATTACATTATTCTTAAGTGAACTAAGGTTTTAAACGAAATTTGATTCCGTTTATGAAAAATCCCACAATTTCTATATTTTTTTTATACTTTCTGATATGAAAGCGGCATAAATGCTGGGTTATTGCCTTATCGCCAATGGTATATGCGGCGAGAATGCGGTGATTTATCACAGACTGCCTCTTCTGTTATTATAACTCTATTGGTCGTAAAACAGTTATTTGACTTCGAAAAAGTGAAATCCGAATTGCGTACATAATGTAAAACCAATTTAATCAAAATTCCGCGGAAAAAAATTGAATTTTCGTTTCTTTTCGAAAAATTTCGAATCAAATGAACCTTGATTTCGTTTCGTTTCGAAGTTTCGAAAGTAAATCCATATTTCGTTTCGTTTCGATCCAAATCAACATAGACATTTTAAATTTCGTTTCGTTTCGTTTCGTTAGGAAAAAGTGTGTTATCGCATACCCTTAATCCACATCTGCCAAGCGCATACACAGATAGAGAATTGAAATTTGAAAAGGGCGTAACAGCCAAAACTTATTCCTTAACATTCCTTAACATAATTCCTTAACACTCATTGTTATAAAAGACCGAAGAATGTTCTGCATCTCCGTGAGTGTAACGGGAAAGTAATCGTTGGTTAGTAGAGAAGGTAATTCATGTGAAGCCCCTTGGTAACAGACTAAATATTTATTGTAAACAAAGTTATTTTGAAAACAAGAAGACGCAAACTGTGTTCCAAATCAATCCAACGCAAGATCAATGTACTTCGTTTAATAAGCTTCTACAATACGATCGAAACCGCACTAAATATTTTTGTGCTTTTCGATGCAGACATTCGTTTTATCACTTTGCGTTCTCCCACACTAGCTGGCGGCGTGATCAGCATCTACAAGATCGATTGTACACTGGTTAAACAAATGTCTGCTACGCTAGGTAGATTTTTTTTCACTTTGCGTTCTCCCGGACTAGCTGCCGTCCCATGACCAGCAGCAACACGATCAATTCCGCATTCACATTGTACAAATAGTAAAAAATATCACAAAATATAAATTTGAATCTTGGAAACACTGAGGACGTTTTATAGAAGAAAACTACATACGTATTTGTCGACTAAGAATGGGGTTATGTAGAAAGCGTTCATAGAAAAAAATACATAACCTAAAGTTTTGAAAACAACTTAACGATTTTGTTCAGCGGCGCAGCCAAAACTTTTGATAATATAAAGAATGGTTTAAGTTTAAATTTGTTCCGAAATTCCGCGGAATTCCGTTAAATTTCGTTAGAAGCTAGTTTTTTCTAGCGAAATTTTTGTAATTTTACGAAACGAAACGAAATCAAGAAATGTGATTTCGCCATGCTCAAATTCCGCGAAATTCCGCGGAATTTCGTTTCGAACCACCTGAAACGAAATTTTTCGAAATACCGCATATGCTTATTCGGTACACCTTGGTGTACGAGAAAGGCAAAAAGTGGTGATGTCAGAAAACGCGTGGATGCAATGCTCTTAGGAAACAACGCACTACGCGTTTAATATTCTTATTCTGGTTTGGACACAGAGCAGAGCCGCGTGGTGCCTCGTAGATTAGTGACGCAAAGTCGTTTTGCTCTGCCCTAAAAAAATATTACATTCTACATCCTGATGCCGAAAATCTCACTTTTACATACCTTCCTGTCAATTATTTGGACAATTTTTACACCCAGCCTGCATAATTTTAGGTCAAGTTTTATAACGTCCATCTAAACCACGATAAATATGAGGAAATTCCGAGAGGCGTCATTTGATCTTTTCCCTACCAAAAAAACTGAGCCCTAATTCGACGGGGCCATTCACCTTCCGAACGTCCTGTTTTACGATACATAAATAAGTGTATCTCGCATAAAAGTCACATCCCTTGTTGGGCCCAGCTGCAAAGAAACGAGTCCGTGTCGTCCATCCCAAGCTTTAGTGCCGATGTTTATTTTATATCAATTTTATTCGCCAAATCTGACACTAACTGGAACAACAACTGCCATGCCGGTCCCAAATTACGGCGGCGATTCTGAAACACTGGTAGCCATAGGTAGCAAAAGCCAACGGATACCGTTCTGGCGCAAATCACGAACATGACTCAAATTTCGAATATTGGCGTTAGAGCATCATTAAACCATTTTTCATAGATTGAAAATGAAAGATCGAGATCACAAATTAATTCGAAGTCACATGAAAAGGAAATTTTGAAGTGCCTGTTTGAAAGCAAACGTTTTGGGATTAAACTCATGCTCGAATTATGATTCGAAACGGTACACAGATTCCGAAATAACCGCACCGATTCTGTGATCTCGAATGAAAATAAAAGAGCCCCGTTGTTCCGTGCCCATGAGCGGGAAATTTCGTTTCCACTTGGGCTTTCGGGCAGAGCCGCCATTTGTTGGCGATACAGTCGGAAGATAAATAAGTTGACTGGGAGGATATTGTGCGTCGAGAGACAGTGGCAGCGATAGACGGCCGAGTCCTCCGCCATCCATAATGAAGAAAGAGCTTTGCCATTAGCTTTCCATGGGAACCGGGCGGTGCGGCCATACGAAAAGAAGGAATGGGTGGGTGGAATACTGAAACGCACTTCCCGCTGTCGGGTTTTGTTTTTGTTTGTCACGAGCACCTGGTCGTCACGCTGCCTGCTGTCGCCGCCGGGTCGCTGATTCCCCGGGATGCCAGGCGATGCTTTTGGACGTCCCAAAAGAGTTAGGTGATGTATTTTAATATTAAGGAAGCTGAAAAATATCAGGGCTACCATTGTCCTTGTTGGCCTTGAAAGAATATTAATTAAATTATTTTAAGGATTTGTTTTTCATTCAATATTTTCTATTTCAAGTGCCATCACAGAACCATGAATGCCAGGAATTATTTTTGTCAATTAAAAATTGTTCGGCGAGATAAAGTTTTGCGGGTGAGCTTTAGTTTTTTTTATCACAAAACGGAATATATCTGCTCATCCTTGGCACCGCTGCTGATTCCATTATTGTTTGTGCTCACGCAATACGCTCAGCTGCGCTGCTCGTCAGATGTCGGGTGGCTTGGTCGGAAAGCGACAGCGAATGATGACAACAACAACAATGTCTTCTTCGCGAGGGACCAGGTACTGGTAGTAATATAAATTAATGATCACCGAGAAGGTGAATAAATTGGGATTGAGATAGATTAGGATTTTCTGGTGCGTCACTTTGCTCTTGTTTAATTATTAACACCACTATATGAATAATTGTACCCATCTAAATCAACGTCTCGAAAGCACTCTCGTTTTGACAGTAAAGGACTTTCTTCGAACTAGCGTAGAACAAAAAGCAAAGAAAAACACTAAAACACCCGATGCACGATAAGAAAGATTGAAGGATTAAGCAAATTCGCTGTTTTTGGTCTTTATATTTTGCGAGCAGAGTCTCTTTTGTTCTGCGGAGCAATTCTTCTCCTTCTACAAGGATGGGCTCCATCACCAACGGCGGAGAAATGGGATATTAGAGATCATTATCGTCGTCATTCCGGGCTCACGATAATGGCGCACTGGATTAGGGGGAAATTAATTAAATTTGGATTGCTGTGAACACGGAGTGCTTGCACGGTAGAGGTAGGAATTGCTGTCGCGTGTTAAATATTCATTAAAAATGTCGTCACCTATGAAAGATAGCGCGTGTTGTTTGCGTCTGTCGAACAAATGAAAGCCGTGAAATAATTCGATTGATGTTACCCTCTGAAGTTGAACGACAACAGCAGTTAACTGCTCAAGTTTAATATTTTCCAACGGCTTATGTCAGTTTGCAATAAGTTAGATTGATTTAATTTTTTTCCGGGCAAATTAAAGGCAATTGACCAACACATGATTCATCTTGACCTAATTGATCACTGAAATTTGGCTACTTATCCAGAATGATTTTCCTGCTTCAACAGCTGTTAGAACTTAAGCAGGATTTCAAAAATAAACTTACTTGAATGGTTAAATGATTAGCATTAGTAGAGGGAATTTAAACATGGTGTTTAATTAAAATTTTAAAGCTACGATCTCGATTTTCATCTTAATGATTTAAACGTTGATTTTGTATTTCGGATTCATACCATGTCCGTCCATGTGACTAGAATGACATTTTTCCGGCTGGTCATATCAGTTGAACGAAGTAGTTATTCAAATAACATAATAATTGACGCTTTACTTTTACTCAAAGATCACAAATTGTATAGTTTCTGTGCAATATTAAGGGACGAAATGACAAACATTTAAATTGTCGATCGGCTAAGTTTCAGTAATAATAAAGTGCTATGTAGAAAAAAATCCTACCTTAAACTTTTTGAAGGATCGACTGTTTATTATTATTTCAGCTTAAACTGACTACACAGTCTTTAAAGATTGAAACAAGATTTTTATTTACAAATAAAAATATTGTTTTATTCTTCAAAGACTGCGTACCCAATTTAAGTTGAAAGTCCAACCTTATATGTTATGAATTATTCTATTATCAACCAAACATATTCAGTCAACTGAAGATAATCAAAAAGTATCTATTGGAAAACCCCAAAATGATAGTCTAATCATAATATTGTATAACGTCTGAGGGGCCCTCCTTAGCCGTGCGGTAAAATGCGCGGCTATATAGGAAGACCATGTTGAGGGTGGCCGGTCTTGGCAATTTTCGGTTTGGAAATTGTCTTGACTTCCCTGGGCATAAAAGTATCATCGTGTTAGCCTCAAGATGTACGAATGGAAAAATGGTAACTTAGCTTAGAAACCTCGCGGTTAATAATTGTGGAAGTGCTGAATGAGCACAAAGCAGCGAGGCGGCAATGTCCCAGTGGGGGATGTAATGCCAATAAGAAGAAGAAGAACGTCTGATTTGTACTGAGTTCTTATTTCACATTGTCAAAAGCAAAGCACTCAATCAAACTGCCTACGCTTCAAACGATTCGCTTATTTTATGACGCCAGAAATAAAAACCCGCATTAACATGTTAGTAAACTTCGTTGAAAAAAAAAAATAAAAAGCGAAGGCAACGTAAAAAATGAAGTAATAAATCGCAGAAAAAAATATTTTAAGCTCTTTTTAGTGGACCAAGTCGATTCAAGTACAAGACACTAAAAACGACCTCACAGATGAGGTCGAAATACGTATCTGGAAAGATAACAAAACGTAGTGGAATCAAATGGAGAGTACTAAACTCGTTTTAGACGGTTCAATAAATCGCGCTAAACTAGTTTCATTAGGCCGAAAACAATTTTAAAAACAAAATATTGAATTTAAATAAAACCTATAACTAAGACCGCTAGAGGTATGCACCGGTCCAGAAATCGTCGGCGGCTGCGTTAGTCGTGATTTTGCTCTGTTGTGGCACGCCAGCAGTTATTTTAACCGTCGGCGGCGGCGTTAATCGGAGTGCCAATATTTTATTGCACTTGATTGGCTGGAAAGTTTTAAGGATTTTCCTCGATATTATTTTCAACACACCAAAAAAATATTAATATTACAGGTGACGTATCTGAATAAAATCACACAAAGCCACATGAAAAAAATCTGAATCGTTTTGACGTAGAACTTACGTCTTTCTTTACTATGACTTGACTTGATGGGCTACAGCTCTTCGATGAACCTACGCCGAATGGAGTATCCTTCTCCACTGGACTCGATCCTGGGCCAATCGCTTCCAGTCACCCTGAACATTGAGCGCCCTCAGGTCCTCTTTAACCTCTTAGCCATCGTGTACGCGGCCTTCCACGAAGCCTGCGGCCTCTTCCGGGTTCTCTACTAAATATTATCTTCGCTTGACGTTCTTCTGGCATACAAACAACGTGACCAGCCCACCGTAGTCTGCCGTGTTGTATAAGCTTAATAATATCCAGCCCTTTATACACCTGGTACAATTCGTGATTCATGCGACGCCACCAGATACCGTTCTCCTGTTTACCTGTCCGCAGCACCTTACGCTCAAACACTCCGAGAGCTCTCCGATCAGCCTCCTTTAACGTCCATGTCTCATGGCCGTATAAAGCCACCGGAAGAATCAGAGTAGTATACAGCACGAGTTTTGTTTTCGTTTGCAGACTACGGGACTTAAGCTGGTTACGAAGTCCGTAATAAGCCCTATTTGCAGCTGCAATACGCCTTTTCACCTCGCGGGTAACATCATTATCGTACGTCACTAATGTTCCAAGATACACAAATTCTTCTACCACTTCAAATTTTTCACCATTCAGCACTATTCCGCTACCACCACCACTAATGAACCCACGTTGATTGCCAGCGACCATGTACTTTGTTTTGCTGGTATTGATCGTGAGTCCAATCCTCGCTGTCTCCCTCTTAAAAGGCGCAAAAGCCTCTTCCACGGCACGGCGATCAATTCCGATAATATCTATATCGTCCGCAAATCCCAGGAGCATATGCGATTTTGTGATAATGGTACCGCTTCTTTGCACACCAGCTCTCCTAATCGCTCCCTCGAGCGCTATATTGAACAGTAGGTTCGAGAGTGCATCACCCTGCTTCAATCCATCTAAGGTAACAAATGACGTCGATATTTCATCCGCAACCCTTACACTTGATTTCGATCCGTCCAACGTTATACGAATCAGCCGTATCAGTTTCGTCGGAAAACCATGTTCAAGCATAATTTGCCATAATTCATTCCGTTTCACTGAGTCGTACGCCGCCTTGAAATCAATAAACAGATGATGTGTCTGCAAGTTGTACTCCCGGAATTTTTCAAGGATTTGTCTCAGGGTAAACATTTGATCCGTCGTTGATCGGCCCTCACGAAAACCCGCTTGGTATTCGCCGACGAAGGACTCTTCAAGCGGTCTCAATCTGTTGAACAGAATACGGGACATAATTTTGAACGCCGAATTAAGGAGGGTTATTCCTCGGTAATTGGCGCACTCCAGTCTGTGCCCTTTCTTAAAGAGAGGGCAAATGAGGCCGTCCAACCAGCTAGCAGGCATTTCCTCGTCTTCCCATATTTTCGACATAATATGGTGCAGAACTTCATAAAGCTGCTCACTGCCATGTTTGAGAAGTTCAGCCGGGAGCTGGTCCTTCTCCGCAGCCTTATTGTTTTTCAGCTCTTTAACAGCTTTTTTAACATCATCTAGTGTAGGTGACTCCACAGCTTGTCCATCGTCGCTAATATTTATTCTGTTCACCGATGCACCGTCACTTCCTCCATTCAACAAAGTCTCGAAGTGTTGCTTCCACCTGGCAGCCACTTCAGTTTTATCTGTCAGCAAATTCCCTTGTTGGTCATTGCACATGACGGGAGATGGCGCTGTCTTTCTCCGCACGCCATTGACAGACTCATAAAACCTCCGCATATCGTTCTGCTCCATTTTTCCCTGCGCCTCACTAATAACTTATTCTTCGTACTCTTTTTTCTTCCTGCGGTGGGTTCGTTTTTTGGCTGTTCTTGCTTCCTTGTACCGATCTCTATTCGATCGGGTACCTGACACCAACATCCGGCTTCTGGCAACGTTCTTCTCGTCTGTCACTCTCTGACAGTCCACATCGAACCAATCCGTCCTGGGTCGCCTCTGTGCAGTGCCTACCACTTCTCGTGCTGTTGTGCTCACCGCTCCATGGATCGACTCCCATAGATCGTTGATGTTGTCGCTAAAGTTGATTGCACTTATCCGTTCGTCGAGCTTCTGGCGGTACTCAGCTGATACTCCTTCCGCCGACAATCGCTGGATATTGTAACGCATCGTTCGTTTTATATAGTTGACAAGCGTGATCGAATTTTACTGACAACGAGGTAGTGATCTGTGTCAATGTTCGGACCTCTGAATGTCCGCACATCGATAACATCCGAGAAATGGCGCCCATCCACCAGAACATGGTCTATCTGGTTGCAAGTTTCACCATTTGGGTGTCTCCAGGTGTGCTTTCGGATGTTCTTTCGTGCAAAGTAGGTGCTACTGATGGCCATCCCTCTGGCAGCAGCAAAATTTACTAGCCGCAGGCCGTTGTCATTGGTAGCGGAGTGAAGGCTCTCCCTACCGATTATGGGACGGAAAAGTCCTCTCTACCGACCTGAGCGTTAGCGTCTCCGATAACAATTTTCACGTTATGCTTTGGGCACTCTCCATAGGCTTTATCAAGACATTCATAAAACGTGTCCTTCACGTCGTCGGATTTATCGTTTGTCGGTGCGTAAACGTTGATTAGGCTGTAATTGAAGAATTTGCCCCGTATCCTCAACACACAGATTCGTTCGCTAATGGGTTTCCATCGCATCACTCGCTTCATCTGCTTGCCCATCACTACGAAACCAACTCCATGCTCTGCTTTTTCACCGCCGCTGTGATAGATGTTATACTTGAATGCAGTATTGGTCGTGGGGTCCACGGCTCGGAATTCACGTTCTCCGGATCTAGGCCATCGGACTTCTTGAATAGCAGCCACGTTCACTCCAACCTTCTGCAGTTCACGAGCCAGAAGGCTCACTCGTCCAGGTTCATTTAGGGTCCTGACATTCCAGGTACCGAGTTTCCAATCATAGTCCTTATTTCGTTGCCGGGTCGGTTGCCAAAAATAACGTTCTCTTTTTTTTCTATCTCCATTTTTCGTGGTATTTGAGAGGCTTCAGTAAGCTACCTTACCGGGGTCGCGTTACCTACATCGCGATGATGGGGCTGCCACCTTAGGTGTAGCGTTAAGCTGAAAGGGAAAATTTTGAACATTACTAGCGCCTTTATTTTTCGATAGATTTTGATTATTTATATATCAATCGACTTGGACACTCTCCAGCAATTTGCCAATTTCATTGAAACTTAAGATTATTAACGATAAGCTATTGAAAATTTCAATTCTTGTCAAAGCCAGCAAAATTTTCATATGTATGTAACCAATCCCGTGCATCCCTAGCACGGACATCAGAATGCTGTGAGTCACGGGCCTTCGGGTCCACCGCAAGATTTTCTTTGTGTATAAAAGAAGCAGTGCTTGCCGTGTGCGAGTCAATACAATTTGTGACAGCAGCGTGAACTGACGTTCTTTTTGCTCGCCCATTTTTCGTATAGTTCGTTCGCTGTGTTCACCTACACAGCATGTAGTCGCCAGCGGGAGAGCTGCCGACTATATGCTGTGTAGGTAAACATTTTTAATTATGATAGTATTTCAAGCTTTTAATACTATCATAATTAAGAAATCTATATATGCCCTACATTTGCTTGAATAAATAAGGGCTTAATAGTTAGAAACAAAGCAAATCTAATTATTTATTTGATTATTAATTTTGTTTCCAGAAGTTTTGAATAAACAAATTGCTGATAATTCTACACAGCATGGAAGTTGTCGTTCCAATATCAATACCTTTAAGACTCCATAGATCCAAAAGTTATAAGTTAAATGTTAGTACGTTACGTTCATACAAGTCCTACGTCTACTCGCGGTTATGTTAAAAACATTACCCGTTGCTCGTTTTTCAATGTCGGATGATTTAAAATTACATTTCACGGAACCTAAGCACAACACCCGGTGCGATGCACTTAGCGCACAAGCCGTGAAATTACTTGATGACTTGATGCAGTGAAATACTTGTTCAGTGCAAATCGTGGAATCTGATTTACTTCGACCACCCCTCTTTCAAGAAACAAAGATAACTGTGTAGTAACGTGTTGGACTCTCATTGAGCGGGCTTTTGTTCGATTTTCGCTCGTAAATGAATAGGGTTTCTTACCCCATTCCCGGCCTAACATGCATACGAATGCATCATTTAATTGATATCTATGACACGAAGCAACTTTTCCGTGAATTACTGCAATGGAGTTCTCTTCTGCTTAAAATATCTATTCTTGCTAAAAATTGTTTGAAAAAGATTTTATTTGATTTAAATTAACGAGGTGCAGCACTCATTTCAGTCATAGCTATCGCATTTCCGGCACACTTCAAACTAGTTTCCGGGCTAAACAAAATTTCACTCAATCTCTCAACATCTCACTCTCATTCTCTCTCGGGACGGTAGAAAATGCGACGTAAACAAAATTATGCACGCTCTACGAGAACATTATGCCAGATGGTATTATTTATAATAATTTTTGTTTGATTGAAAGGATATATTCACTTAACCAATTTCCTTTCAAACACTTAAAAACTGTATTTTTGAAATCGAGAGAAATATGAATGACATGATAGCGTCAACGTATTAGATAGTTTTCCTATTAACGATGAAGGATTATTTTCATACTAAAAAGAATCTTGGCCATTTGGCAGCACGGTGCGGCTAGAAGTTCTTAGGCCGAGGTGAATTTTTGTTCGGTTTGAGGATACATTTTTTAATGTATTCTAATATGTTTATATAAGTTCTAGTGATACCAACAAATAGAAAAATTGAAGTGCGTGAATTTAGGATTTAGGTGGTTAACAGCTTCATGCAATGATTGTGATGATTTTCAGGTAGATGTTTATTTGATGATACCATTGTAAAAGTGGAAAGAATCACTCCGGCTCAGTGGTGTAGCAACGAAGAACGAATCAACCGTCTAAGACGAATTAAGTACTCTCCATTTAATTCCACCAGTTAATTTTCGTTATCTTTGCAGATACGTATTTCGACCGCAACTGTGTGGTCGTCTTCAGTGTCTCGTACTTGACTCGACTTAAATGGAGAGTACTTAATTCGTCTTAGACGGTTGAATACATTCCACTAAAAGAGCTTTATATATTTTTCTGAAGAACGAATGTTCGGAACCCACATTTTTATTTTCTGTTATTGGAGCAAATGGAACCAAATTGGCATGTGTACTACACATTGTGTAGGCAAATGGTGGCTCTCTATTGTGGTTCGAGACCCCTTTCCCCTCAAGGTAAAGGGTGAAAACGAATACAACTGTTTTTTCTACCGTCTAAGACGAGTTTAGTACTCTTCATTTAATTCCACCAATTATTTTAATATCTTTGCAGATACGTATTTCGACCAAACTGTGTGGTCGTCTTCAGTGTCTCGTACTTAACTCGACTTGTTTTTTCTAACTAATTAAGAGTGAAACGAAGCTTGACGGGTCAGCTAACATAAAATAAGAAATAATTGAAGAGAGATCGACTGGAAGATTTCTTCTTAAATTTTTTGGCTTTCTCAGTCTTATGTATTCAGAACGATGAGTTTTGTTTTGCCTGACGTTTCGGCCTTTTATTTGGGCATTTTTAAAGGATGACAGTAGACCAATGGTCCCCAGCATGCTTGCTATCAAGGGCCGCAAAGAAATTTTAAGCAGTTGAAGCGGGCCGCATTATATTTGCAACATTTGGTTTTCAATTCATATTGCATATTACAGAACATTGACCCGTATCGCTGGGTAGACACCCTTACGCGGTGTGTTACGGGGTAAGATCTACCACGGTTACATTGTTAGCTACAGGCAAATCCTGATCCAACGAATTCTTCTTCTTCTTATTGGCATTACATCCCCACACTGGGATAGAGCCGCCTCGTAGCTTAGTGTTCATTAAGCACTTTCACAGTTATTAACTGCGAGGTTTCTAAGCCAGGTTACTATTTTTGCATTCGTATATCATGAGGCTAACACGATGATACTTCTATGCCCAGGGAAGTCGAACCCAGCCACCCTCAGCATGGTCTTGCTTGGTAGCCGCGCGTCTTACCGCACGGCTAAGGAGGGCCCCCAACCCAACGAATACCTTCCTCATTATCCAACTCCAGGGTACTTATGAGGGGCTTTGGGACAGCTCGTCGAATGACATTTTAGTCAAATTGGTAGTGAGGAGTTCAATCAGCAGCTGAAGAAACGAATACGGATACCAATGAGGATTTTTCACCTAGGCTAACAGAAACTTCAGTATCTTAGATACTGATGGTGAAATATCCTCTGATCTATTTTTCTGAACATGGCCACAAACCAATGATATCAATGTTATTTTGCCAATACTTCATCGTAGTCGGCTTTGGAACATTTAGTCTAATGACATTTGGTCAAATGACATTTGGTCAAATGACATTTCGTCGAAAGGACGTTTAGTTAGTAGAATGGAAATGGTTTTCTTATTCTTTTCATTCAAACTCTTTCTTCCACTCAATATTTATACAATAATTAGTTCAGAATAAAATTTCAATCATAATTCGTTTATTATTGGCCGAAAATTTAATTTAGACCAAATGGTCATATAACCTAATCTATTTGACGTCATGTCTATTGAAGAATTTATTTATTATTTTTTTCATTTATTCGACTGAATTCGTAGTCGGTTAGAGGGGTTCACCAAAGTCACCGTTTTCAAATTATTTATTTTTTTTATGATTATCATTCTTTGGACAATATTTGAGCAATAATGATGTGACTTTTATAAACACCAAAATAAACCATTCATTTTTCAATTGTTATTGACTTAAGTTCTTCTTTTAAATAGGCATTCGACAGAACGTCATTAGACTAAATATACTAAGATTTTTAATTCGAAAATCCGCTTTTGAACAAACGTCATTCGACCAAATGTACGAAGATTCTTCATTCTAAAATCTTATTTCGACTAAATGTCCTTTCGACCAAATGTCCTGCGTCCTGCGAGTAAGTAGGTACTATGGATGCCGATGAGTCGATGAACGTTTTTAACAGTAACAATGTTCTAGAAAGATGAAGCAGAACTATCAACAAATTCACCCGACACAAAAATTTGGAATCAAAACCATTTACGGCACCACACTAATGCTATTGCTTGATCATGACTTCAAACTAGCAACGGTGGATGGTGTGCAAAACTGTGTGAAGATTTCGGGCGAACACTCCAGTTCGTTCGAATCGCGCCGGGGACTAAGACAAGGTGATGGACTTTCGTGCCTGTTGTTCAACATTGTGCTAGAAGGTGTCATGCGGAGAGCCGGGTGTAACAGCCGGGTACTATTTTCAACAGATCCAGTCAATTTATTTGCTTCGCGGATGACATGGACATTGTCGGCCGAAGCACTCGGAGTATTCGAGAGACGGGTGCTTAGGACCATCTTTGGCGGTGTGCAAGAAGACGGTGTGTGGCGGCGAAGAATGAACCATGAGCTCGCCCAACTCTACGGCGAACCCAGTATCCAGAAGGTAGTTAAAGCCGGAAGGGTACGATGGGCAGGACATGTTGCAAGAATGCCGGACAGCAACCCTGCAAAGATGGTGTTCGCTTCCGATCCGGCAGGTACGAGACGGCGTGGAGCGCAGCGAGCGAGATGGGCAGACCAGGTGCAGAACGACTTGGCGAGCGTGGGGCGTATCCGAGGATGGAGAGATGCGGCCTCGAACCGTGCATTGTGGCGTCAAATTGTTGATTCAGTGTTATCTGTTTAGATGTTAACTAAATAAATGAAATGAAATGACTTCAAACTACCGGGGAAAGCTATTTCTTTTATTTTAATTCAATGAATTTGCATCGAAAACGATTTAAAAGTTTTGATTGAAGCCAAAATCTGTCTTTTTTCATTTCCCCTTGAGTTAGAACATACATGGGGCAAGTGGAACATATTTGAACAATATTTCCGGTTTTAGCTGTTTTCAGAGTGTTTTCTAGTGAAAAATAACTTCGACACTCATATATCATATAGACCTGATTCAGATTCAGTTGATATCGTAGGTTTTGTTGTTAAAAAGTATTGTACAGTTGATTACCAAATGTGAATTTTACATTCTGAAAATTATCTCCCGCATGAAAAAAATCAATGGTTATAACTACCTATGCGTTTACAGTGCAAATAATCTATTTATTTTACAATAAGTCAACAGTCTTGTGATTTGATATTTTCAAACTTCGCATCAGATTTACAGATTTTCAGATAAATAAATTGCTTAAGACATAAATTGGCAATTTCGTTCTATTACAAATTTACAACACTGCGCATCGCCTGAATAAAAACGTTTCTTTTGAAGTACTGATTTATGTAATAATTTGTGTTCTAAACAGAGAAATATTCATTCGAAAAGTGAATAAAGATTTGCTTATCCTTTCCACCTAAAACATTTGGTACAAAAGTAAGCTAATGGAAAGCAAGACAACAGCCAACTAAAAAGTAAATCGACTGTTGTCTTGTTTCCATCCATGATTTGAAAATATTACAACTTAGAAATAATATGAACATTATATCTACATTCCTCAAATTAGTTTCGTTCGACAGTATAAAACAGAATAGGTCTCACTTGCCCCGTTTGAAGGGGCAAGTGCGTCCTACAGGTAAATGTATTTCAGTCAATGTCAACTTTTTTTATTGCTAGGTTATCGATCAACTCAGTGTAACTTCTGAACCCCTTAGCCGATTTCTTCCAAATTTGGAACACACATTCTTTATCTTAAGGAAACGACGATAGGGAGGTTAGGCATGCTCTTTGGAAATAAGAGATGGTATGGGGGGAGGGGTATTGTTTAGCAATCGATCAACTCAATGTAAGTCTTGAGCCCCATGACCGATTTGAACCAAATTTGTATCAAATATTGTCTGTCCTAAGAAAACGATTTTAGTGGATATGGGTAGGTCCTTTTAAAATGGGGAGGTTTTATGAGAGGGGTATTGTTTAGTTAGCGATCAATTCAACATAACTTCTGAACCCATTCACCGATGTTAACCAAATTTGTCTAAGGAAGACTATGTCAGACTGGGTAGGACTGTCATAGCTGAACGAGAGAGGGTATATTTATTAAACGAACAGTTTAGTATACCTTTTTATCGCATGGGTGAATTCAAATCAAATATTTAAACACGTATTGTTTACCCAAAGGAAATTATTTTAGAGAGGCCGGGAGGAGTTTTTGAAATGCGAGAGGATGTTGGGGTTGGATATTGTTTAGAAAACGACTTAATTTAAAATCCCTCTTATTTAGTTCATCCGAGGTTCTTTGACATTGTACAATGCTCCGAAAACAATTCCTCAAAATCGTCGACAGTAACATTTCCCTGAATGAAGCAGGTCATTAACATAACGCTATTTGGCATAAGGTCATTCAACATGAAGTGAATTTGGGATAATACTGAACAGCAACGGAAAAATCTTTCATAGAAAGCATGCATTTGCTGGGTATAAAGCAATGATAAATGTTACCCTTTATCGGAATCATAGTTTGCCCAGTGAAAAGCAATGAATAATGTGTTTCCCTCTGGATGGTGGATGTGATTGCTCCTTTAAAAGTAGGCATTTTCTTGGAATAAGGCAATGATGGGTGTGATCCCTTCTTTAAAAATATGCATTTGCCCGAAATGTGACATCGGTGGATTTTTTCCCTTCTTTAGAAATAGACGTTTGTCCGGAATAAGGCTATTCAAACCCACAATCCCTTCTTCAAAATCAGTCAATATTTCCAAAAGTCTTCTTTTAATCAAATGATAAAGTATCAACAAGTAAACACAGTTACCCTGTTAGGCAATTGGTTAATTATTTTCAGATTGTGAAAAAAAAACTGCAAACCAAACTGGCAACTCCGAGCAAGGCCGGGTACATAAAGCTAGTATGCAATAACATTAGCATAAGCATTGTTACGGCATAGCTTGTAGATTAGACACTAGTGATACTCATGTTTTACTTTTGAGATCCTTATTTAGACTGTTATAAGAAATCAAGAGGTCCTTGATTTCAGTCTTAAACAAAAATTACAAAAGCATAAGGATTTCTACTCCTGGCCACGCCCATTTTCACCGTAACTAGTGAGAGGGAGGAAGTGTTGATGTGGAACTTACTTAACGAGAGGCCTCCGACTTAGCGACACCCTCATAAGAATCTATACCATTTCGTCGAAAGACATTTCGTCGAATGACATTTGGTCGAATGACATTTGGTAGAAAGGACATGGAGCCAGTGGAGATATATCAGCTTCCACACTGATATTCTTCCCTCCCCCTTCATACGGGAGCTTGGCAGAAGGAAGGTCGTGTGATATGTGCCGTCACAAATATTGCCCTCCGCTCGCTTTCAAATCGACTTCTATAAAAACATTCTTCATGCCTGCCGTATCCTGACGGAACTATCAATTCTATACTTTCGCCTCTAATTCTATCATGAACATGTACGTCCAAGTTTGGAAGATGATATTAGCATTTCCATATCATTGTAAATCGTTTAACTTCACGTAGAAGTAACACACACGAAATCATTAATTTAGTAAAACTTACCATATTGAATACATAAGACTGAGAAAGCCAAAAAATCCAAAATAAAGAATAATGAATAAAGAGTAAAGAAGAAAGGAGGAAGAAGGATGAAGAAAGAAGGAAAAAGAAAGACGGATATAGGAAAAGGGAGGAGGAAAAAGCAAGAAGAGCAATTCTCTGTGAAATCAAGGGTCGATTTATTTTTGTATTTTTTGATTTCTTTGAAATTTTGCATATACATTCTTTATGATCAAAAACAAAATTTGCATCATTGCTTTGCCATTTGCATTGGCCTTGGCAAAAACACCTTGAACACTTTAAAAAATTAACTTAAAAACGGCTTGTCCGATCGTTTTGATGTCTTCGCAAAGTTTTAGGTAATCAATGAGGCTATGTGAAAAAAATATAAACTGTGGAAAAAAATTGTTCGAACATTGAAAAGAAAACTTTAAAATCGATTTCCCAAAATCGATTTTTTCAATATTTTTTATTTTTTGATATGTTGTAGCAGATAATATATGTATTTTTTTGCACTATGAGTCATAATGGAGAAATGTTGGACAAAAAAGTTATAATTTTTTTTTTAGTTGGTTTTTTAAAAATGATCGAAATATTTTTTTACGTTTTTATCGACCCGATTTTAAAAAAGTACGGTAAATATCCAATGGAAAAGGTACACAGTAAGTTTTATCGATAAAAACATTGAAAAATATTAATACTACCTTATCACAAAGCAATCATTGCTTCGCCATACTTTTCAAAATAACAGAACTGTAAATCTGCCCTGGATATATTGTTTTTGAGATTGTTTAGTTGCTGTTACGTCTTGATGTTTAGTAGCTTTAAAAACTAAGTCTAGACAAACATTTAGAAAGGTGTAACAACCAAAATTTATTCCTACTGATTCTTTATCCTTTTTATGTAGACCTGTAGAATACATTTTGGCTGTTCCGCCCTTTTCAAATGTTGGTCTAGAAGTAGTTCAGCCACTATAAGTTTGATAATCACCTAATTTCATTCGCGTGATGTCGAGACTAATGTCCAATAACTAAACGGACATATGTACAGAATAAACCTTGTCGACAGCATCTTTTGTATGTGCGGAGCCGGTTATGATGACATCGATCACGTAGTTTGGTTCTGCTCGGAAAATGACGCCTCCAGAGAGAAATCATTGGATACCCTTGAGGCCCGAGGTAAACAACCCTTCAGAGAAGTTCGAGGTATTTTGGGAGATCGTGATGTTGTCTATATGCAGGTCATTTACAGCTTTCTTTGTACTTCTGACATCTCATTAACAGAAAAATGCGAAACATGCAGTTTGTAATTTGGCGCATACGTCACTTTTTCAGATTACGGCAGTGAAGGTGTCCGGTATAGAAAATTTGATCAACTGTCCAGTTTATAAAAGTCTCTTGTAGTTGTAGTTTTCCCAAAAAGATCTCTCTTAAACCCAACAGAATGGTCGCCTTTTCTTTTGTAGTTTCGTACTTTCAGGAACCGGACCTATTCATGTGTTAAAGGACAGCCCTTGCCTATCTCATCATGTATGTCAGGTCAAGGATGTTACCGATCATTTAGTAATTTTAATAATTTGCGCTAGATCATTTAGTAGTTTTTGCCTTTCTCGTATACTAAGGATACGTAAAGGCTATATGATCACTCCCAAAACCAAACTTTTGATAGAAGGCTCGGACACCCATAGTATTATATACCAATCGACTCAGTTCGACGAATTAAGGTGATGTCTGTTTGTGTGTATGTATGTGTTTGTGTGTGTATATGTGTGTATGTGTACAAAATTTTGTAGACACACTTTTTGGAACTTAGCATTGGCCGAATTGCTCGTAACAATTTCCATTCGACTGAGAATCCATTATTTGCTATTGAAAATTGGCCAGATGGGAATATGGGATCAGAAGTTATGGTCAAAATACTATTTTCTATGCGCAAAACACGCTATACAAAACACTCACTCATATTTTTCAGTATTTTTTTTGCATGAGAAAGGCACCAACACCGCTAGGTGGATGATTCAGGGTTTTTCAATAACTCATTCCAAAAGCTGAATTTCAAAATGTGTTGTATGGTGGACTTCTAGTGCGAAGGTTTTTCTACAACTCTGCCTAATGGCACGTTGTTAGAATTCAACTAATGACGGAGTTATGGCGCTAGTTGCAGTAACTTAAACTAAATGATTGGAGTTTTGTTGTCATTTAGTCTAAGTTACTGCAACTAGCGCTATAACTCCGTTACTAGTGGAGTTCAAACAACGAACCATTAGGCAAAGTTGTAGAAAAACCTTTACACTAAAAGTCCACCATACAACACATTTTGGAATGAGTTATTGATAAACTACTAAATGATCGAAAGCAAATTACTAAATGATCGATAACATCCTTGGTCAGATATTTAGAGTGCCCTCAAATAAAAGTAAGTGAAAAATAAATTTTTTACAGGACCGTTGAATGTTATTTACTGCTTTATTAGTGGGAGTTTATTCTGCATCCTATACCTCTTCTTGGATAAATAGGTCAAGTCCTGACTCCTGTGTGTAATTAAGTCTTGAAGTTCCTCTTATTTTGCTAACGGCGTCATAGAAAACGATACACGTGTGCTTCCATCGCGGGCAAAAACCGTTCAACAAACATTGAAAGCTAATAAAGCACTTTTCACAAAATAGTTTTCTTCAGCTAGGAAACTAGCTTATTCAACTAAAATTGTTTGTTGGGAGAACTTACAAATAAATATCGCTTTAATCCCTCTTCCACGGCTGGAGACTCAAAGTCCATCCAACTGGGAGGCTACTATTCGACTTCTTTGTTCAGTTGACCTCCGAGCAGTTTGCTCAATGTTAATAAAGAGATACTAATCATAATGGCAAATACCATCCATTTCATGCTCACGTAGTCCTATCACCTTGCTACAACCCAATTGGGCTGCTCTAAGTTTTTCAAATCTTACGAGTAAGGGCTACACAGCAACAACATGCTGAAGGTGGCAGGGTTCCGAATCCGGTATAGAAAATTGGGTCAACTGCCCAGTATACTGACCCAGCTTGGTATGGGAGAAAAAAAATGTTTTTATGTCCTTTTACGAAACTTTCAGCAAAAAAATATCGGTTCCACGGGCACCCTTCAGGATTGTGTCTTTCAGTGAATTCGATAACATTTTGTTCTAGGCCAGTATACTGTCCAGGTTCTAAAAGTCTCTTGGTTATGTTTTCCCAAAAAGACCATTCTTGAAACACTGGAACACTAAACCTCGCTTTTTCTTTTGTAGTTTTGTATTTTCAGAAACCGGCCCAATTAATGTGTTAAAGACCAGTCCATGCCTATCTCATCCTTAGTCATGTATGTACGATTAAATGAAATTGAAATCCTGCAGCGAAGGTCGCTGAAATAGGTCGTCACTTCGTCAGCTCACACAATCTTGGGCAGAACAGCGTCAGTCCACACGAAGCAGCCGTCAACAAGCATGCTAACAACATCCATTTGATTCCCAACGACGTCTCGGAGGAGTTGGAGATCTCAACTGGCGAATTGACGGCCTATATCAAATCATCGAAGAACATGAAGGCCCCAGGCGTCGAAAGCATCCTGAATCTCGAGCTCAAACACATGAGTGCTCCGTCCTTTGAGCACCTCTCGCTGATCTTTAATCAGTGTCTCCGGCTCAGCTACTTCCCATCGTCCTGGAAGTCAGCGAAAGACATCCCTATCCGGAAGCCTGGGAAGGATCCTTCCTCCCCAAAAGTTATCGATCCATCAGCCTTCTCTCAGGGTTATCCAAGCTATTCGAAAAAGCTATTCATCACCGGTTACTTGAGTCTTCCGAAAGTTTGTCTCAAAAACATCTCGATGTCGAGAAGGCATTTGACAATGTATGGCATGATGGCCTGGTGTACAAACTACAACGCTACAATCTTCCCAGCTACCTGGTGAAAATCATCAACAATTATCTGTTGGCAAGGACATTCCGGGTCTCAAGCAGCGGAGCGAGTTCCAATGCGCACAACATCGTCGCAGGCGTCCCCCAGGGCAGTATCCTCGGGCCCCTGTTGTTCAACCCGTTCACCTCCGACATGCCAGAACCTCCAGAAGGTGGCATGCTGTCTCTGTTCGCATATGACACCTCCATCGTCTACAATGGTAGAGTGATCATAGCGCTTGTGCCAAAACTCCAACGAGGCCTGGATGCACTGACAGAGTACCTCACCAGCTGGAAGATCTGTATCAACGCGGCGAAAACTCAGGTCATCATTTTTCCCCACTCTAAATCCCCTAAACTTGTTCCGCCTGTGGACTGTAAAATCAATGGCACGACTGTGTAATGGGCGAATGAGGCCGACTACCTTGGCTTGACCCTTGACACTAAGCTTATTTTCAGGCAACAGGTTGACAAAACGGTGACAAAGTGTAACTACTGTACCCTTTGATCAACCGCCGGTCGTCATTGTCTCTGAACAATAAGCTTGTTGTTTACAAGCAAATCATTCTCCCTGTGGTCGAATATGGCATGCCGGTCTGGGAGAGCTGCGCTAAAACCCACCACCTCAAACTTCAACGGGTCCAAAACAAATTCCTGAGGATGATCCTCAACACCCTCCCAGGACAAGAACATCCGAGGTCCACCGTCTGGCCGGAATAAAACCTTACATGAACGCTTTGGTGAGTGTAAAGAAAAGTTTAGGGTCCGTTACTTGCATTCGGATCAGGCTCCAATTAGGGCGCTAGTTCCAATCTAGGTTATCAAATTTTTATCATAAATATAATAGCCCTGTTTGTCTGTCCGGTGACTAGCAAACCAGACGGAGTACGCGGGGAAATTCTCACAAAAAAATAAAATATTTGACACTTCAATTCTTCTTTACTATCAGATGTAGAAAACAAAACCAGCGACAACCTTAGACAACCAGACACAGCATTTGATGAAAAATCACAGACAATAGACGTTGAAAATTTGGATTTTTTTAAAGCAAAAAGAACATATCACTCTCAAAAATTAAAAAATAAAACACTTGCCACGGGCGCTATTGCGTCCACAAATAAACTAGTTGTAAATATTAGTGTACATAGTAGTTAGGTTATCAAATTAAAAAAAAAACACACACACACTAGCGCCTCCTGAAGGCCGTCATGATACATTATATTTTAAAAATTAAGTAACAACATAAAAATAATAATAATAATTAAAATTGAAGTTGGAGGGCCAAGCCGGCCGATCACTGTACATGTTTAAAAATAATTGTAGAACAAAAATTGTTTAAATAAAGAAGAATTTTACTACTACTACTTACTACAAAGGGGCGGGGCTAACGGGTTTAATTCATTGAATACAAGAAAGCTGCTTTCCGGCGCACGCGGACTCAGCAGTACGAATGCGATGGTAGAAGTTGCAATGGAAAACCATCGCATTGGTGGTGGTCGTCGGAATGGTTGCTGCAGATCATTCAACCCCTGACCAGCATTTATGTGAAAAATGTGTTTTGTTATCAAACAGGCGTCCGTTGCGATCCCGCGCCACCAGTGGTGATGCTGAAATTTCAACGCAATTTTCCGACAAGCGTTTGGTTGTAGTTAGTTAACCTCTTCTGCTATAAAATGGTTGCCCGGAAAAGAATCGATTTCATTTCCAATGACTAACAGAAACAAAACCAAATAATATTGCCAGAAAAATGCACTTTCCGCCGACGACAGCCAAATCGATGAAGACGCCATCTTAGTGGAAAATTCTCGTTAAGCCGCTTTAAAGTTTGAAATGGCGCAGTATGGTACTTAATGATATCTACAGAATCGTCAGTGGTCAGTTTAAACGGATAAATTCGAAAAACTTAAGTCTGCTTTATCTGGATGAAGATTTTTCCCAACGGTCTATACCTCTTCTTGGATAAATAGGTCAAATCCTGACTCCTGTGTGTAATTAAGTCTTGAAGGTTCCTCTTATTTTGCTAATCTATGGCGTCATAGAAAACGATACACGTGCGCTTCCCATCGTGGGCAAAAACCGGTCATCCAAACATTGAAAGCTAATAAAGCACTTCTTTCAACCAAAAATAGTTTTTCTTCAGCTAGGAAACTAGCTTATTCAACTAAAATTGTTTGTTGGGAGAACTTGTTAACGCGTTAATCCCTCTTCCACGGCTGGAGACTCAAAGTCCATCCAACTGGGAGGCTACTATTCGGCTTCTTGATTCAGTTGACCTCCGAGCAGTTTGCTCAATGTTAATAAAGAGATACTAATCATAATGGCAAATACCATCCATTTCGTATAGCTACGTAGTCCTACGTCACCTTGCGTACAACCCGATTGGGCTGCACCTTTAAGTTTTTTCAAATCATACGAGTAAGGGCTACGCAGCAACAACATGCTGAAGCTGGCAGGGTTCCGAATCCGGTATAGAAAATTGGGTCAACTGTCCAGTATACTGACCCAGCTTAGTATGGGGAGAAAAAAAATGTTTTTTATGTCCTTATTTACGAAACTTTCAGCAAAAAAAATATCGAGTTCCACGGGGCACCCCTCAGGATTGTGTCTTTCAGTGAATTCGATAACATTTTGTTTCCTAGGCCAGTATACTGTCCAGGTTCTAAAAGTCTCTTGTAGTTGTAGTTTTCCCAAAAAGACCATTCTTGAAACACTGGAACACTAAACCCCGCTTTTTCTTTTGTAGTTTTGTACTTTCAGAAACCGGCCCAATTAATGTGTTAAAGGCCAGTCCATGCCTATCTCATCCTTAGTCATGTATGTCAGATTAAATTAGAGTGCCCTCAAATAAAATTAAGTGAAAAATAAATTGTTTACAGGACCGTTGAATTTTATTTACTGTTTTATTCTTGAGAGTTTATTCTGCTGCCGCTGAATGAATGAAATGCAGGTCACATAGAAAAGGTCAAGATTGGGCAGTTTGTTGTTTTTGATTCAGTGCACACTTCGTACAGTTCCGCGGTCGGAAGTAGTAGCGATTAGAAGACGACTACGCGCTTCCAGAATAGCGTTTGACGAGTTTTGCATCGTAATTTAATGCGATAGTGTATCTCGGCTCGCGCGCGTTCATCTTTTCTTTTCGCCCGATTGAACGAGCAAACAAAACTAGTGTGAAATGTTATCGCAGACGGGTGCTCTGCTCGTGACGATTGTGATTCTCTGTGGAATAAGTGGCGCATCGGTTCCGAGAAATGGGTGCATCGTGGAATTTGGAGAACAGAGCAGAGGTCGGGGAATTCCCCGACAAACGTTTAACAGGAATCCGTACTGCGAATTCCTAGGGATTCGCTATGCAGAGCCTCCAAAGGGTGCGCTTCGATTCGAGGTATGGGATGCAAATGAAGATGCTTGTTGGAGAATGTGACACAAATCTGTTCTTGTTTGTAGAATCCAGTGTTGCTTCCCCCTCGTGGCGAACAAAACTACCTCACATTGGGAAGCGTATGCCCACAAGTTGACGATTTGAATAACGCGACGCAGGTTTTGGGCGATGAGGACTGCCTGTTCTTGGATGTCTATCGACCTTATGGCCTGAATAGCTCGCGATTATTACCCGTGTTGGTGTTCGTCCACGGAGGAAGTTTTTCAGTTGGGTCCTCCACCAGCGACCTACACGGAGTGGACCTGCTTATTGATAACGTGAGTCAAGATACAAGAATACAGTTTTCATATTTTAACTAATATCAATTGCTCCAGGAAATCATTATTGTAAGTATTCAGTATCGACTGGATCAGCTGGGATTCTTACGATCAGATGAGTTTAACATTAGCGGAAATTTTGGGCTCAAAGATCAGCGAACTGCCCTGCAATGGGTTCAAAGATACATTCGTCATTTTGGTGGCGATCCGCGAATAGTTACTCTCATGGGACACAGTGCTGGTGCCGCCTCAGTTACTTATCATCTGTATTCGGAAAACTCCAAGGACTGTTCAAACAGGCTTTTGCCTTAGGAGGATCAATGCTGGCCCCGTGGGCTTTTCTCTACGATGCCGGCCTCTACACACATCAGTATTTTAAGGAATTAAATATCACATCGATCGAGCAAATGAAATCGGTCGACTTCAAGTCGTTCTGGAACAAAGATATTATTTACAAATTTGCAACCGTCAACTATGGATTTTGTGTGCCAAGCGCTGAACTCGACGCTGCGGATGCAGTTGTAACGCGATCACCGCAAGAGCTGATCCGCTCGAAGCCTCACAACGACGTGGCATTGCTGTTTGGTCAATCCTCTGAAGAGTTTGAGCTGTTTCTCAGCTATGTTGATGACTATTGGATAGGTGAGAACTTTCCCAATTTTCAAAATGAAACGCTAAAAAGCTACATCGATGCAATTGTGGACAGAGCTGCGGAACTTGCGGAACGTGGAGGAATTGAGCTGGACAAAAATGTGTTTTATTTGGAATTGGCGAATACAGCAAACTGGTTCTTCCCGAACAAGCATTTACTGAGAGAGTATTCCAAATGGGTTCCAGATAAAACCTACTTCTTCCGATTTCAATTCGATGGAAAATTTGGCTGGTACAAGAAGGCTTACGAATATGATGTGAAGCACTACGGTGCGGTCCATGGCGACGAGTTGGGCTACATCTTCACTCCTCATAATGTGAGAGAGGCGTTGGCAAACCGAAGTAGTTTCAGAGATGAGTGGCGGATACATGAGCAAACGGTCCAGTTTGTGACAAACTTCATCAAGTTCGGGTGGGTTTAGATAGATATCTGATGACATTGAACATATTTAATAGAATATTTTTCGTCGTAGGACTCCAAATAATCCTGGATCAAGGCCGTTGTGGCCTCCGTACGACGGAAATTCAGCTAATCCAAAGTACTTGAACATTGATAAGACATTCGAAATACGGTCGGATCAGTGGAGTTTGTATCACTCGTTTTGGGGTGCAATATATCAGTGTTTGTATCATTATAATTGCAATGATATCAAGGATCTGCTAAGGATAGTTGAGAAAGATAAACGATTAACTAATAATTAAATAAGAATAAAATTATGTAGATTGTATTTATGATCAACTTAATGAACCAGATGTGGAAACTTGAATAATTTTCTTTTTGTCCGAATCAATTGTATCTAACCAATGCTTACAGAACAAAACGAGGTTTTTTGCTTTGCGGAATTTTCCACAAGCCAGAAGGGGATAAATTCCACCGAATGCGTTGGCTTTGCGTTGAAAATGAATCCAAAACAATTAGTTGGAAGTCGGCAACAAGTTTATTGCCAAAGGCATAAGCTTCCAGAACACTAGAGAAAAAGAATATTTCACTCGGATTGGTTGGAATTCCCTCATCGAATAAGACAAGCATATTGAAGTCGCATTTCTCGCACAAGATTTAATTCCACCAGTTTCGCTCAAGATTCCATTCCATGAACCGTAGATTGGACTGGTTTATTAATTTTTCACTTTATTACCCGTCATCCATATTTTGTTCCGCTGCTGACGGTTGAGTACGAACAATAAAAATGAGGCGCGAGGCGAGCGGAGCAAACAGTTTGGGGCATTATTAGAAATAATTGTTTGACGAATATATTCGCCCTCTTCCCACCGAACTGCAGCACCCTGCCTTCAAACTGTCTGCGGGTATTGTTCGCTGCCTCTCCCCCAAAAGTATGCCCCTAAGGAAATGAAATTGCCGAAGCGAAGTTTGCTGCTCATTTTTGTTTGAAATTCAATTTTCAATTTTCGCGCGTACTTTTGCAATTGTTTTATTCATGGCGGGCGCTGTCGGCTGGTTTCGGTGAAGCGGTCGTCCGGGTGTTTGCTGCTGCTTAGCTCAAGTGCCAGTGAAAATGGGCCAGCGTTGGGTCGAATGAAGAGAAGTGACGCTGCCGTCCAGAGGAGAGGAAAATTGCTGGAATGCAATGAAGGCGGAGACCAGTTGATTTTGTTTAACACTTCGAAATACTCCGTTGGGCTGGTGCCGGTAATTTAGTTGCAGACAGTTGGAAGGTAAATTAAATGTGGCGTGCAGCAAAGTTGCTGCTCTTTTGGGATAGATCAAGACGATAACTGTTATGATGTGCTATTGAACTAAGCATTTTATGCGTCACGGAATTCCTTTCAATAAAACTTAGGAAGGGGAGAGGGGTGAAATTATAATTAATTCATTTACCGAACAGATAAAAGAAGAGTACTTCAGGAAATGAGGAGCCGTGGTTCGATCAAACTCAGCAATTTCTTTATAGTATATCGGTACTCCACCATATCGATGTTACTGATGTTATGCAGTACCGTCAATAGAAATTAAAGTGCAAACATCTACATCATTCTTGAAAATCCAGTTTCTCCTGTTACAAAAATTCGACCAGAGGAGAATGGATAGATTAGCAAATATAATGGTGAAACATATTTCATAATCTCTTTATTATTTATGGAAGTGAAAACAAATAGATGAAATCATCTGATTTTAGAGTCTGAAATATTGTTGAAAAAGTTTCTCAAATGTTGGGACATGTGTGTCTCTGCAAAAAGGAACCGTTTTTCTTCATGGCCATTTTTGGTTGATGTTATTTAGTTTGTATTAATTTTTAGAAAGGCATTGCTTCGATTTTCCAAATGCAATTGTTACATCGGAATTTCTGTCGCTGTGTTGTTCCATCGAAACTTCCTACCTTTGCACAGTGGCAAAAATCGTGTTTTTAGTGCGTTTATTCAATAGTACCATTGGATCATCAACTCCTTGTGATTTCTACCTTGCATAGTAGGAAATGGTTTTTGATGAAACATTCCTTACATCCGCTTACAACTCTACCTACAGTTCAGGTATTAATTTAAAGTTCATTACTTGTACTTTGTTATGCATATGAGATTGACTGATTCAATTCGCCCGTAGTAGCGAATATGACCAATAAATCCAATAAAACTGTTATAACTTTTCTATTTTTCAAGCTTTTAAGTCACAATAGCCATCAAACAGTGTATTTTAATATTATCTAAAACTTTCTAGACCAAGCTCAAAATGTATAAATTTAAGTGAAAAAGACATGGTGAAAAAACATTTCTAAGGGGTTGACTGTATAAAACGTAAAAGATCCCAAAGTAACGGAATAACGAACTTGGTGTTTCAGAAGAACTTTTGCTACAACTTTTATGAGAAATCAAACCTTATATGTTGTGTAGTGGAAAAATTAAATTCTTCATCTCACTTTTAGAGGGATTGATCAATAAGCTGAATACCTTCAAAGAAGCGCATTAACTTACTGATAAAATGTCTCGAAGACACCATTACGCTAAATTGAA
The DNA here is from genome assembly GCF_024139115.2 of Armigeres subalbatus. Taxonomy (NCBI): domain Eukaryota; kingdom Metazoa; phylum Arthropoda; class Insecta; order Diptera; family Culicidae; genus Armigeres; species Armigeres subalbatus. The sequence continues at coordinate 403,582,205 of NC_085141.1, forward strand.
TAATAAAGGTACTATTAGAATACAGTTTTAGCCACTGTGATTTGTGGTGATTTTGGCTGTGTGCGTACAGTACGGAGAAATAATTGATGGCAAATACCATACCATAGAGGCAATGAATGAATTCAGAAGAACCACTTTCTGAAATAAACGAATGCATTGAACTGAACAATTTGGTTAAATTTTGTCTGTCATGTGGAAGGGTTGTTTGGCCAGAAGTAATTTGGCTGAAGGTCAATGGGCCGAAATTTTTTAGAAAAATGGCTGAAACCAATCTGGTCTTCTGGTCAAAATTCAATTGACAGAAAATGTCATTTGGCCGTAATGAACATACGGCCGAAAATCACGTTTGGCCGAACTTGTTATTTGGCCAAAGAAGCCGTTTAGCCGATGGGTCATTTAGCCGAAAACGTCGATCGCCCGAAATAGTCGTTTGCCAGAAAGGGCCATTTGGGCGAACCTATGGCGGAAAATGTCGTTTGGCAGAAATGGTTGTTTTTCAGAAGCACCATTTAACCGAGAATGTCTTTTTGTCGTTTGCCAGAATACTAGAGCATGTGAAAAGTGTTAAAAGAGTAATAGACAGTACATATGAAAATCGTCTACTACTAAGCACTTGGAATCAAAGTCAGAAATATTACTAAGAATCTTCTTTCTATCATAGAAAACGCATCATCATTCAGTACTAATTGATTTATTTATCCGCTCTGCTCTCAGCTTTAACCAACTTGCCCAACTATACGAATACTCTACTCTAAGCTGCATGAGCAACTAATACTTGAATACTTAGACCTGTGCCCCGATTGAAATTTCATCGGCGGCCGTGGCGTGTAAGATTATTTTCAGCCATCCATCGGAAAGGGCCGCGTGCAACGGAAATTCTCCGGAATTCCTCCAGAAGTTCCTCAGGGAATTCTTCTGGCTGTTCATTCCGGAATTCCTCTGGATATTCCTTAGGAAGTTTTTCCTGAAAATTTTCCTGATTTTCCTCCGGGAATTCTTCCAGAAGATCCTCCAGGAATCCTTCCTGATGCTACTCCAGAAAGTTTTTCCGGGAATTCATTTGAAAGCTTCTCTTGAGTTTAAAAATTCCGCTAGGAGCTACTCTAGAATTTTTCCCCGGCGCTTCCTCCAGAAATTCATCAGAAAATTCTACAGAGTTTTTTTTTTCCGGAAATTAGAATCAACCCAGAAATTATTTGAGAAATTATATTGGCAATTCCCCCTTTCCCCCCTCCAGACCCAATTTCGCCAAGAGTTCTCCCATGATGTAATAGGATGGTTTTCCCAAAGGGCTTCCTGGAGCAATCCTTGAAAAAAAAAAACTGAAAACAAGTTGCCAAATCATCTTTAGAAGAAATTTACAGAGGATTGATAGAATTTTGAGTCGATTTTCGGATAGGTTTTCAGTCCAGTAAACAAATTTTCCATGCCCTGTTGAATTTCAGACTAAAAGAATTCTATTATTCTATTATAATCCGAATGTATTCTACGAACATTTCCTTAAATTATTGAAGAACAATTCCCGGGAGGTACGAGGTCAAAATATGTATCTGCAAAGATATCGAAAATTAATTGGTGGAATTAAATGGAGAGTACTTAATTCGTCTTAGACGGTTGGTGATCATTGATAAGCTAACGTTCTTCAATTATGTGCATAAGCCGACTTTTAATCATTGTCTCAAAAATCTTTCCGAGACAGCTATTCAAATAGATTGGGCTGTAATTCCCTGGACAGTTCCTTTCTCCTTTTCCCTTGTATGTATATGGGATCTACTTTTGATTTAGTCCAGATTTCTGGATAAATTGAACTTTCAAATAGTCCGTTATAAGTTTTGAGAAGAAGATTTTTGTATTCTATTAGGAGGTTAGTAATCATGACATAATAGATTCCGTCTGGAACAAGGGCGGATCCTTTTAGTGCTGCCATCGCTTCTTCCAACTCATTTTTGGAAAATACCGTATTATATTCAGCCGTGGCATCCTGGTTGATTTTTGGCGGAGATTTTTCGATGGTATATTATTTGTAACTGAATATTTGTCCAAAATGTTAAGCCAGGCTATCAACGATGCTCTTGTTGTTAGTTGCTCGTTGGTTTTTTAGTTTGACTCCTCTGATATGTGAGGATTTATATTTTCCTTGAATTCCTTGTTCCACAACTCTTTTACTGGTGTATGCATGTTAAATTTTTTAACAAAGTCGTCCCATGATTTATTTTTTGTCTTCAGGATAATCTCTTGTGCTTTGATATTTGATTCCCGGAAGTCTAGTGTATGATTGGGATTTGGAGATACTCTATTACTTCTTTTGCAAATTTCGTAGGGCCTTTCTTCTCGCTTTCACTGCAGAAGCTAAGCTCATTAGCTCAAGCTCAAGTTCATTATCCCACCAGAGTACCTGTTTTTCCCTGACAATCCCTTTCGTTTTTAGAATTGATTGTTCGGCTGCTTTTATTATCTGTCTTGTTATCAATGAATCGCCTGCTTTGAGCGTGCTTACAGCGGCACATTAGGAGTTAACTTTGAATAGTATGGCGAAAGGCATCTAAGGTTCGATTTCTCAAAATTAAGCACCTTAATCAAACAAATATTTGGTAGGCGTCGTAGTAGCGGACACCTTCCTATATAACTACATAACCAAATAATTTTTCATGAAATGTTTCTAATTTAGAGAAAACCCACGTTAGATGTCTTTCGCCATACAAATTTCTGGTGGTTAACTCATGCTGGCTATTTTGCGCATATACTATAGCGCCTGGATGTGACAGCGGCGGGTAGAAAATCAGCTACTGCCAATAATTCATTATATCTGCTCGGTTACGTCATCTATGTAAGAGATTTCGATAGTGTTTCTGTATTTTTGATGTGACTATATTTTGCCTTGCTGACCGATTTCGCTGGATCCACGCAGTGGATGATGTACATTGAGGTCTCCTACCAATATGAAAGGCTTAGAGATCTGAGACAGCAGATCTAAAATCTCATTCTTTTGAATCCGTTTTACGGGAGGTAGATATATATTCAGTATATAAGCTTGTGTTTATATCGATGGATTCACTATCAATGTATTCTTATACTGCTGTTATTACCCCGCCTGCTTAGCTCGCATCATCTGGTTTTGGTCGATGGTATGTTTTATGCTTGCTTATGCAAGATTGATAATTATTTTGACACATTGTTTCTTGAAGGCGTACCACTTGGGGGTTGGTTGTATTCATAAACAATTTTATTTCAGTTCTTCTTCTCCGTAGTCCCCTTACATTCCAAGAGACCAGACAATTTTCGCTGTTCGTCAAGTTATGTGTTGGTGTTGTTTATGGTCTCATTGGATGTGATTTCGACTTCAGGACCCCATATCCTCATCTTGGTTGGTAGAATTATCGAATTGTTCTGCTTTTGAGTTGACATAGTCGACCACTTCGTAAGGTTGCATTTTGCTATCTCCTTTCTTCTTCCTTGGAGTGGAAATTCGGGTATTTTCCTAACTCTCTAACTTTTCTCTAACAACTTTAATAGATTTTCAAGTTTTCTTCACTTCTGTAATCCCTTGTTGGGCAACGGTCTCAAGCCTCATTTTCCAGCGGTTTTCTAGATGCGCTTTGTGATTTTCCAAATCCAAAAAACATTCCCCAAACCACAATCCATTTTCCAGCGGTGTTCCAGACGCGCTTGTGGCCATACTAACCACCTTGCCTTGTGATTTTTTTAAACCATCAAATATTTTATTCTTCGCTTATTAACCACTTGAATTCAACTCAACTCAGAGGTACCCCTTCGAGATATTACATTCGTTAGTGCGGTAAGACGCGCGGCTACAAAGCAAGACCATGCTGAGGGTGGCTGGGTTCGAATCCCGATGCCGGTCTAGGCAATTTTCGGATTGGAAATAAAAGTATCATCGTGCTAGCCTCATGATATACAAATGCAAAAATGGTAACCTGGCTTAGAAACTTCGTAGTTAATAACTGTGGAAGTGCTTGATGAACACTAAGCTGCGAGGCGGCGCTGTCCCAGTGTGGGGATGTAATGCCAATAAGAAGAAGAAGAACCCCATCATACGGGATATAGTGCACTCCAAAAAGTTGACTGAAATTTTCGCTGTTCCGTGACTTTTCCATTTTTTCCATTCTTTTCCAACTTTTCCATTCAAATTAGGTTTATACATATTTTGAGGACTTTTGGAAGCTTATGAGGCTCTTAAAAGGAAGCCTCTGAGCCACTTGAAAGTAGGCATCAGTGGCTCTTGAAGGGAGGCTTCCGAGTTTTTATAAAGGAGGTTTTCGAAGCTACTGAAAGAAGGCTTGCGAGCAGAGACGGGAACGGTTGACATTTCTTTTTATCATTCATTCTGCCACGCAGTCACAGAAAAACAAAACCACGGCAGCCGCAGCAGCAGCCACGACCAAGCAAACGACAGTCAGCCCATGTTTTTATTATTTTCTCTCCCCATAATTAATGTTTCTGTACGCTCATTTCACGACGTATGACTGTTTTAGGTGGTAAATGATTATTTCATTATTCCTTGGTCGTTTTAGAGACTAGAACTAATGAATCAGTACCAACGGCTAGCATTCTTTCTAGGCTTTGCACCACAGGCAATAAAACTCGATTTTGTTCTGCTCGCGCTGCGCACGAACCGAAACAAAAAATCTCATGCAAATGCTGACCGCACCGACGGCTCGACTATCACGCAGCAGCAAAAAACAGTTTGCCTCATCGACAAAAATGTCACAATGAGGCGTAAATTTTTTTTGGAAAACCGTTTCGGTTTGTGCGGGCGTGAAATTTGACCGGATAAATGTAAACATTCGCATAATCACAGTGTTTTACTGTACATTTCCCAACACTGCTTGCGAGCCTTTCAAAAGAATGACCGCCTGAGTTAATATCCCTCAAAAACAAACCATCATCATCAACCTTTCAAAAGAAGGTTAGGAGCTCTTGGAAGGGGCTTCTGAGCCTCTTGAAGGGGGCTCTGAGCCTCTTGGAAAGAGGCTTGAGCCTCTTGGAAGGAGGCTCTGAGCCTCTTGGAAGGAGGCTGAGCCTCTTGGAAGGAGGCTTATGAGCCTCTTGGAAGGAGGCTTCGAGCCTCTTGGAAGGAGGCCTGAGCCTCTTGGAAGGAGGCTTCTGAGCCTCTTGGAAGGAGGCTTCTGAGCCTCTTGGAAGGAGGCTTCTGAGCCTCTTGGAAGGAGGCTCTGAGCCTCTTGGAAGGAGGCTTCTGAGCCTCTTGGAAGGAGGCTTCCGAGCTCTTGGAAGGAGGCTTCTGAGCCTCTTGGAAGGAGGCTTCTGAGCCTCTTGGAAGGAGGCTTGAGCTCTTGGAAGGAGGCTTCTGAGCCTCTTGGAAGGAGGCCTGAGCTCTTGGAAGGAGGCTTCCTGAGCCTCTGGAAGGAGGCTTCTGAGCCTCTTGGAAGGAGGCTTGAGCCTCTTGAAGGAGGCCTGAGCTCTTGAAGGAGGCCTGAGCCTCTTGGAAGGAGGCTCTGAGCCTCTTGGAAGGAGGCTTCCTGAGCCTCTTGGAAGGAGGCTTCTGAGCCTCTTGGAAGGAGGCTTCTGAGCCTCTTGGAAGGAGGCTTCTGAGCCTCTTGGAAGGAGGCCTTGAGCCTCTTGGAAGGAGGCTTCCTGAGCCTCTTGGAAGGAGGCTTCTGAGCCTCTTGGAAGGAGGCTTGAGCCTTCTTGGAAGGAGGCTCTGAGCCTCTTGGAAGGAGGCTTCCTGAGCCTCTTGGAAGGAGGCTCTGAGCCTTTGGAAGGAGGCTCTGAGCCTCTTGGAAGGAGGCTTCTGAGCCTCTTGGAAGGAGGCCTGAGCCTCTTGGAAGGAGGCTTCTGAGCCTCTTGGAAGGAGGCTTCTGAGCCTCTTGAAGGAGGCTTCTGAGCCTCTTGGAAGGAGGCTCTGAGCCTCTTGGAAGGAGGCTCTGAGCCTCTTGGAAGGAGGCTTCTGAGCCTCTTGGAAGGAGGCTTCTGAGCTCTTGGAAGGAGGCCTGAGCCTCTTGGAAGGAGGATTAAAATACACATGTGCTATTTAACGAAAAAACTCTGATTATTCGGATTATGTTTACTTGAATACACAAAATATGATCATTGATGATTGGGTATTGTCATTGGAAAATGTCCGACGCTTGGGGATCACCCTGATAGGTTTTTGTTTACTAATCGCCATGCATATTATGTACAATGGAAAGCTTTTAATAAAAATACACGATTATCAAAATTGATCAATAAGTGTTAACTGGAATTGTAGTACATCCGCCATTACGCATTTTTGTTCTAGGTACCCCCTGGGGCAGCGAAGGTACCCCAGAGGTACATGTACCCCAGGTTAAGAACAGCTGCAAAAAAATCACGTGGCAGGATCGCAAAAATATGTGACCGCAAATGACCGGAGCAAAATGCGATCAGTGCAGCTATCCGTAGGTGCGTGTGCATGTCACGAAGATCTGACAAGAAGAGGCAGAGTCATGGCTTACTAATCACCGATTGACACGTAACTTACTCAAACCCCAAAAACTGATAGATAGGTATATTTATGAGCTTTCGTCCAACTAACTGGGCTTCGTGGTCGTGCGGTTAGCGACCTAAAGATCTAGTAAGGGAATAATGAAAAAGTGATTTTCGACAACTAAATCTGGAGATATGCACTTTTTAATTTCTGGTATATATCACAATGGCAATTCCGTTGCCAGGAAAAGTGGTACATGTAGTTCCACCCACTAAAATCAGCTTATTGATAAGAAAATTTGACAACATGGATGTTTTCGCTTCAAATTTTACCCTTTATTTTGAATTTCAAGATGGTTTACTGCCGTTTAAAATAATTGTATAAATGTACATGTACCACCAATTCGGTAAGAAACTTTTCATATTTCTCATTAGTACCTTTAGACACATCACTCATAACACGTTGGTGCAGTTGAAATGCAGAAAATTGCAAATTTGAATTTTATTTTCGAAGTTTTTGCGAAAATGCGTCTTCTGTAAAATTTACTCAATGTAACATTTACCACTTTCACTGGCACCGGTTCAATTATACATCGATTTGAGATTAGCTCTGCCTAGCTTTTGAACACTGTTTTCTTACAAATAGAAAAACAAATTTCTTCTCTTTGATTTTACACCAATTAAAACATCCTTCTGTTTCGTCCAGGGAATAAAAGAAGCACACAATTGAACGGCAACTGCACGCTTGGTTGAAGTATTTAACATGGGACTGGAATGATTGGAATAGGAAAACAAATTTCATTTGAGCAGAACACTATAGCAATCTATAGGTAACTTATATTTAACTTCGCAGTGGAAGATCCGAACAGAGGAAAAATATGTTGATATTATCAAGATAAATTTCAATGATTTATTTGCTTTGTAACAAAGATTCAAACGACGATTTGATAATTGAAAGCTTCACGTAAATTAACACCACCAACAGGTAGCTGAAGATTTCCGCTACCTGTTGATGGTGTTGGTTTGCGTGGTAGAGCTCAAATCGTCGTTTGAATCATTGTTTACAAAAGCAGATAAGTCGTTTTGAAAATTTTGTCTTGATATGTTGTTCCACACAGCGTGAAAATGTCTTATCGTTAATGATTTCTAGACCAACATTTAAAAAGGGCGTAAGAGCCAAATTTTGTTCTTTCTGATTTTTCGTCTACATACAGGGGATATCCAAAATAACTGGGATAGGCAAATTTTGGGCATAATTAGATGTGTTGTAACCATGTCAATTATTATCCGATTTTGACAATTCAGGGATGCCTGAACTAGAAATTTATTTTAGTTTCACCATATGTTCATGTAACCGACCATGGTCATCGGATACCGGAGATATTCCGGGTTTTTCGAAGGTAGTTTCAGAACCGTAAAATTGTGGTTTTGGTTAAAAACAGAATAATATTAGTAACTACAAATAAAGTGAAACTCTTTCTGATTGTGTAATTCGGAATCGTACCAGAATCAAGTGAGATATGGCCATTTATTTAGAATCGATGCAGATCGGGAGTTTTGAAGGGACCAGGCCACAAATTCATTTGAATCAAGCTTTTGACCGATCTTCCATTATGATTACATTCCAAAAGTCTTCTGATACGTCAATAATGAAAACCAATTAAAAAGACGAATCCTAAAGTCGCTGGATGCCCTGGGGAACCTGTAGAAGGGGACATTTCAGTTTTAGCGCCAAAACTGGTCATTCGACGGTTCGTTTTTCATGATTTTTCTATCATGAAGCGAGGTATGAAAATAAAATGGACCACTGACGATTTTGACCGCTTCCATTGCTCCAAGGAAATCAAGAAAATCTGTTGAAGGAAACATTTCAGTTTAAGCGTCAAAACAAGTCATTGGACGGCTCTTTTTCATGGTTTTCTATCAGGAAGCTACCAACCTACCAACTGTCCCAACCTATAGAAGAAAGCATTCCTGTTTTTGCGCCAAAACTGATCATTCGAACGCTGTTTTTCATGGTTTTCGATCAGGAATCGATGTTTGAATATAAGATGGACTACTGACGATTCTGACCGCTTCCGAAACCTACAGATTGTTCCAGGAGAGACTGTAGAAGAGGACATTTCAGTTTGAGCGCCAAAAGAAGTCATTCGACTACTGTGTTTTCATGCTTTGCGATCATGAAGCGAGGAATAAACATAAAATATATTATTGGCGATTCTGATAACTTCCGGAACCTATGGATTGCTCCAGGTGATCTTATAGACGAAGACATTAAAGTTTTGACGCCAAAACTAGTCATTCGACGAATCTTTTTTTCATGGTTTGATCATTAAGCGAGGTTTGAATATAGAATGGACCATTGACGATTCTAACCGCTTCCGCGACTTATGGATTGACCCAGGGAAACTTGTATAAAATGATATTTCAGTTTTAGCAGTCATACTTCGTATGGCGATAAAACATAAAGGTCTCCTTCTACGGGTTCCCCTGGAGCAATCAGTTGGTCCCGGAAGAAGCATATTCATACCCCACTTCTTGATAGACAACTATTAAAAAGAAACGTCGAATGACTAGCTCTGACGCAGAAACAAAAAACCATCTTTCTGCAGGTATCCTTTGGGTAATCTGTTGGTTCCGGAAGCAATCAAAGTAGTAAATGATTTATTTTATATTCATACCTTGCTTCCTGATAGAAGATCATAAGCAACGAGCCGTTGAATGACTAGTTTTGGTGCAAAAACTGGAATGTCCCCTCAACAGGTTCCCAGGGTCAATCCTGTACTATAATAGACTTTCCCAGGACTATAAATTAGTCACTCTAATATTTTCTCAAGTTTCACATGTTTTCAAACCATAACAAATCCACCTCATTTATGATCCCAAGCAAGTGTGGTTATGCTTACTCATATTTCTTTTACAAGACATGTTCCATGAATTAATCTGGGACATGTCGTCACAGTTAATCAATTATTGCCCACATTCCATAAAACACAAGTGTAGCAATTGACTCCTTACATTGTTCCAAACGTTGTAACATTTTCAAAACACTTACCTCCCAGCCAATGAGTTAGTCATAATCGGTACCGCAATGCACCATCAGACAAACGGTCCCATGGTGTCATATTGCATTTACATAACCCTCAATAAGCTATGCATTCTTATGCTTTCATATTAACTCCTCTTCGGTGCTGATCTATGCCAACAGCACATAGCTTGGAGACATACCAGTGTCACACTAAGTGTACACGTATTGGTATTTAACTATGTACCCTTCTTTTCTCTGATTGGACAACTAGTCAATAAGCTCCGGGTTTCTCTCCGCCTCCTACTATAGTACTAGAATTAAGTATCGAACAAACTGTAACTGTATTTAGAATTAAGAACCAATCTAATTGTAACAAAGTTTCAATAAATTGATTCGATGAACAGCATTCAACAAGTGTAGTAGATGTTTTATTCCAGTTAAAAAGAAGTGCCTTCTCCAAGCATAGTTTAATCCGTAGGTCCCGGAAGCGGTCAAAGCCGTCACTGGTCCGTTTTATATTCATACCTCGCTTCCTGATAGAAAACCATGAAAAACGAACCGTCGAATGGCCGGTTTTGGCACTAAAACTGAAATGTCCCTTCTACAGGTTTCCCGGGAACAATCCGTAGGTCCCGGTCAAGGCCGTTAGTGGTCCATTTTATATTCATACCTCGCTTCCTGATAGAAAACCATAAAAAACGAACCGTCGAATGACCAGTTTTGACGCTAAAACTGAAATGTCCCCTTCTACAGGTTCCCCGGGGACAATCCGTAGGTCCCGGAATCGGTCAAAGCCATCAGTGGTCCATTTTATATTCATACCTTGCTTCATGATAGAAAACCCTGAAAAACAAACCGTCGAATGACCAGTCTTGGCGCTAAAACTGACATGTCTCCTTCTACAGGTTCCCCGGGGACAATCCGTAGGTCCCGGTAGCGGTTAAAGCCGTCAATGGTCCTTTTTATATTCATACCTCGCTTCCTGATAGAAAACCATGAAAAACAAACCGTCGAATGACCAGTTTTGGCGCTAAAACTAAAATGTCCCCTTCTACAGGTTCCGCGGGGACAATCCGTAGGTCCCGGTAGCGGTCAAAGCCGTCAGTGGTCCATTTTATATTCATACCTCGCTTCCTGATAGAAAACCATGAAAAACGAACCGTCGAATGGCCAGTTTTGACGCTAAAACTGAAATCTCCCCCTCTACAGGTTCCCCGCGGGCACCCCAGCGACTTTAGGATTCGTCTTTTTAATTGGTTTTTCATTATTGACGTATCAGAAGACTTTTGGAATGTAATCATAATGGAAGATCGGTCAAAAAGCTTGATTCAAATGAATTTGTGGCCTGGTCCCTTTTAAAACTCCCGATCGGCACCGATTCTAAACAAATGGCCATATCTCACTTGATCCTGGTCCGATTTCGAATTTCAACATATGGTTCCAATCAGAAAGAGCCCTACTTTATTTATGGTTACTAATATTATTCTGTTTTTAACCACAACTTATCCTAATACCCACCACAAATTCACGGTTCTGAACCTACCTTCGAAAAACCCGGAATATCTCCGGTATCCGATGACCATGGACATATGATGAAGCTACATTAAATTTCTATTTCAGGAATTCCTAAATTGCCAAAATCGGATAATAATTGACATAGTTACAACACATCTAATTATGCCCAAAATTTGCCTATCCCAGTTATTTTGGACATCCCTGTATATAGCTTTATATGTGAACAAAGATTCAGAAGGAATACATTTTGGCTGTTACGCCCTTTTCAAATGTTGGTCTAGATTTATAAACAAGAACGCAGCGTTTTATCATAGCCTATTTTTTCTGATTCCAAAGTTTTGATGGACGCAAAACAGTTATTTGAAATATAAAATCGAAATTGCGTCCATAATGTAAAACCAGTTCAATAAAAATTCAACGCAAACAAAAATTGTTTCGTTCCGTAAATGTTTTAATCAAATGGCCTTGATTTCATAGCGTTTCGAGGTCTCGAACGAAAATCCATATTTCGTATTGTTTCGAACCAGCATAGACATTTTAAATTTCGTTTTGTTCCGTTTCGCCAGGAAAAATTGTGTTATCGCATACCATTAATAGCCAGTGATTAACAACTGTTGATATAAACTGTAGATAAACTGTTGATATAAAAACTCAGAAATAGCCGTACATATAATCAATAATTTAATTAAAGTAGTTTTTACTTTTCCATACACATTTAAAGCATGTATATTTTTATATTGATATTATATTTTTTGCATTAACGATTTCTTTTCACTAAGCGTATAGTTTCTAATACTTTTTACTCTGTGGAGGTGTTCGAAACATCGTCCAATTATGTTAGAAAAAGCAATTAGGTAAAGCAGTTCTATCCTATAATGAACTACTTTTATTTTTGTGTTCCTTCATCCTTGTGAGTTGTCACGATTCGCAAGAATTCATCTCATTTCGAACAATTATTTTCCGAGCACAGTAGAGAGAGAAAAAAAAAAGCTTTGCTTAATGGAACGCAGTGAGTGGCAGTTTTCGTCTGAATTTCTGTCAGTTGACGGACGCTTTCGTTGCTAAATAGAATGTCGTGTAGTTATTTCTTCTCTTTCAACACTCGTACTTTAGTGTCATTCGTTCATTAGAAAAGATATACTAAATTGAGAACGAATGAAGAACATTCTAAATGAGCTTGACCTTATTTCACGGAAATGTTGAACTGTAAGCTTCACATTCTCGCATTCATTGAATTGAATAAACTTTCTGCCATTATCACACCATCTCTACAGTCTGGCGTCAATGCTGGTGCAGGTGCAATTTATCCGGTGAAAACGAGTGGTATTTTACATTTCACATTCACTCATTTTTCACGTTGGAATGCAGTTCCACAAGAAAAATTTGGATCAATTCATCTTTCGACTATTTGTTATTAATTTTCTTACATATTTTTCTTTCAAGAATAATTATCAATATTAACATGTAACGTAAACCTATTTGTTACTTCGTTACTGCATTAATCATTATGTGGAGCGCCAATGTATTTGAGCAACACCCTTCAGCATACCGCGACGTTAGAGAAAGGTGAAATACATGCCACCCGCCGCGAGGGAAACAAATCACCCCAGCATCACGAATGAATGGGCAGCTTTTTGCAGTCTCACGCGAGACCAAGTAAGGGACAATATTACAAAATGCACCCATGGGGCAAACCGGTCCAACACATATGACCGTCCATACTACATTTCTGAGCGAAGATTGTTATTACGATTCGATATTAGTATTTTATTATGAAATTGTTGCGAGAGGATTGGGGAAAAATCCCTTGCTTTTTCATTACTCGAAAAATTGACACTTAATCCGCTAAAATTGTTTGCACTATGCGTTCTCCGTTTATTTCACAAGTGAATGCAGCATTTTTTCTCACCTTTTATGGGTTTTGCATCAGATTAAATATTTAAACAATTTTTGAACGCATTATAAAGCAACAAGAACCTAGTTATTTTGCGTAGAAGATCATTGTTATTCATTAGTTTTATGAATTGTGTGTCTGCACGTCTGCACGTCTGTTATCAAAAAAGCTTTACCAGGGCATATTGGTCCAACCTCCTCTACTGCATACTACCAAGTGCTCTTGACTGTTGATGTTGATAAACATAGACTCTGGTTGCAATGCTGCATAAACAACCAAGTATAGAACCTGAATAGCTTCAATTTTGATCAAAACTATGATCAGGGCCGTGTTACATGTATGGTGCTCGCTTTTACTCATAAAAATCTGCGTTATTTTGGAATGCTTGATAGCTTGCAGAACGAATGTCATTCGACTTTGTAAAAACTCAAACAAGCCGCAGAAATGTTTAGATCGCGATTTGTTTACCTAGGCAGGCGAAATAAAATAAGAACTTATATAATCATAGCTGTTTGTACAGCGGGGATTTTTTTTTCATTTCAGATTATCTGATATTGTTTTCAAACATGTATTTCTTATGCGGTCTATATTGAATGAAGCACTTATATTATTTTAAACACAATATTAATAACCAAGCACACAATGTTGGTAAGAATCGCAAAATATGTGCTTCTATGCCAGGACGATTCTATAACAAACTTTCCAAACGTTATGGTCTACAAAAGTTTCGTGTTTTCCTATTTGATTATTCTGTTATGATTTTCTATTCTGTAACGATTTGTCGAGTTTGATATTATATCGTGCAGTTGCCAGTGAAGCACGTATTATGAAACTTTAAACTCACTCGAAAAAAGATTTAGTGAAATGGTTTTGAAGCAGGTAAATGTATTATTTTCGTATTATTGTTTTTGAGGAGGTAGTTGAAGCACATGCATAATAACAGTCATTTGATGACCTGCAGTGCAATTCATTCTTCGTAAACCTCAAACAATGTTAAAATGCTTCCCCTTCAACCCGTTTTCAAGTAGATGAATTTAACTTTTGATCAGATTATCCTTTTTGCTAAGCTACGAAATAATTCGCTCAAGTTATTCTTTTCCCCGTATCATAATCATTCCGGAGTTTCTGATGTCTGCTGTGCAGGCAAGCTTCCATTTGCATACAAATTAGCTAATGCACATTGTATATGAAACAATTTGCATGTAGCAGCACAGCGGTAGCAGCAGCGGGGGTCGACCTCGAGGCAGAAGAATTTTACGCGACCTTCCGGGATGATGACGACTTTTTCGTATGCGCGAGTAGGAACGTGCTCCGCTATTAATCTCAGGAAAAGTCGAGCTGCCATCGTGCTACTTCTCGTGCCCGATCAGGGAAACGCAACAAAAGTATATCTGAAGATAAAACGTTTTGATAATTAAAAGTCATTGATTCGTGTAACTCCATGTTGAGCAACCATGCGTCTCCATTATCGTGTGGAAGAAGTACTCGTGTTTGTATGGCGAAGCGATAGTTGATGAACATCAAGAATGTTTTCCCAGATACGGCTTGATTTACTTCTTAAAATTTTCTTCTAATATTTTAGGAAAAACTGACAGATCTTTGTTCATAAATATTAGAAATAGGATTTGTTGCAGATCCTTGAAGTGAAAATGAGGCAAAAAATCCAGATATTTCCAGCTAGCGGTGATGGTGCCTTTCTCGTTTTTTCGAGTGAATAATTTCTACGCACTTTTGGTATGAACAAAAAACGTATTTTGGCCATAACTTTTGAGCGCATTGTCCGATCCGTTGCGCACACACATACACAAACATACACACAAACACATACACACAAACAGACATCGCCTCAATTCGTCGAGCTGAGTAGATCGGTATATAACACTATGGGTTTCTGAGCCTTCTTTCGGTACTACTTTGTTGTACGAGAAAGGCCAAAAGCATCGTAAGGTGTCTGAACTTTCCTTGAAATATTAACAATTTAGCTTATCTTATCCTAATGCAATATAATGGCTCCCAGGCTCGTTGCCCCAGCATTCACAATCAAGATGATAGTAGATACTAAGACTGAAGAACCCTTAATGTATGATACTTACCACCGCTCGTTTCATGTCTTCGAAAGCTTTTGGTGTCCAGATAAATTTCTTTTCACCTCGCAGTAAGTTTTTTATTATAGTATCTGTATACTACGTTACCGATTTTTCCTAAAGCATACCTGCGTCATTTTAACGATGACCCTTTCAAGAGGCTCGGAAGCTTCCTTTCTAGAGGCTCGGAAGCCTTCTTTCAAGAGGCTCGGAAGCCTCCTTTCAAGAGGCTCGGAAGCCTCCTTTCAAGAGGCTCGGAAGCCTCCTTTCAAGAGGCTCGGAAGCCTCCTTTCAAGAGGCTCGGAAGCCTCCTTCAAGAGGCTCGGAAGCCTCCATTCAAGAGGCTCGGAAGCCTCCTTTCAAGAGGCTCAGGCCTCCTTTCAAGAGGCTCAGAAGCCTCCTTTCAAGAGGCTCAAAGCCTCCTTTCAAGAGGCTCGGAAGCCTCCTTCAAGAGGCTCAGAAGCCTCCTTTCAAGAGGCTCGAAGCCTCCTTTCAAGAGGCTCAGAAGCCTCCTTTCAAGAGGCTCAGAAGCCTCCTTTCAAGAGGCTCGGAAGCCTCCTTTCAAGAGGCTCAGAAGCCTCCTTTCAAGAGGCCCGGAAGCCTCCTTCAAGAGGCTCAGAAGCCTCCTTTCAAGAGGCCTGGAAGCCTCCTTTCAAGAGGCTCAAGCCTCCTTTCAAGAGGCTCAGAACCCTCCTTTCAAGAGGCCCGGAAGCCTCCTTTCAAGAGGCTCGGAAGCCTCATTTCAAGAGGCTCAGGCCTCCTTTCAAGAGGCCTCGGAAGCCTCCTTTCAAGAGGCTCGGAAGCCTCCTTTCAAGAGGCTCAGAAGCCTCCTTTCAAGAGGCCTGGAAAGCCTCCTTTCAAGAGGCTCAGAAGCCTCCTTTCAAGAGGCTCAGAAGCCTCCTTTCAAGAGGCCCGGAAGCCTCCTTTCAAGAGGCTGGAAGCCTCCTTTCAAGAGGCTCAGGCCTCCTTTCAAGAGGCTCGGAAGCCTCCTTTCAAGAGGCTCAGAAGGCTCCTTTCAAGAGGCTCAGGCTCCTTTCAAGAGGCTCAGAAGCCTCCTTTCAAGAGGCTCTGGAAGCCTCCTTTCAAGAGGCTCAGAAGCCTCCTTTCAAGAGGCTCAGAAGCCTCCTTTCAAGAGGCTCAGAAGCCTCCTTTCAAGGCTCGGAAGCCTCCTTTCAAGAGGCCCGGAAGCCTCCTTCAAGAGGCTCAGAGCCTCCTTTCAAGAGGCTCGGAAGCCTCCTTTCAAGAGGCCTGGAAGCCTCCTTTCAAGAGGCTCAAGCCTCCTTTCAAGAGCTCAGAGCCTCCTTTCAAGAGGCTCAGCCTCCTTTCAAGAGGCCTCAGAAGCCTCCTTTCAAGAGGCTCGGAAGCCTCCTTTCAAGAGGCTCAGAGCCTCCTTTCAAGAGGCTGAAGCCTCCTTTCAAGAGGCCTCGGAAGCCTCCTTTCAAGAGGCTCAGGCCTCCTTTCAAGAGGCTCGGAAGCCTCCTTCAAGAGGCTCGGAAGCCTCCTTTCAAGAGGCTCGAAGCCTCCTTTCAAGAGGCTCAGGCCTCAGGAAGCCTCCTTTCAAGAGGCCTCAGAAGCCTCCTTTCAAGAGGCTCAGGCCTCCTTTCAAGAGGCTCAGAAGCCTCCTTTCAAGAGGCTCAGAAGCCTCCTTTCAAGAGGCTCAGGCCTCCTTCAAGAGGCTCAGAAGCCTCCTTTCAAGAGGCTCAGAAGCCTCCTTTCAAGAGGCTCAGAAGCCTCCTTTCAAGAGGCTCGGAAGCCTCCTTTCAAGAGGCTCAGAGCCTCCTTTCAAGGCTCGAAGCCTCCTTTCAAGAGGCTCAAGCCTCCTTTCAAGAGGCTCGGACGCCTCCTTTCAAGAGGCTCGGAAGCCTCTTTTCAAGAGGCTGGCGAGCCTCCTTTCGAGAGGCCGGGACGGCAGCTCACACGTGGCCCGGAAGCCTCCTTTCAAGAGGCTCGGAAGCCTCCTTTCAAGAGGCTCAGGCCTCCTTCAAGAGGCTCAGAGCCTCCTTTCAAGAGGCTCAGAAGCCTCCTTTCAAGAGGCTCGGAAGCCTCCTTTCAAGAGGCTCAAGCCTCCTTTCAAGAGGCTCAGAAGCCTCCTTTCAAGAGGCCTCAAGCCTCCTTCAAGAGGCTCTGGAAGCCTCCTTTCAAGAGGCTCAGAAGCCTCCTTTCAAGAGGCTCAGAAGCCTCCTTTCAAGAGGCTCAGAAGCCTCCTTTCAAGAAGGCTCAGCAGGCCTCCTTTCAAGAGCTCAGAAGCCTCCTTTCAAGAGGCTCAGGAAGCCTCCTTTCAAGAGGCTCAAGCCTCCTTTCAAGAGGCTCAGAAGCCTCCTTTCAAGAGGCCCGGAAGCCTCCTTTCAAGAGGCTCGGAAGCCTCCTTTCAAGAGGCTCAGAAGCCTCCTTCAAGAGGCTCAGGCCTCCTTTCAAGAGGCTCAGAGCCTCCTTTCAAGAGGCCTCAGAAGCCTCCTTTCAAGAGGCTCAGAAGCCTCCTTTCAAGAGGCTCAAGGCCTCCTTTCAAGAGGCTCAGAAGCCTCCTTTCAAGAGGCTCAGGAAGCCTCCTTTCAAGAGGCTCAGAAGCCTCCTTTCAAGAGGCTCAGGAAGCCTCCTTTCAAGAGGCCTCAGAAGCCTCCTTTCAAGAGGCTCGGAAGCCTCCTTTCAAGAGGCTCGGAAGCCTCCTTTCAAGAGGCTCAGAGCCTCCTTTCAAGAGGCCTCAGAAGCCTCCTTCAAGAGGCCTGGAAGCCTCCTTTCAAGAGGCCCAAGCCTCCTTTCAAGAGGCCTGAAGCCTCCTTTCAAGAGGCCTGGAAGCCTCTTTCAAGAGGCCTCGGAAGCCTCTTTTCAAGAGGCCTCGGAAGCCTTTTTTCAAGAGGCCTCGGAAGCCTCTTTTCAAGAGGCCTCGGAAGCCTCCTTTCAAGAGGCCCGGAAGCCTCCTTTCAAGAGGCCCGGAAGCCTCCTTTCAAGAGGCCCAGAAGCCTCCTTTCGAGAGGCTTCGGAAGCCTCCTTTCGAGAGGCTTCGGAAGCCTCCTTTCGAGAGGCTCAGGCCTCCTTTCAAGAGGCTTCAGGCCTCCTCCCAAGAGGCCTGGAAGCCTCCTCCCAAGAGGCTTGGAAGCCTCCTCCCAAGAGGCTTCAGGCCTCCTCCCAAGAGGCTTCTGGAAGCCTCCTTTCAAGAGGCTTCAGGAAGCCTTTTTCAAGAGGCCTCAGAAGCCTCCTTTCAAGAGGCCTCAGGCCTCCTTTCAAGAGGCCTCAGGCCTCCTTTCAGAGGCCCTGGAAGCCTCCTTTCAAGAGGCCTCAGAGCCTCCTTTCAAGAGGCCTCAGGGCCTCCTTTCAAGAGGCCTCGGAAGGCTCCTTTCAAAGGCCTCAGGAAGCCTCCTTTCAAGAGGCCTCAGAAGCCTCCTTTCAAGAGGCCTCGGAAGCCTCCTTTCAAGAGGCCTGGAAGCCTCCTTTCAAGAGGCCTCAGGAAGCCTCCTTTCAAGAGGCCTTGTAAGCCTCCTTTCAAGAGGCCTCGGAAGCCTCCTTTCAAGAGGCCTCGGAAGGCCTCCTTTCAAGAGGCCTCGGAAGGCCTCCTTTCAAGAGGCCTCGGAAGGCCTCCTTTCAAGAGGCCTCGGAAGGCTCCTTTCAAGAGGCCTCGGAAGGCTCCTTTCAAGAGGCCTCGGAAGGCTCCTTTCAAGAGGCCTCGGAAGCCTCCTTTCAAGAGGCCTCGGAAGCCTCCTTTCAAGAGGCCTCAGAGCCTCCTTCAAGAGGCCTCAGGAAGCCTCCTTTCAAGAGGCTCAGGCCTCCTTTCAAGAGGCTCAGAGCCTCCTTTCAAGAGGCTCAGGAAGCCTCCTTTCAAGAGGCTCGGAAGCCTCCTTTCAAGAGGCTCAGGAAGCCTCCTTTCAAGAGGCTGGAAGCCTCCTTTCAAGAGGCTCAGGAAGCCTCCTTTCAAGAGGCCTGGAAGCCTCCTTTCAAGAGGCTCAGAGCCTCCTTTCAAGAGGCCCGGAGCCTCCTTTCAAGAGGCTCAGAGCCTCCTTTCAAGAGGCTCAGGAAGCCTCCTTTCAAGAGGCTCAGAGCCTCCTTTCAAGAGGCTCAGAAGCCTCCTTTCAAGAGGCTCAGGAAGCCTCCTTTCAAGAGGCTCAGGCCTCCTTTCAAGAGGCTCAGGAAGCCTCCTTTCAAGAGGCCCGGAAGCCTCCTTTCAAGAGGCTCGGGAAGCCTCCTTTCAAGAGGCTCGGGAAGCCTCCTTTCAAGAGGCTCAGAGCCTCCTTTCAAGAGGCTCGGAAGCCTCCTTTCAAGAGGCTCGGAAGCCTCCTTTCAAGAGGCTTCGGAAGCCTCCTTTCAAGAGGCTTCGGAAGCCTCCTTTCAAGAGGCTTCGGAAGCCTCCTTTCAAGAGGCTCGGAAGCCTCCTTTCAAGAGGCTCGGAAGCCTCCTTTCAAGAGGCTCGGAAGCCTCCTTTCAAGAGGCTCGGAAGCCTCCTTTCAAGAGGCTCGGAAGCCTCCTTTCAAGAGGCTCGGAAGCCTCCTTTCAAGAGGCTCGGAAGCCCCCTTTCAAGAGGCTCGGAAGCCTGCTTTCAAGAGGTTCGGAAGCCTCCTTTCTAGAAGCTCAAAAGCCTCCTTTCAAGAAGCTCAGAAGCCTCTTTTCAAGAGGCAAGGAAGCCTCCTTTCAAGTGGCTAGGAAGCCTCCTTTCAAGAGGCTCGGAAGCCTCCTTTCAAGAGGCTCGGAAGCCTCCTTTCAAGAGGCTCGGAAGCCTCCTTTCAAGAGGCTCGGAAGCCTCCTTTCAAGAGGCTCGGAAGCCTCCTTTCAAGAGGCCCGGAAGCCTCCTTTCAAGAGGCCCGAAATCTTCCTTTCAAGAGGCCGCGGAAGCCTCTTTTCAAGAGGCCTCGGAAGCCTCTTTTCAAGAGGCCTCGGAAGCCTTTTTTCAAGAGGCCTCGGAAGCCTCTTTTCAAGAGGCCTCGGAAGCCTCCTTTCAAGAGGCCCGGAAGCCTCCTTTCAAGAGGCCCAGAAGCCTCCTTTCAAGAGGCTTCGGAAGCCTCCTTTCGAGAGGCTTCGGAAGCCTCCTCCCAAGAGGCTCCGGAAGCCTCCTCCCAAGAGGCTTCGGAAGCCTCCTCCCAAGAGGCTTCGGAAGCCTCCTTTCAAGAGGCTTCGGAAGCCTCCTTTCAAGAGGCCTCGGAAGCCTCCTTTCAAGAGGCCTCGGAAGCCTCCTTTCAAGAGGAAGCCTCCTTTCAAGAGGCCTCGGAAGGCTCCTTTCAAGAGGCCTCGGAAGGCTCCTTTCAAGAGGCCTCGGAAGCCTCCTTTCAAGAGGCCTCGGAAGCCTCCTTTCAAGAGGCCTCGGAAGCCTCCTTTCAAGAGGCCTCAGGAAGCCTCCTTTCAAGAGGCCTCAGAGCCTCCTTTCAAGAGGCCTCGGAAGCCTCCTTTCAAGAGGCCTCCAAGCCTCCTTTCAAGAGGCCTCAGGCCTCCTTTCAAGAGGCCTCAGGCCTCCTTTCAAGAGGCCTCAGAAGCCTCCTTTCAAGAGGCCTCAGGCCTCCTTTCAAGAGGGCCTCGGAAGCCCTCCTTTCAAGAGGCCTCAGGAAGCCTCCTTTCAAGAGGCCTCGGAAGCCTCCTTTCAAGAGGCCTCAGGCCTCCTTTCAAGAGGCCTCGGAAGCCTCCTTTCAAGAGGCCTCGGAAGCCTCCTTTCAAGAGGCCCGGAAGCCTCCTTTCAAGAGGCCCGGAAGCCTCCTTTCAAGAGGCCCAGAAGCCTCCTTTCGAGAGGCTTCGGAAGCCTCCTTTCGAGAGGCTTCGGAAGCCTCCTTTCGAGAGGCTCGGAAGCCTCCTTTCGAGAGGCTTCGGAAGCCTCCTCCCAAGAGGCTCCGGAAGCCTCCTCCCAAGAGGCTTCAGGCCTCCTCCCAAGAGGCTTCAGGCCTCCTCCCAAGAGGCTTGAAGCCTCCTTTTAAGAGGCTTCAGCCCTTTTTCAAGAGGCCTCAGGCCTCCTTTCAAGAGGCCTCGGAAGCCTCCTTTCAAGAGGCCTCGGAAGCCTCCTTTCAAGAGGCCTCGGAAGCCTCCTTTCAAGAGGCCTCGGAAGCCTCCTTTCAAGAGGCCTCGGGAGCCTCCTTTCAAGAGGCCTCGGAAGGCTCCTTTCAAAAGGCCTCGGAAGCCTCCTTTCAAGAGGCCTCGGAAGCCTCCTTTCAAGAGGCCTCGGAAGCCTCCTTTCAAGAGGCCTCGGAAGCCTCCTTTCAAGAGGCCTTGTAAGCCTCCTTTCATGAGGCCTCGGAAGCCTCTTTTCAAGAGGCCTCGGAAGCCTCCTTTCAAGAGGCCTCGGAAGCCTCCTTTCAAGAGGCCTCGGAAGCCTCCTTTCAAGAGGCCTCGGGAGCCTCCTTTCAAGAGGCCTCGGAAGCCTCCTTTCAAGAGGCCTCGGAAGCCTCCTTTCAAGAGGCCTCGGAAGCCTCTTTTCAAGAGGCCTCGGAATCCTCCTTTCAAGGGGCCTCGGAAGCCTCCTTTCAAGAGGCTCGGAAGCCTCCTTTCAAAAGGCTTGTAAGCCTCCTTTCATGAGGGCCTCAGAAGCCTCTTTCAAGAGGCCTCAGAAGCCTCCTTTCAAGAGGCCTGGGAGCCTCCTTTCAAGAGGCCTCGGAAGCCTCCTTTCAAGAGGCCGCGGAAGCCTCCTTTCAAGAGGCCTCGTAAGCCTCCTTTCAAGAGGCCTCGGAAGCCTCCTTTCAAGAGGCCTCGGAAGCCTCCTTTCAAGAGGCCTCGGAAGCCTCCTTTCAAGAGGCCTCGGAAGCCTCCTTTCAAGAGGCCTCGGAAGCCTCCTTTCAAAAGGCCTCGGAAGCCTCCTTTCAAGAGGCCTCGGAAGCCTCCTTTCAAGAGGCCTCGGAAGCCTCCTTTGATTTATTTGTAATTTTGATTTTATTTGTACTTTGGAAGTAAACAGAGTAATGATTTTTGTAATTTGCTTTTTGGTTTTAGTTCTTAGCTTTTTTTTGGTATCAATTTGATGCTACATTCCTCATGAATGAACCGAAAATGCTCTCTGCTGAGCTTGTAGGCGAAAGCTATCAGCATATATAGACCAATTGCTCTGAAACGTCTTCTGTTTAGTTGATAGATCTTTAACTCTATTTCGAGGCGTCGTGGTCTGATACTGACAAAAATTGCATGACCTTAACACTTAACTTAGTAAAACTGTGCATCTGTGAATTAAAACTAAATTAAATATCAATCCTTATCTACTTATAGGATTGCAGACTAAAATTAAACACCCCAAAAATCAGAATAGCGCTCCCACTTTCTACGTTCTTATTAGAGATTTTTCAGCAAAAATATTTCTAATTTGGTTGAATTTGATTAATTCCTCTTAGCTCTCACTCAGGAAAATCTGTCTCAATTTTGATTGAAATCAACCTAGACGTTCGGAAGTGACATGTAGTTATAAGTTTCAATTAAGTAGCCCTCCCCACTACGACATTTTCTTCTCCAAGGGTCTTGCCTTATAAGATTCTCTTTTTTAGGTTATAGAAATCGTATTCCAAATTCGAATGAATTTTATCAAAGGAGAAGTTATGCGGGAACAGGAACATTAATACAAACATACGAACACTGGCTTTTATTTCAATTGCAAAACTGTGTTCATATGTAAGAAAGGATTCTTTATTGCTTCCATTATTAAATCCAAAATAACGTCATAATCCACAGTATCAGCAGGATTGGAGTTGTTGTTGAGCAGTAGACAGTGACTAGACTCGATTTGTTTTCTTAGTTTTAATTTTGTTATCCCTTACTGTCAGGGCAGATACTTCTGTGACGATGTTGATGGTCTGCTACTAGCAGAGACCAAAATGCCGCAGGTGTGCGCGGAAACGACGGAAATCAGCTTAGCATTTAACAAGCAAAAGTTTCAAGAGCGTACATATTTACAAACTAAGCAACAAAACCGTGGGACAAAATGAAGAGTTTGCTTGCTTATGTTAGGGTGCCAAAGTCATGCTGATGAGTTTTTCATGTACAAAAGGGTTGTGCCTTTATGTAATTGTGCAAATTGAATATGGAACAGCTTTTATTTCCAGGGGCGCCTGCAGATAGAATTGAGAATTCATCTGATTCTTGATCCTTCCTGATAGCAGGATATATTCATTCATCACTTCGGGCTTTGTCTTTAATATCGTTCAAATTGCTTTTGGACATTTCCCTGTCGTTCGATCGACTTCTATCGTAGTAGGATAGCTGTTGCTAAAAGGGAAATTAATTCAAACTACCGAGTTTGAGCTCCCCTCCTCCGCACAAAAGCACGTTTCCCAACAATATGACTTGAGCACAGCCGAGCAAGATAACAGGACATAGTTGCTTGCCGGTTCTGCTCTCCATTATGACCGTGCAGTCTTTAAACGACTTCAGAATAGCTCTGTTATTATAGGAAGCTACAAACTAGTCTACCAAGCCCACCCACTCACGGTGCACTCCTGTACCGAAACCAGTCAAGAACGTGGCCATAACATGACTATTAGTCGTAATGTGACCGGCAGAACACAGAGGCCAGCCTTCTCACGAGGACGGAACTGAAATCGAAATCGGGTGGGACATACTGTGTGGGATGAACCGCAAGCGGTGGCTCAATTGGAGGACTTTGTTGAAATCCGAGAAACGTTAAATCATTACCCCAGATAACAGCTCTATGTTTCATTCATCGAGGACGGTTCTTGAACTGGTCGCACAGAACAAAGCCAACATTTGCCTAGTTAACGCCGTTTGAAGAAGCGAGCAAGCGGAAAAGCAGAATAATGAACTGATTTGTTCGCCACCGCCCTCAATCTCTATAGCTAATATGGTCAACATCCTTTCACCACCATGCGGTATGATGCAACGGGCAGACAATTTCTATCCAAGTGAGATCCCAGCTTCTGTACTTGTTATATTTTTTTGGAGCGAGAACGGGACGGGACCGGAATCGTTTCGTGGTTTGCTTTCGCAGATTAGCCAACTATTCAATTGAAAATTCACTTAACAACTTGTGACTGTGAACGGGAACGAACTGTTATGGGGGCGAGCATTAGACAATACATTGGAATCCACTGTGACAAAGGAGAAGAGAAACTTCCATTCTTTTCGGTTCAGTGGTTCCATTTTTCCACTTTAGAAGGACGTGCTGATGGTTTTCCACCACGGACGACGACACACTGTTGAACCGATAGTGACAGCGAGAAGTATGCCAGGAAGTTATCTGTCAATGGCAGTTAAATAGATGGAAGTTGTGACTTGAAAACAAATCGGGAATGTCTGCTGAGAAAGTTATGTGCACTTACATTGTACGTACGTATGATAACAACGAAAACAGCAGATGAACTACGTATGAAAACTTCAAAGCATTTCAAATTAAAGTTTCAATTGCAGGCACAAAGCACTTCCACAAGATTATTTGATGGGTGTTGATAATTCAACAATGATTCACATTGATTATGGAAAATATTGGGCACTGATAGTTTTTGGTTTATCCTGTTTGGCAACTATTTTGATCACTATTTTGGTCACAAATTCGCCTTATCCCAAAAAAAAAACAAATAATAACAATGATAATAAATTACTATTATTATGAGTTTTTCTCATTTAGCACAATCAGGATTCGTTCACCCGATTTTACTATATAGTTTTTTCTCCTCATGTCTTGACTCCAAATTTAGCTCTCTGCTTAAAACGCTAAGGCATTGCATATTTATATACCACGCTGCTAAGCATATGCGGTATTTCGAAAAATTTCGTTTCAGGTGGCCCGAAACGAAATTCCGGAGAATTTCGCGGAATTTGAGTATGGAGAAATCTGATTTCATGATTTCGTTTCATTTCGTAAAATAACAAAAATTTCGCTTAAAAAAAACTAGCTTCTAACGAAATTTAACGGAATTTTGAAACAAATTTAAACTTAAACCATACTTTATAATATCAAAAATGTTAGCTTCGTCGCTGAGTTGAATCATAAAACTGTTTTCAAAACTTACAAACTATGTTACACAACTTTTTCGTCGAACCAGCGTAGGGCTGAAAGTCTCCTTAATAAAGACACAAAAAAAGAAAACCTTTTTAGTTTAACGCTTACTTCTTCTTCTTCAATGGCTTTACATTCCAACGGAAAGTTGGCCTGCGTTTCAACTTGGCCTGATTCGAGCTTGCGAAAAAACGTCTTCAGTGTTTGGTTAGAAACATTTAACAGAAAACAAAAAGTATCTTTAACTATTCTATTCTATAAGTTATTATCATTATACAAGTACAATGATAATAACTTTTTTTTATCCAACTTATTTGCTGTTTCTCGGTCAATCATGATTAGCAACTACAATGTGTACAGTTAATCAAGCTAAGCTCTTCTCTGACCATTTAAGAATTTAAGACAGAATTTAAGGAACATTGCAGATTCGTGGGCATTTCTAGATCTTTGCATGAAAATCCAGAACGGGTTAGAAGATCATTAAAATTGCTGAAAGTTCTTCACTCATGATTGCTTTCAACTCATACTGACCATAGTAGCTGTTTCTTTCACTTAATTGAAGTCGGTTGATGATAAAATTTTGGCAATAATATCTGGAAGCCTTATATACACAAGCACATACACAAGAACAAACAGACCATAACACAGTTCGTCGAGCTGATTGTATATAAGACTATATGGGCCGAGCCTCCAGTAAAAAGTTTTAGTTTGTAAGAAATGATAGCCTTCTAATACAACTTTTTGAATGAGAAATGAAAAATTATTTTACATCTGGCAAACTGCTGCTGGTAAAACTTTACGTCATATTTGTGAAATACAAACTGAAATGCATTTTAGAAAGGTTCACAGGATAGTGAGCAAATGCATGCTATTATCAATTCTCTATCTGCGTATACGCACGGCAGAGTATTCCGCTGTATAAAAATAAAAATTCATTCATTTATTTTCTAATTTCGAGTTAGCTCACTGCCATAAAACAGCGCTGATAAGACAATATGAATTATGCTTCCATATAATCACATACCTAGTTCTTAAGTAAGTTAAGCTTTTTAACGAAATTTGAAACGAAAATCACACAATTTCTATATTTGTATATACTTACTAATATAAAACTGAGCTGATTGATTAAATTGGGGATCACAGACTCAACGATGAATTCCTCTGAAAGTGGCACAAATGCTGGGGTATTGCCTTATTGTTAATGGTATATAAACGGGAACGCGTCGATTCATCACAAATTTTTTTATTTTGCTATTATAACTCTATTGGTTGCAAAATAGTCACTTGACTTTGAAAAGTGAAATCAGAATTCCTTACATAATGTAAAACCAATTAATTAAAAATTCGTTCCGTTTCGTCAAATTTCGAATTAAATAGACCTTGATTTCGTATCGTTTCGAAGTCTCGAAAGTAAATCTATATTTCGTTTCGAATTAACATTTTTGAATTTCGTTTCGTTTTGTTTCGTTAGGAAAAAGTGTGTTACCGCATACCCTTACGCTGCCATACTTTGAGGGAGGATAAGTTGCGCTGCAGCAAGCGACCCAGCAGAACATGGAACGCTATATTCACTTCTTTTTGGTGTAGAAATGGCGCTTGGATGAAGCGAAATGCGAGAAGCAGTGTTGGTAGAATCATGCTCAAATCTCACTCAGCGAAGCCTCATGCGCGAGCTGACTCGCTTGCGATACTGTATGGAGAGCATCGCGCATGAGTTTTTCACTCAGAATCGCATCGTTTCGCTCATTTGCCGAAAACTGATTTCGTTCCAAAAAAGTGTCTATACTCAATCGAAGCGCATTTTATGCTTATATATGGATTTGTTATCCATTGTTTTAAGCAAAGAAAGTTATTCCGATGAATTTAACAAATAAGAACACGCAATGATGCAAATCGTGAGTTGAATCATGGACGATTCTCTGCGCCATGAATCGGGAGAGGGTTGCCTCGCGCTTGATTTGAATCGTGGATGAGATTTGAGAATTTGAGTTTTTACCAACACTGCACAGTGGTTCCCCCATAGGTCATAAATCCAAAAACATGACTTTATCGAAATTCAACAAGTTTTCCCTAAACTGCTACTTTATGGTATACTATATAAGATTCAATCGTCATTTTTGTAGAATTTGAGCTAATATGATCTGTATAAGGCTTCGAATTGAAGATAATCCAGTTAAATAGAATATACGTGAAAATGATGGCATACCTCATGAAACTTACGTTTTACCTTCAAATCCCCTCCAGAAACATCCTGTGAGTAAATATTTACACTCTAATCTGTCATCTACATGCTATTTCAGCTGGGACCGTCCGCAACCAAGCAAATGGTCAACGAAAAACTTTACTGTGTTTGATGAACAGATTCACAATTTTCTTATGAATTTCATTATTTTCATCCACCAATAAAATATGTTTTCCCTTCAGATCCCCTCCAGAAACATTTCCTGAGTAAATATTTACACTATTCTCTATCATCTAAAGGCTATTTCAGCTGCGACCATCTGCGACCAAGCAAATGGTAAACAAATAACTTTTCTATGTTTCTTCGACGGAAAAACAATTTTCTTCTTAATTTTGATATCTTCATCCTTTACGAAAATATGTTTCCCCTTCAAATCCCCTCCAGAAACATCCTGTGAGTAAATATTTACACTCTAATCTGTCATCTACATGCTATTTCAGCTGGGACCGTTTGCGACCAAGCAAATGGTAAGCAAATAACTTTTTCATGTTTCCTCGACGGTAAAACAATTTTCTTCTAAATTTTGTTATCTCTACCCTCCAAAAAAGTATGTTTCCCCTTCAAATCCCATCCACAAACATCCTCTAAGCAAATATTTACACTCTAATCTGACATCTAAAGGCTAATTCAGTTGCAACCGTTTGCGACCAAGCAAATGGTAAACAACTTACTTTTCTATGTTTCTTCAACGGAAAAACAAATTTCTTCTAAATTTTGTTGTCTCTATCCTCCAAGAAAGTATATTTCCCCTACAAATCCCCTCCAGAAGCATCCTCTAAGTAAATATTTACACTCTGATCTGTCGTCTAAAAGCTATTTCAGCTGCGACCATCTGCGACCAAGCAAATGGTTAACAAATAGCTTTACTATGTTTCTTTGACGAAAACACAATTTTATACTCAATTTTGTTATCTTCTTCATCAACTAAGAAAGTATGTTTCCCCTTCGAATCCCCTCCAGAAACATCCTCTGAGTAAATATTTACACTCCTATCTTTCATCTAAAGGCTATTTCAGCTGTAACCGTCCACGAGAAAGCTAAGTGTAAACAAATAACAAAATTATGTTTGTTTAACAGATATCATATTTTTTGCTCAATTTAATCGTGTACCGCTTCAATTTCTTTTTGAATATCCTTTAAGTGTATTCATATTTCTGGCTGCTGCCTAAATGGCATTTCAGTTACCACAGTCTATGACTGAGCTTGGAAATAAATAATCGATGGTAAAAAATTATTTAAATTGATGAACACGAGTATTAAGTTTTCTTTATCATGGTCAACTTTATGAGACTGAAAAGCATATTTCCCCCCGATTTTCATTCTCAGACATCTCTGAGAAGATATTTAAATTTTAAGCTGTCATTCAAGAGCTATCTGGGTGCAGATTATTAAATAGTATATCGTGGTATAATAGTATTATATTTAACTTTAAATTGATCTATTAAACCGTTTTGCCTTTTTCATATACTAAGTATACGTAAAGGCTTTACGTTTGTTCCAAAACGAACTGTTATAAGATGCCCGGAGACCAATAGTATTAGATACCGGATGATATATGTCTGTGCGTGTGTATGTGTGCGTATTAGGGTGGTTCAAAAAATCAATTTTGCTCCACAGTGCTCATCTGATTCTTTACCATGTTCTGAGTGTCCTCTGAAAATCCAAATGAGGATTAAAACTGATTTAGCACAAGCCGTTTCAAGTTTGCATGCAAATTAGTATGGGGAAATTTATTTTTTCATTATACTGTTAATGACGCTTCCCATCAAGCGCATGTTAAAAGAAAACCTACATAGCTAAAGGATTCCTCAACAGCTTTTACTCAGTGAAAACCGCATCTCAATCAATCGTTCCAATAATTAGTAATCGAATTTAATCTATATCGTGGTTTTCTGGCGCTAATTGCATAACTCAACAGGCAACATTGCTGCTCGTGGCGCGAAAGATAGCAGACACAAATTCAGGCTACTATGTTGCACTGCACATTTCAGTGATGCCCTCAAAGAAGTTTAACGATCATGACTAAAGATTCGCAACCTGTCTTAAAATCGATTACTAATTATTGGGATGATTAATCAACATGCGGTTTTCGTTGGGTGAAAGCTGTTAAGTATCCCTTTTAGCTATGTAGGTTTTCTTTTGGCCTGCGCTTAATGGGGAAACGTCATTAACAGTATAATGAAAAAAATAATTTCCCCATACTAATTTGCATGCAAACTTGAAACGGCTTGTGCTAAATCAGTTTTAATCCAAATGAGCTCAAATTTTCAGAGGACACTCAGAACATGGTAAAGAATCAGATGAGCACTGTGGAGCAAAATCGATTTTTTGAACCACCCTAGTGCGTATGCATGTGCGCAAAAAAACTCACTTATTTTAGGCACTTTTACTTCTAGACCAACATTTGGAAAGGGCGTAACAGCCAATATTTCAAGGCCAACATTTGAAAAGGGCGTAACAGCCAAAATTTATTCCATCTGATTCTTGGTCGACATATATTGCTATATATATATAGACGAAGCATCAGAAGGAATAAATTTTGGCTGTTACGCCCTTTTCAAATATTGGTCTAGATTTATTCCTTCTGATTATTCGTCTATATATTTAGCTATATATGTGGACAAAGAATCAGAAGAAAAAAAATTGGCTGTTACGCCCTTTTCAAATGTTGATCTAGACTTAACCGATTTGTTCGGAACAAGTTGCGTTCGACGTGGAATCATATCCATTTGTTTTCTAATAAGAATTGGACTGATCG
Organism: Armigeres subalbatus; assembly: GCF_024139115.2. NCBI lineage: Eukaryota > Metazoa > Arthropoda > Insecta > Diptera > Culicidae > Armigeres > Armigeres subalbatus. Next base: position 403,612,050 of record NC_085141.1, read on the forward strand.
CACAATGGGTCTAAAAGTTATGGCAAAATACTATTTTTTCATATGCACTAGAAAGGCATTAACACCGGCTAGGTGGATTAATCAGGTTTATTTTCGTTTACTACTTTCACAATGACAGGCATCTTCTCACCCACGCATCTTCATCAAGAATGTATATTGAACGTTGTTTGTTGGATTTTTGCATATAATACTGAAATCGGCTCCGTAAAGTATGATAATGACTGAGCCTACCAAATTATTAAAAAAAGCTGTTTAACCCGAAAAATACTAAAAGTACACCATTTTACCGTATAACTTCCGTAATTTATATTTATGACCGCCCTTCTAAGGGAATGGAACCACTGTGCACTGGCGAGGAGGTGGAACAACTGTACCTTTCTTTAGAAACTCACAAGAAGCTCAACGCATCCCGCAAAGCTCTATTTTTTTTGGCGAACGTAATGTTGAAAATGGAAGCAGCATTACGAGAAACACTTGTCGCTGTCGCTGAGTGTATAGGCAGTGAGTGTTAAGGCAACGGAAGAGACGACTATATCAGTTCGTTACACGATAGTACCCAACCAGTCACCTTTTGAGAAAAGTTAAGGATACCATTCAGAAGCTCAAAAACAATAAAGCAGCTGGTAAAGGATCATATTGGAGATGAACTCATCAAGAAGGGCCCGGAAACGCTAATCATTTGTCTGAACAAAACAGAACAGCTAACAGTGGAATAATGGAGTTTTATTAAAAAAGGCGACACGTTGGAGTGTGAGACCTCCAGCTGACCATTCTTAATGCTGAGCATGAGCATGAGCATGATTGACCGCCCACGGTTGCTACTCCGTTATTGCCAGGCTAGCTGTAATTACACAGAGAACCAACAGATGATGTTTGGGACTAACATCATCCTCAATGTGTAAAAACTGGTGACCCAATATAAAGCAATACCAGCGCCAACCGTGTCGGAATGTAGGTCAATTAAGGAATGGGTAGGAAAATGTTGACGTGATACTCGCTTTGATGGAAGCCGACGAGTCATCTGCACTTCCACGAGAAATCACTGGGATGTTGGAAAATAGAGGGTAGGGCATGTGGCGGGGTTCGTCTTGGTAAACGGTATGCTGTGTATAACGTGTAGTTTGACTATCGCGCACTAATTAGTTCAATTACTGACCGCACTAAGTAGAACAAAAATTCCGTAGTCTCGAGACCGTTCTGTTTTAAACAAACACGTCCGATCGCTCACTCAATTATTTGAATAACTTACCGCACAAAGCAGAACAAAAATCTGTGGTCTCGAGACCGTTCCACTTTATAAGTGAACACTATTTTAAAAACTCTTTTACCTTCATGGTATCGCGACAAAGAAGAACTAATACAGTGCAGGCTCGGTGTTTTCTGCATTCCACAATAGGAAAAAAGAAGGTATTTTTGGCCAAAATTATGAATCCTGCAATAAATGGTGGTATTAATCATAAAAACATAGATAGAAACGAAAAATATTTTTTTCGAGCCTTTAATGGGGTATGGGACCAATTTTTGGCATAGTATAGATTTTAGTCATATTCTACAAAACCAACGGAATTTTGTCACTTTTTTTGGCTTGCAATAAGCCCGCTTGATGCTGGATAAAATACTACTGGTCATATAAAGGGTTTTACTGTATATTCGTGTCACAGACAAATGGACGCAACAAAGTTTTCCTAAAATGATCAAAAAAGCACTATTAGCTTCTGGTGTTGAAAATTCACTGAATAAAACTTATTAAACCAGCAAAGGAGAATAGAACAGATTCAATTGGCGTCATATTGTGACATCAACGAAATGGAATTTCATTAATTTGATATTTCCATAAGATTTCTTTCATAAATATAAAAACGGATTGTGACAAGGAGTTATTTAACAAACTACTCATCCACCACTTTATGACACGTTATGGTTAAATCTATAATTCGCTTCTTTTATGTTATTATTATTTATTCAGACTAAGGCCGAAGTGGCCTGTGCGGTATATAAGAGTCTTCTCCATTCGGCTCGGTCCATGGCTACACGTCGCCAACCACGCAGTCTACGGAGGGTCCGCAAGTCATCTTCCACCTGATCGATCCACCTTGCCCGCTGCGCACCTCGCCTTCTTGTGCCCGTCGGATCGTTGTCGAGAACCATTTTCACCGGATTACTGTCCGACATTCTGGCTACGTGTCCGGCCCATCGCAGTCGTCCGATTTTCGCGGTGTGAACGATGGATGGTTCTCCCAACAGCTGATGCAATTCGTGGTTCATTCGCCTCCTCCACGTACCGTCCGCCATCTGCACCCCACCATAGATGGTACGCAGCACTTTCCTTTCGAAAACTCAAGTGCGCGTTGGTCCTCCACGAGCATCGTCCAGGTCTCGTGTCCGTAGAGGACTACCGGTCTAATTAGCGTTTTGTAGATTGTCAGTTTGGTACGGCGGCGAACTCTATTCGATCGGAGCGTCTTGCGGAGTCCAAAGTACGTACGATTTCCAGCCACTATGCGTCTCCGAATTTCTCTGCTGGTGTCATTTTCGGCAGTCACCAGTGAGCCCAAGAACACAAATTCTTCTACCACCTCGATTTCGTCACCACCGATGCAAACTCGCGGTGGGTGGCTCACATTGTCTTCTCTTGAACCTCTGCCTATCATGTACTTCGTCTTCGACGTGTTGATGACTAGTCCGATCCGCTTAGCTTCCCTCTTCAGTCTGATGTAGGCTTCCTCCATCTTCTCAAAGTTACGTGCCATAATATCTATGTCGTCGGCGAAACCAAATAGCTGGACGGACTTATTGAAAATTGTACCACTCGTGTTAATCCCTGCTCTTCGTATTACCCCTTCCAAAGCGATGTTGAATAGCAGACACGAAAGACCATCACCTTGCCGTAACCCTCTGCGGGTTTCGAAGGGACTCGAGAATGCCCCTGAAACTCGAACTACGCACATCACCCGATCCATCGTCGCTTTGATCAACCGTGTCAGTTTATCCGGAAAACCGTGTTCGTGCATTAGCTGCCATAGCTGGTCCCGATCGATTGTATCATATGCGGCTTTGAAGTCGATGAATAGATGATGTGTGGGCACGTTGTATTCGCGGCATTTCTGCAGTACTTGGCGAATGGCGAACACCTGGTCCGTGGTGGAGCGTTCGCCCATAAAACCCGCCTGGTACTGCCCCACGAACTCGGGCGGGCAGCAGGGGCTATGTCCAAGGGCTTGACGATCCCTCCCCAGGCCATCTGCGAGTTGTGGGGCTTGCCTAGGATGTGGTGGGGTTTGACAGTGGGCCCTGTTAAACCTCTATAAAAAGCTGCATGTATCCGCAAGTAGGCCCCACCAAAGCGACCGTGTGCCGCTCAAAGCGCACAAGCCCAAGTCCTGGTGTTAGGTGGGACGCTAAACAGCCCTGACACGACGGCCCTCCGACGAGACAGGAGGTTTGCGCAGGCCCAATAAGCCGCCTAGAAAACCAATCATTACGAACAATATAAGAGATAATGCGACTCGCTTCTTTTATGTACTAATGTCAAAATTGTAAATTTTGAACCCCTTCCCTTCTACTGCGTGACGCTTTTTATGTGTTAGTTGTTTTTTTCTTAAATTAGGCGCAACGTTAAGACATAACCCTCCCCTTTCAAATGTTATGTAAATTGTGTTCGTCACCATTTTCAATTGAAGTGGCATTATTGAGTAACTCAGATGAAAATTGAAAAAGAAGAAGTTTACCAAAACACCTGATTAATCCCCCTAGCGGTAATGTTATCTTTCTCGTACATTATAAGAAAATGTCTCGCGCTTAGTTTCATAGGGGCGTAACTGTATTGATCGATTTCTCTTCGTCGATGTTTTCTTTTTATTATTGTACCGAATTACGCTAGTTTGTCGATGATTTAATGGTTTGATGTGATAAATGATGATGGTATCTTGCACCAGAATCAATAATCACGGCTGTAGCTTTTGAAACAATTGAGTTATAAGCAAAATATAAAATCGATTAAGAGAAATCGATCAATACAGTTACGCCCCTATGAAACTAAGCGCGAGATGTATTTTGGCCATAACTTTTGAGCCCATAGTTCGATCCAGCCTATTTCTAATAGGGAGCAATGGAACAACGTTCTCTGACGAATGAAACTCGTTGCGAGTAAATCGGTTGAGTCTAAGTGCCTAAAAAATAGTTAAGATAATTTTTGCTCACACACATAGAGACATTAACATACACGTACACACAGACATCACCTCAATTCGTCGAACTGAGTCGATCGGTATACAACACTATGAGTGTTTGGGCGTTCTTTTTAATGCTTTTGGAGCAATCATATAGCTTCTACGTATACTTAGTACACGAGAAAGGCAAAAATAGGCATTTTTAAAAAATCATGTATCTTACAAAGTTGTGAATTTGGGCAGAATTTTACTCATGGTCCTCAAAGCTTAAGAGTTCAATAGTATAGTGCATGATGTTTTACTGCGGGGTATTGCGGGGTACCAAACTGTTTTGTTCGTTAAAAACTGCATAAAATATGCTTTTACAAAACTACTTAAAACTAAATTCTGGACGGAGCTATTATTACATTATAAAGCCTATTGCATAGATCTGTTTAAGAGCTTTGTAACGATATATAAATATGTTACGTTTTAGACGAAAATATGGCAAAGCTGGCCGTTTTCCCAAAAACGTAAAATATCATTTCTAGGAGGGCTAGTTTGAACGCCCCCACCATCCCCAAAAAATCTAAAAAATAAAAACCGTCCTTATTAAAAATATATATATATGTTATAAGCTGTGTTTTCATCACATTTTACACGCTCAAATCGAAAGTTGGCCTTTTGGTAGTTTTGGCCACTCCTTTATATGGGGCTGTCCTATTGTGCATACTGAGGATCGCGCTTCTACGACCGAACCGATGCACACTCAAGATCAACTTTCATTTACTACCTGGATTGTCCCGCAATTTAGAGAAAATCTCGCACAATGCAAGCTTGGTAACTTTTGCATATCGAGAATTGCGTAACTTGAACCGAACAGACGCGCACTTTAACACGATCTTTCAAGTACTATTCAAATTAAAACCAGGATTTAGGGTTGGAAATGGTAGACATTGACTTATGTCATTCTTTCCGCAACGCAGTCCATACCATATTTGAATATTTCAAATTCAAATGATTATATAGTCAAAAGTAATAACCCAACAAAAAGACAAATTGGAATAAGCTCACCAAATTTCCTTGCCGTTTGAGGTCTGTCCGGTGCTAGGGTGAACAACGGGAAAGCAGGACAATTCGAACTTCATCCTGGGAGTGCATTGTCTGCTCTTTGGTCATAGCTTCTTGATTCAGCGAACAATATTTTAAGCGGCAATTCCGGCATCACGTACACTTTTTATAAACTGACTCCAAAATCAGTGTACAGTACAATGAGCTCAGAATTTTTAAGCTCATCTCCACTGGCGTCGCCAGCTATTGTTATTTGGTGGGGCACCACTTGGCGCAAGAACAATGGTGTGATTGCATCGTGTGGTGCCCCACCTCTGTCTCCGCCAGTGCTCATCTTCAAATGTCTTGGTGACATCTTAAGTTTGGGCGTATCAAGTTTCACACGTAGATGATCTAGGCACGAACCAAACCTTGCAAAACGTGCTGCGATATTTGCCGCCTTACAATTATGCTTATCATGTATTAAAACATTATTATACTATTACGCGAAAGATTAACTCATCAACGTCTTAGTTTAAATTAAAACGGCACAAGAGATCGTCAAGAGAGACAATTATGAATGTAAACAAACGTTCATCAACAGAAACAAGAAAACAATACATGGTTTATTCAACTGATAGTTAATAAGGATATAAGGATGGATCTCACCAAGTTTTCCGAGAATTTCAAAAGTTTTCACTATTCAACACAGAAGTTTTATGAATCGTGACAAATAATCTTAATTCGGTTTCGCATAGCTAGAAATGGAATTCCCTAAAATTCATCTTTTTGCCTTTCTCGTATACAAAGTATACGTAAAGGCTATATGTTCGCTCCAAAAATGAACTTTTTATAGGAGTCCCGGAGACCCATAGTGTTATATACCGATCGACTCAGCTCGACGAATTGAGGTGATGTCTGTGTGTGTATGTGTGTGCGCAAAATAATCTCACTCATTTTTCAGGCACTTATCCTTAACCGATTTGCTCGCAACAAGTTGCATTCGACGCGGAATCTTGTCCCATTGTTTCGTATTGAAAATTGGCCTAATCGGACTATGGGCTTCGGAGTTATGGCCAAAATATATTTTTTTACAAGAAAAAATCTCACTCACTTTTTAGGCACTTACACTTAGCTGATTTACTCGCAATAAGTTTCATTCGACGTAGAATCTTGTTTAATTGTTTCGTATTGAAAATTGGACAGATCGGACTATGGGTTTCAAAGTTATGGCCAAAATTCATTTTTTACATGAGAAACACATACAAAATTCTCACTCAATTTTCAGGCACTTATTTTTAACGGATTTGCTCCCATCAAGTTGCATTCGATGCGGAATCTTGTCCCATTGTTTTGTATTGAAA